>NC_080178.1:7283243-7610299 GCF_950295315.1 Erinaceus europaeus
GGATTGACACGTGAAGGGAGCCTGACACACCCCACTGGAGCCTCCTCCCCACCTGCCAGCCGAGCAGAATAACCCATCATGGATGGGAATGGGAAGTGGGGGGTGGGGGCTCTCACTTTTAGAGAAAGCTGGATTTCTCTGGGTTTCAAGAAGACCTTCTCCCTCTGGCCGCCCTCATCACGGTCACTGCTGGCTTCTGTCAGTTTTCTCCTTTGTCCCGATCTGCTTCCGTGTTTCTGAAAGGACTCTGCCAGGTACTGCCTTCCCATTGAGGCCCGAGGAAGGAAAGGGATTGATGCGGATGAACCACACTGCCCTTAGCAGACGCTTCACTTCCATGTCATCATCTCCTCATCACAGCTCCCCAGCCCCCAGCCCCCAGCCCTGGAGGGACAGGCAGACTGTGACAAGCAAGAAAACCAAGCTGCCTGGGTCTGAATCACAGCCCCGCCCCTCCACACACATAACCACCACTGCCGCCCTTACCTGTTCCCATGTCTAAATTGAGAGTAATGACAGCCCCACCTCATCAGTCAACGAGTTAATACACACAAAGAGCTTAGAACAGTGTCTGGCATCTGGTGTGCACTCAATACTTGTTAGCGATGATTAATAATTCATCCCATAGATAAAAAAAACTCCAGCCTGGAGAGATGAAAAGTCAACCAAAATCCTACATCCAGCAAGGAGATACTGCTCAGCACCGCGGTGGTACTTCCTTCCTTTAGGTGCCGAGGTCTTTACCCAAACCTGCTGCTTATTCCTCGTTCTTTTTTCTTTTCTTTTTTAAAAATTTTTAAATATTTATTTATTTATTTATCCCCTTTTGCTACCCTTGTTGTTTTTTATTGTTGTAGTTACTATTGTTGTGGTTTTTTTTTTTTTAACATTTACTTATTCCCTTTTGTTGCCCTTGTTGTTTTATTTTTGTAGTTATTGATATTGTTGTCGGATAGGACAGAGAGAAATGGAGAGAGGAGGGGAAGACAGAGAGAGGGAGAGAGAGACAGATACCTGCAGACCTGCTTCACCGCTTGTGAAGCGATTCCCCTGCAGGTGGGAAGCGGGGGGCTCAAACAGGGATCTTTAAGCGGGTCCTTGTACTTTGCGCCAAGTGCACCTAACCAGCTGCGCTACCACCTGACTCCCCATCCTTTTGTTTTTAAACAACTATCTTCTTGATTGATTGATTGATTATTTTTAATTGACAGGACAGAGAGAGAAATTGAGAGGGAAGGGAAGGCAGAGAAGGAGCAAGCCAGAGAGACACCTGCAGTTCTGCTTCACACTTGTGAAGCTTCTTCCCCTGCAGGTGGGGACTGGGGCCTTGAACCCGGGTCCTTGACCTTTTGGTAACATGTGCATTCAACCAGGTGCGCCACCATCTAGTCCCCCTTCGTTCTGTATGAGAATCGCAAGAAGAACTTTTTGAAATGCAAACACCCACCCACCATAATGAATTTTACAAAATGTTAAGAGTGAAGATATCAGGGCCTGGAAGGTGCTATAAGTCACTCAAGCATTGGATTTGCAGGTGTAAAGTTCTGAGATTAATCCCTGGTGTCACATATGCCAGAGTGATTCTCTGGTTCTTTCTCCCTCACTGATAAACGGTAGATCTTTAAAAATAAGAAGAGGCAATTACAGAAGCCAGAACTCTCACCTTCTGCACCCCAAGAAGAATTTTGGTCCATACTCCCAGCAGGTAAGAAGTGATGGAGGGAAGATGACCAGAGGTCTCTGAACTCCAACTCCATCAGGACCCAGAGAGAGAAGGGAGGGGGGAAGGAAGGACATTCAGAAGTAGTAATAGGTGTAAGTGTGACTTAGAAAAAGAAAAAAATGTTATGCATGTACAAACTACTGTATTTACTGTTGACTGTAAAACATTAATTCCCCAATAAAGAATTTTTTTAAAAAGAAAGAGAAGGCAGAACCATAAAAAATAGGCAAAAATATAGATAGAAAGATAATAGATAGATAGATAATAAACAGATAGATAATAGTCAACCCATATCTATGACCTTGGGAGAACCACTTTCCAGTGGAATTTCCAATGGAGAGAATGGGGACACAGAACTCTGGTGGTGGGAACGATGTGGAATTGTTTCTTTGTTATCTTGTAATTTAGTAAACCAATCTTTCATCACTAATAATAAAAAGAAAAAGAATAAGAATAAAAATCACTAATAATAAAAATAAAAATAAAAAGGGTAGGAAGAGAAGAAAAAAGGAGGAGAAGACGAAGAAGGAGGAGGAGTGCTGGGCTGGCTTCGCGGGCAGGAGACAGACGACCAGAGACTCATGGCTGAGCTGGGAAGCAGTATCTCACAATCTAAGCCATCTCTAATCATAATCCTGTCCTTATATATACTCGCCAAGTAGGGTGGAAACAGGATGTGACATAGAGAGGGTGGAGCGAAAAAAAGACTGGTGGAAATCAGGGTGTACTAGGAGAGGGGGTGGAGCAAAAAGACATCATGAACCAGTGGGGATTAAACCAAAGCCCTGCAGGCAGAGCGGTGCTTAGTTAACAGTGGTTATGTAAATAGAATACAGTGTGAAGCAGGGGGGGACTAAACCAATGAAACAGAAGGGGTTTTAGAAGCAGAATTAGAAGCATACCAACAGAGGAGGAAGGGGAGAAGAAGGAAGAGGAGAAAAAAGGCTATTAAGCTGCATCAAGGATGTAGAAGGAAGGAATAGGGTAGGGACCCTCTTTGAGAAAATGTCTGGCAGTTTCTAAATGAGCTGAGCCAATAGCCTACAGTATCAGGCCAGTTCAGTCAAGAAAGCAGGACTTCTGAATGCACGAATCCAGGTCTGACCTTACTCCATGCAGGAGATCGGTAAGAAATCAGGCAAGGCCAACATCTTTGTATCTTACCACCAGAGTTGGAATCTCAGAAGCCAGGCAGAAGGGAGCAGAAGGAGGGTAGATGGTGGGAGAGATTAAGAACATCAGGAACCCTAACTGGAACCCCACAGGAATGAACTGATTTCCTGAGGCTCGTGCCATTCCTCCCTTGCCCCCTCCGCCACCACCCCCACCCCGGACCCGTCAGACACGGGTCCAATCAGGTGTGGCTCAGTGACGTTTCACTCAGCAGGGAGCCACAGAGCCACTGGCGGTCCTAGTAGGCTATCCCAGCTCCATGTCACCTCAGCTTGGAGGAGGTCTGTGATTTTGCCAAATTGCTTCCCTATCAAGTTGCTAGAGGCTGCACAGTGAAGAAGCCAAGTTCTCTCTCCACCGAGCTAAACACATCCACTCCTGGTTCGAAGGAGAACTCCCAGAACTTGGGTTTTAAAAAGCTACAATCTGTGAGCTCAATCTCTCTCAGTCCGGACCACCATGTAAGTAGTAACTTGGTTCTCTTTATTATTTTTTTCTCTGTCTCTCTCTCTCTCTCTCATACCTTAAATGTGGATGCACTCAATTTTCCCGAATAAAAGTTTGCAGTGCCTGAAGAATCACGCTCTCTCCTCACATCTTTGTTGAGATAATGCATAACAAACTGTTTAATGTTGGGGGATCAAAACCAGCCTTCCCTTTCCTCCAAAACACTTTCACCCTTACTCTCTCTGTCTCTCTGCCTTGAATGAAAATAAATAAATAAATAAATAAATAAATAAATAAATAAATAAATAAAGTAACTGGGAGCAGAGAAGTCAAACAGGAATCAAGTTCCAACAGGAATCTGAACCCAACAACAAAAAAATTTTTTTTGGTCCTGTTGGTACCAAAATATGTTAATTTCACAGATGTGAGGTTGAATAAAGGAAATCAGACACTGGCATCAGGCGGTGATACACCTGGTTAAGCACACACATTACAGTGACCAAGGACCCTGGTTGAAGACCCAGGTCCCCACCACAAGTGGGGAAGCAGGGCTGCAGGTGTCTCTCTGTCTCTTTCCTTCTCTCTCTCTCTTTATTTTATTTATTATTGGATAGAGACAGAGAGAAATAGAGAGGAAAGGGAAATATAGAGAGTGAGACAGACAGAGAGACACCTGCAGCCCTGCTTCACCACTCATGAAACTTTCCTCCTGCAGGTGGGGACCGGGGATTTGAACCCAGATCCTTGTACACTGTAGTGTGTGCACTTTAGGTACACCACAGCCTGGCCCCTCTTTCCCTCTCAATTCACCCTTCCCTTCTCAATTTTTCTCTGTCTCTATCCAATAATAAATAAATAAATAGGTTTTTTCCAGAGCACTGTTCAACTCTGGCTTATGGTGGTACAGGGGATTGAACCTAGGACTTTGGAGCTTCAGGCATGAGACTCTGTATGCATAACCATTATGCATAACCATTATTGCATAACCATTACCCCCGCCCAATAAATTTTTTTTTTATTTTTTATTATTATCTTTATTTATCTGTTGGATAGAGACAGCCAGAAATCAAGAGGGCCAGGGAGATAGGGGGAGAGACAGAGAGACACCTGACACACTGCTTCACCGCGTGTGAGGTTTTCCCCATGCAGATGGGGGCCAAGGGCTTGAACCCTGGACCTTGTGCACTATAACGTGTGCACTTAACCAGGTGCACTTAACCTGGCCCCAAATCTATTTTTTTAATTCTTTTTTTATTATTTTTATTTATTTATTTATTTTCCCTTTTGTTGCCCTTATTGTCTTTTTATTATTGTTGTAGTTATTATTGTTGCTTTTATTGATGTCGTTGTTGTTGGATAAGACAGAAATGGAGAGAGGAGGGGAAGACAGAGAGGGGGAGAGAAAGATAGACACCTGCAGACCTGCTTCACCACCTGTGAAGCGACTCCCCTGCAGATGGGGAGCCGGGGGCTCGAACCGGGATCCTTATGCCGGTCCTTGCACTTTGCACCACATGTGCTCAACCTGCTGCGCTACCGCCCGACTCCCCCAAAACTATTTTTTAAACAAGGAAATCAGATAGCACATTGTCTATAATGTCCGTTCTATTTGTGTGATGTTTAAGAATGTATGAAACAAACGGACTGTGCTGTCAGACAGACCCCTGTCAGCATCTCCCCACACTCTTCTGCCCTTCACAGCTACACAGGGGGAAGAGGGATGCTGCTTCCGGGTGGAGATGACAGTGCTTTCAAAGAAGCAAATCCGGACAGAAAAGGCTGGGTCCCCAGAGGTTACAAAGTCAACAGAACAATGGCTGTTTATCTTGTAAAAGAGCCTGGGGAAGCCCACTGGTCTGAGCCTGTCCCATCATGAGGCCTATTCAGAAGTTGCTAGAAGGAGGATCTGTCATCTGTCTGGTCCTTTGACATCCTGACTGCATCCTCAGGTCTGCTTTGGGGATAAGAGTTTCAAATAACCTCACATCTCTGGCCAAATTAAAGTCTGCAAGATCAAGGGATTACTTTGAAGTCAGAAACAATGATTCTCCTTTGTCAGTTAGCCAGACCTTTTAGACACCAACGTCTCTGACTTAACTGAAAGATGCAAACAATGAACAAGGTGCCTTCATTTTTATTTTAATATTTATTTATTTATTTATTCCCTTTTGTTGACCTTGTTGTCTTATTGTTGAATTTATTATTGTTGTTGTTATTGATGTCGTTGTTGTTGGATAGGACGGAGAGAAATGGAGAGAGGAGGGGGAGAGAAAAATAGACACCTGCAGACCTGATTCACCGCTTGTGAAGCAACTTCCCTGCAGGTGTGGAGCCGGACGGGGATCCTTACACCAGTCCTTGCACTTTGTGCCACGTGCGCTTAATCTATTGCACACACAATATTTTTTTAAAAAGAGAAGGGGTTAGCATAGTGGCTCTGCAGAAGACTCTCATACCTGAGGCTCCAAGGTCTCTGGATCAATCCTCAGCACCACCATCACCCAAAGCTGAGTAGAGCTCTGCTTTCTGTCTCTTTTTACTTTTTCTATCTCCCTTATTAAAATGAAGTAAAATATTAACATATATATACATATGTACATGTTACATACACCACTCTACTAGTAATTTGCTTTCTTCATCTAATTAGAGAATCTGTTCCAGTAATTACTGATCTGCCACATTCTCTCTTTCTCTCTCTCTCTTTGAGTGTGTTTAAAACAAATTTTAGAAGGTGGGTGGAGCCAAAATGGTGGCTTGGAGAAAACACCTGGTGTGAGCTCTGCAAGGAAGCTACTTGCCAGGCTCCCATGGGGGCGCCTCTTCCCGGGCAAATACTCTCTGGGTTGGAGAGACCAGAGCCAGCCTGGGCTGCTACTCACTCAGCGACACGAGGGAGATGACTCAGGAACCAAGCTCTAGCACGAGGCAATGCAATACCTTTATTGATCAGAGAGTCACGGCTTTTAAAAGACAGACCCGGAAGTGGCAAGTAGGAAACAGAAATGGCTAGTAAAGGGGCAGAGAAAGGCAAAATGGGGCTGGAAAGGTAGGAACTTCCTTAGCAATTGTTGTGAGGGTTTTAACTGGTAGGATTAATATTACCCTGCAAGCAGGGAGGGTCTCAAGTGTAGAAAGAAGATAGATCAAAGGAATGGAATGGGTGGGGATCTTTCAGGCAAGACAATGATTATGTAGATAGGCCATAGTATCAGGAATGCAGGGTGGAGCAGGGGGAGCTGGCTTAATGCTTTGTGAGGCTCCTCACAATTTCCCAACATCTCCCCCTTTCTTTTTATCTAATGGCCATAGTATCAGGAATGCGGGGTGCTTTGTGAGACAGGGAGTCTGATAAGATGGGGCAAACCTTTGAGGTTACTCCTGTCCTTCCTTGCTCAACCTCTCGGTAGGGAGAGAGACTGACAGGATAGACACACTCCTCAGGTCAAGCCCTGCCAAGCTCAACCACATCCTCACAATTTCCCAACAGCTACTTTCAACCTGGGAAGCTCGGCCATCATGTTCCAGATGCTAGCATGATGCCAATTCCCTGGGCAGATGACCCTACCATGTGTCCTGGAGTCCCATCTCCCCAGAACCCCGCCCCACTAGAGAGAGAGAGGCTAGGAGTATGGATCGACCTGTCAACACCCATGTTCAGTGGAGAAGCAGTTACCAAAAGCCAGAACTTCCACCTTCTGCACCCCATAATGATCCTGGATCTATACGCCCAGAGGGGTAAAGAATAAGAAAGCTCCCCCACCTGCAGGGGAGTCGCTTCACAAGTGGTGAAACAGGTCTGCAGGTGTCTATCTCTCTCCCCCTCTGTCTTTCCCTCCTCTCTCCATTTCTCTCTGTCCTATCCAACAACAATGACATCAATAACAACAATAATAACTACAATAAAACAACAAGGGCAACAAAAGGGAATAAACATAAAAAAACATTTTTAAAAAAAGAATAAGAAAGCCATCAAGGAAGGGGAATGGGATATGGAGCTCTGGGGGTGAGCATTGTGTGGAAATGTACCCCTCTTATCCTATAGTCTTGTCAATGTTTCCATTTTATAAATAAATTTTTTAAAACTTAAAAAAATTTTTTTGTTAATATTTATTTATTCCTTTTTGTTGCCCTTGTTGTTTTATTCTTGTTGTTATTAATGTTGTTGTTGTTGTTGGATAGGACAGAGGGAAATAGAGAGAGGAGGGGAAGACAGAGAGAGGGGGAGAGAAAGACAGACACCTGCAGAGCTGCTTCACCGCTTGTGAAGTGACTCCCCTGCAGGTGAAGAGCCAGGGCCTCCAACAGGGATCCTTATGCCGGTCCTTGCACTTTGCGCCACGTGCGCTTAACCTGCTGCGCCACCACCCAGTCCCTGTATATCAATTTTTAAAAATATTTTATTTATTTATGAGTAAGACAGGAGGAGAGAGAAAGAACCAGACATCACTCTGGCACATGTGCTGCCAGGGATCAAACTCAGGACCTCACACTTGAGAGTTCAAAGCTTTATCACTGCGCCACCACCCGGACCACTGTATATCAATTTTTTAATGCAGTGCTAGAGATTGAACCCAGGACCTCATGCACAAAAGGCATGTGCTCTGCTGCTGAACAACCACATGGATCCCACACTGCTCATGTCCTTTTATTTCATCATTCATTGGAAAACGCAGCTAGCACAGGAGACGCCAGAGACGCCAGATGATTCCTCAGGGATACTGGCTTAGGTTGCCACAGGAGCAGGCATTTGGATGTTTAAAGAGCGAATAGCTTTACATTTAAAAAAAAAAATCAAGCAGATCATAGTACATGATGTGTGAACCACAGTTATCCCCCAAATCATGCTGGTGATACATTAATGACGCCAGCTCTTTAAACATTGATATAGAGAAAGCCAATTACAGAATCCAGCACAAGTCCTGGAATCAGGCAGCCTGGAGTTGGAGCCCAACTCTGCTCCTCACTGCGGGAAAGCAGGCAAGAGAGTGGAGCCTCTCTGGAGTTCAAACGCGCGCCCTGTGAAGTACCAGGGGTGAGTTCAACTTTGAAGACTCACAGGCGAAATAAATGAGCTCGTGACATCACGGGAAGCTGCCAAGAAGATCCAACAAACTGGGAGCCAGGCAGTGGTGCACCGGGTTAAGTGTACATAGTACTAAGCGTAAGGATGGGAGCAAGGATCCCAGTTCAAGCCCCCGGCTCCCCACCTGCAGGGGGGTCGCTTCACAGGCGGTGAAGCAGGTCTGCAGGTGTCTGTCTTTCTCTCTCCCTCTCTGTCTTCCCCTCCTCTCTCCATTTCTCTCTCTCCTATCAAAAGGAGGAGGAGGAGGAGGAGGAAGAAACAATAGCCTCCAGGAGCAGTGCAAGCACTGAGCCCCAGTGATAACCCTGGAGGCAAAAAAAAAAAAAAAAAAAAAAAGATGAAGACATGGAGAAAGAAAAGGTGGAGGAAGAAGAGGAAAAGAAAGAAGAGGAGGAGGAGGAAGAAGAAGAGGAGGAGGATGGAGAGGAAGAGGAGTTTAGACTTTATTCTATCAGCAATGAAAGAGCTTTGGTTTGCATAGAACATTCCACTGTGAACATAATATTTCAGCCACATGAACAAAGCAAAGTTTTCAACAGACAAGGGACAACACTCATCATTCTCCAAACCTCAAAAAAAAAAAAATGTTCTCCTTTGCATCTTCTCTTCTTAGACTCTGCCAACAGGAACACTCACTGCCCGTGAGAGCAATGGCAGTGTGAGCATGGGTTGTGTAAGAACTTTTTCTCAACAAACACGCTGTGATAAACAGTGTCTGGGCTGCTGCATATTCCTGATAATTATCATTCTTGTGGCTGCATGTTATAGCACCGACTTGATTAGCCAGGGTTTCCTTCACCCTCTCACTACCTGGAGAACTGAAGGAGGCATCATCCTGGAACTTTTTCCATCTATGATGAAAAGATCCTCTCCCAGAAATGAGATGAGTGAGTCAAAAGGTAGCTCAGCACCTCTGAGCACAGAAATTGCATGCCAGAGGCCCCAGGTTCAATCCCCAATAGCACCACATGCCAGAGCTGAACAGTGCTCTGGTCTCTCTCCCTCTCTTGTGTTTTGTTAAATAAAACGGGGGACGGGTTGTGGCATGTAGGCTGTGAGGATGTCACCAAGTGCAAGGACCCAGGTTGGAGTTCCCACCCTCTTATCTACAGGGGGAAACTTCACAGTGGTGAAGCAGGTCTGCAGATGTCTCTCTTCCTCTCTCCTTCTCTATCTCCCTCTCCCCTCTCAATTTATTTCTATCCAAAAGGAAAGAAGGAAGAAGGGAAGGAGGGAGGGAGGGAGGGAAGGGGGAAGAAAGAGAGGAGGAAGAAGAAGAGGAGAAGAAGGAGGTGGAGGAGGA
This sequence comes from Erinaceus europaeus, assembly GCF_950295315.1. Classification (NCBI taxonomy): domain Eukaryota; kingdom Metazoa; phylum Chordata; class Mammalia; order Eulipotyphla; family Erinaceidae; genus Erinaceus; species Erinaceus europaeus. The sequence continues at coordinate 7,292,973 of NC_080178.1, forward strand.
AGAGGAGGAGGAGAAGGAGGAGGAGGAGGAGGAGGAAACTATAGGGAAAATGGCTGGCAGGGTGGATGGATTCCTCATGCAGGCACCAACCTCCAATGATAACCCTAGTAGCAATATGAACAAGCAAAGAAACAAATAAATAAATAAGTAAGGCAGAGCTAGATAACATAATGGTTGTGCAAACAGACTCTGGTACTGGAGGCTCCGAGGTCTCAGCAAGGTTCAGTCCCTCGCACCACCGTAACTCAGAGCTGAGCAGTGCTCTGGTAAAAATAAATAAATAAATAAATAAATAAATAAATAAATAAATAAATAAATAAATAAGTAAATAGTTGTGGTCTATATACACAATGGAATACTACTCAGCTATTAGATATGGTGAATTCACCTTCTTCACCCCATTTTGGATGGAGCTTGAAGGAATCATGTTAAGTGAGATGAGTCAGAAGCAGAAGAATAAATGTGGATGAACTCACTCATAGATAGAAGTTGGAAAACAAGATCAGATGGGAAAACACTAAGAATAACTTGGACTGGAGTTGGTGTCTTGCACCAAGTTAAGACTCTGGGGTAGGGGGGAAGGTTCAGGTCCTGGAACATGACGGCAGAGAAGGACTTAGTGGGGGTTGAATTGTTATGTGAAAAACTGGGAAATGTTACACATGTACAAACTATTGCATTTTACTGTCAATTATCAACCATTAATTCCCCAATAAAGAAATTAAAAATAAATAAATAGTGGTCTGGAAAGTGGCGCAGTGGATGGACCTCAAGCATGAGGTCCCGAGTGCAATCCCTGGCAGCACATGTACCAGAGTGATGTCTGGCTCTCTGGATCTTTCTCTCTCTTCCTATGTTTCTCATTAATAAATAAATAAAATCTTTAAAAAAAATTAAAATAAGGGAGTCGGGCTGTAGTGCAGTGGGTTAAACGCAGGTGGCGCAAAGCACAATGACCGGCATAAGGATCCCGGTTTGAGCCCTGGCTCCCCACCTGCAGGGGAGTCGATTCACAGGCGGTGAAGCAGGTCTGCAGGTGTCTGTCTTTCTCTCCTCTTCTCTGTCTTCCCCTCCTCTCTCCATTTCTCTCTGTCCTACCCAACAACGAGGACAACAATAATAACTACAACAATAAAACAACAAGGGCAACAAAAGGGAATAAATAAATATTAAAAATAAATAAATAAACATTTTAAAATATTTAAATAAATCTGGAGAGACAGCATAATGGTTATGCAGAAGACTTTGATGCCTGAGGCTCTGAGTTCCCAGGTTTAATCCCCAGCACCACCATCAGTCAGAGCTGAGCAGAACTCTGGTCTCTCTCTTTCTCTCTACAGCTCTCTCATTAAAATATTGTCACATAAATATTGTTATAAACAAATAAGTAAGAGAGAAGATCAGCAGGTGTCTCGTCCTGTAGAGTACACACATTACCATTTGTGAAGAGCAGGGTTCAAGCCCTCTTCACCACACAGGAGCCCCTGCAGAGGGAGAGACTACACAACTGGTGGAGCCGTCATGCGGTGTCTCTCTCTTCTCTCTGTCCCTTCCTCTCTTTTTTGTTTAAAAAAAATTAATTAATTATATTTTTATTTATTTATTATTGGATAAAGACAGAAGAAATTTAGAGGGGAGGAGGAAGGAGAATGGAAAAGAAACAGAGAGACACTTACAGCCCTGCCTCACCACCTATGAAGCCTTCCCCCTGCAGGTGGGAACCAGGGGCTTGAACCTGGTTCCTTGCTCACTGTAATGTGTGTGCTCACCCAGGTGAGACACCGCCTGCCCCCCCCCCCTTTTCCCTCCCACTGTATAAAAAAGGAAGTAAGGAAGGAAGAGAGAGAGAGAGAGAGAGAGGAGCTAGAGAAAGGAAAGAAAGGAGGGAGGACGGGAGGAAGAAAGGATGGGAAGGAGTAATAGTCAGCCCATATCTCTGGCCGTGGGAGAACCACTGCAGTTTCCAGTGGAGGGAATGGGGACACAGAAATCTGGTGATGGGAACAATGTGGAATTACACTCCTGCTACCTCATAATTGTGTAAATCAATATTAAATCATATATATATATATATATATATATATATATATATATATTGTAAAAAAAAAAAAAAAGCCACAGGTAGCAGTAGAGTTGTACATCCACAGAGCCCCAAGAAGAACCCCGGTGGCCAAAATAAAACAAGTCTGAACAGAAAAGGCAGCTGTAGTCCCAAGGCTCTCATCACATCTTAACTGGATTGTTTTTCCAGCACTTCACACAGTGTTTCCAGAGAAGACGGAACACAGGTTCCGTGCACCCTTGCCACCGCCAGGGCGGTGGTGTTTATGAAGCCTGCGGTCGAACACTAGCAGGTCGAACCGCTTCCCAAACACTTGTCTACCCTCCTGGGTGGAGAATGGTCCACAGCCTTCACCTGTTTCTCTGTGGCTGCCCCAAAGCTTTTGATTTACACTTGCATGAGCACTTCAAAACCACCGGGGGCATTTATCAGCTGCCAGCCAGATCCGTCCAGAGAGGCTTCTAAGCAGGAGGGTTCAGGTTCAGAGCTCCGCTTGGGTGGGGGGTGGGAGCAGAGAGGGGAGGATTCACGTTGAGATTGAGGAAAAGGGTCCGAGAGGCAGAAGAATCAGCTGGCGGGCTCCTGGGCTCCATCTGGATGGGCATCTTGAACTGTGTGTGTGCTGAGGGGTAGGGTGGGGTGGGTGGGCTGGGAGCCATGTACCTTTCCCCATAGTGGAGTCTGTAGTCCTTTCTCTATTATTTATTTATTTATTATTGGATAGAGATAGAGAGAACTTGAGAAGGGAGAGAGAGATAAGGAAAGAGAGAGAGAGAGAGACGCAGACCTGCAAGGGGGGGTGTTTCACAAGTGGTGAAGCAGGTCTGCAGTTGTCTCTCTCTCTCTCTCTCTATCTCCCTCCTCTATCAGTTTCTCTCTGTCCTATCCAATAAAGTGGGGGCCAAGTGATAACCCTAGAGGCAGAGAGAGAGAGAGAGAGAAGAGAAAGAGTCTTAGACTCAAAAAAAACTGGTAATAAATGGAGGGGATGAAGAAGAAGGATAGGGAGAAGGGTTTCTTTGGTGTATTGGCACTCGAACGATGCTGGGACTGTGGTAAGTAGTGTACACACACGCACACACACACACACTCACACACACATGCACTCTCACACTCACACTCTCACACACACACTCACACACACTCACACACGCACTCTCACACTCACACACACACTCTCACACTCACACACACTCACACACACTCACACACATACTCACACACACTCACACACACTCTCACATACACACACACTCACACACACACACACACACACTCTCACATACACACACACTCACACACACACACACCCACTGTCACATACACACACACTCACACACACTCACACATACACTCTCACATACACACACTCACACACACACTCTCACACTCACACACACACACACACAGTAGTGGAACTACACTCTTAAAATCTAATGAACCAATGTAAAAATCAATAGTAAAAAAAAATCAGGAAAGGAAGTCATTCCTGGGGCTGGGTGGTGGTGAGCCCATCTGAGCACACATACTACAATGTGCAAGGACTCAGGTTCAAGCCCCTGGGGGAACTCGAGCAAGGGAAGAGCTTTGCAAGCAGTAAAGCAGGGCCACAGGTATCTCTCTACCTCTCTCGCTCTCATTCCACACTCCCGTCTTGACTTCTCTGTCTCTATCCAAATAAATAAAATATAAAAAAGAAAGAAAGAAAATCATTATTCCCCTGGCCTCCTGGGACTCTAACTATCCCCCCACCCCGAGCTAGAGAAGTGAGCAGCAATACAGAGTGTATCTGGGAACCTCCACTTCTTGTCACTTCTAATTCTAGACCACAGAGAGAAGAGAGTATCACAAAATTACAGCTTTCTGGAAACTTCCAGAGCTGCAAGTTCAAGGGGGTTGTCCCTTTTTATTTTATTTTACTTCATTATTAAATACAGAAGGAAATTGAGAGGGGTGTGGTAGACAGAGAGGGAAAGAGACAGAGAGATCCTTTTAACCCTGCTTCACCATTCGTGAAGCTTTTCCCTCTGGGGGGAGGGGCACTCTGCGCTTAACCAGGTGTGCCATCACCTGGCCCCCTGTTGTTCCTTCAATCCCAGGGATCCCAGTACAAAGAGAGGAGCCAGGTGACTCTGTCAGGGAGGGGGGCTGGAACCAGCTGGGGGTGCCTTCACCATGCTGGGCAGCCCTGGTCTCCTGAGCTGGAGGAGGGCAGTGGAGATGGCAGAGGAGCAGAGTCAGAGCTGAGAACTACCTCTTCCACGAAGCTCCCAGTCCATAAGAGGCCTTGTCTACATCTGCAGGTCCGCGGGAAGCTCAAAGAAAGTCACTAACAATTTGATTAGTGTCCGTTGAGCACAGGTTGGGTGTATTGTTCAATTCTCCCATGCTCTGCACCATTTAGCTGTCAAACTACCCTATGGGTTGGAAGCTAGTATCTACCCTCCTCCCAGCTTATGGATGGGGCTTAGAAAGTTAAGTACTTTGGAATGTTCCTACTGATGACCACTGAATGTAAGCTCGGATCTACAGGGATGCAGAGGTCACATAGTCTCCTAAGCTGAATATGGGCCCCAGATCACATCAAATCAATGGGGTTTATAGTCAACAATATTTATACCCCTTTCCCATATTTTCCCTGATCCAACTTTCTGGTCCTTTTTCCAGTCATGACATCATCTCCCCAGATGATAACTTAGATCTACCTGCATATCAGATTTCAGGCTCAGGGAAAACAAACAAACAAACAAACAAAAAAAAAACTAGTATAGCCACAGGCCCTTTGGAATATAACTAAAATATGCCTACTAGCTATCTACAAAATGGAGGACCCCCCCCCCAACTCTTCATCTGCACTATTCCAGCCTTTAGGTTCATGATAGGTCAACAACTTGTTTGGCTTTGTATGTTAACTCTCTTTTCAGCCACCAGGTTCCAGATGCTACCATGATGCTGACCAGACTTCCCTGGACAGACAACCCCACCAATGTGTCCTGGAGCTCCACTTCCCCAGAGCCCTGCCCCGCTAGGGAAAGAGAGACAGGCTGGGAGTCTGGACTGAACAGTCAATGCCCATATTCAGCAGGGAAGCAATTACAGAAGCCAGACCTTCCACCTTCTGCATCCCACAATGACCTTGGGTCCATACTCCCAGAGGGATAAAGAATAGGAAAGCTATCAGGGGAGGGGATGGGATACGGAGTTCTGGTGGTGGGAACTCTCTCTTATCCTATGGTTTTGTCAGTGTTTCCTTTTTTTATAAATAATAATAAGAGAAGAAGAAGAAGAAGGAGGAGGAGGAGGAGGAAACAAAAGAAAGTTAAGCACTTTGCCCAAGGTCATCAAGCCAGTGAGCGGCAGACAGAACCAAGCCAAGACCTTGGACCCTTGAAGCCAGCCCACCTCGTAAACTCACTCCTGAGTGTCCTTCCTGCTTAGTGAAATTGCCAGACAGGTGGAGAAAAGAATCAAGGCAGCTAGTGCAGGGGAGAGAGCACAATGGTTTTACAGAAAGACTTTCATGTCTAAGGCTCTGAGGTCCCAGGTTCAATCCCAGCACCAGCATAAGCCAGAGTTGAGTAGTGCTCTGGTGTCTCTCTTTCTTTTGTTAGAAAGAAAGAAAGAAAGAGAGAGAGAGAGGGAGAGAGGGAAGGAGGAAGGAAGGAAGAAGGAAGGAAGGAAGGAAAGAAAGAAAGAAAGAAAGAAAGAAAGAAAGAAAGAAAGAAATTAAGAAAGAAAGTCTGGGTGCAGCGGGTTAAGCGCACATAGGACAAAGCCGCAAAGCGCAGGGACCGGCGTAAGGATCCCGGTTCGAGCCCCCGGCTCCCCACCTGCAGGGGAGTCGCTTCACAGGTGGTGAAGCAGGTCTGCAGGTGTCTGTCTTTCTCTCCCCCTCTGTCTTCCCCTCCTCTCTCCATTTCTCTCTGTCCTATCCAATAATAACAACAGCTATAACATTAACAACCACAACAAGGGCAACAAAATGGGAAAAATGGCCTCCGGGAGCAGTGGGTTAGTAGTGCTGGCACCAAGCCCCAGTGATAACTCTGGAGGAAAGAAAGAAAGAAAGAAAGAAAGAAAGAAAGAAAGAAAGAAAGAAAGAAAGAAAAAGAATGTGGGGCTGGGTGGTGGCACACCTGGTAGACTGTACATGTTATCATGTGCAAGGACCCAGGTTCAAGCCCCTGATCCCTACCTGCAGAGAAAGCTTCATGAGTAGTAAAGCAGGGCTACAGGTGTCTCTCCTTCTCTATCTCCCCCTACTCTCTCAATTTCTGGCTGTTTCTATACAATAAATAAATAAAATATTCTTTAGACTTTTTTTTGCCTCCAGGGTTATTGCTGGGGCTCGGTGCCTGCACTATGAATCCACTGCTCCTGGAAGCTATTTTTTCCCTTTTGTTGCCCTTGCTGTTTATCATTGTTGCTATTATTGTTGTTGTTATTGCTGTCGTTGTTGGATAGGACAGAGAGAAATGGAGAGAGGAGGGGAAGACAGAGAGGGGGAGAGAAAGACAGACACCTGCAGACCTGCTTCACCACTTGTGAAGCAACTTCCCTGCAGGTGGGGAGCCTGTGGCTCGAACTGGGATCCTTACGCTGGTCCTTGCGCTTTGTGCCACGAGCTCTTAACCCGCTGAGCTTAACCTGTGTGCTACCGCCCGACTCCCAAAATAATACATTTTTAGTTACAGAGGAGACAACGAAAGAGAGAGAACGTGAGAGAGAGACCTGCAGCATTGCTTCACCACTCGCAAAGCTTTCCCCCCTGCAGGTGGAGAGAGTGGGTGCTCAAACCTGGGTCCTTGCGCATTGTAACATGTGCACTCAACCAGGCACGCCACCACCAGCCTCCTTCTGTCTCTCCTCTGTATCCCCCTTCCCTCTCATATTCTCTGTCATATATATATAAATATATGAAGGAAATTCTGGGGAGAGGGAAGAGGAACTTCAGTTGTCAGATGGAAGTGTGAGCCTGTTGAATAAGCAGAGACTCATAGAGGAAATGGAGGCTCGTCGAGACTGTGCCTATACTCCTTCAAGACTTCCTCTTCCAAAGCCCACTGAAAATCTGTCCGTTTCTGGAGAAATCAACCCGTGAGCCCTTCTGAAGAACGTCTTCCCATGGGACTTGCAGTTCCACCTACAGACACCAGAGGGCGAGCCAGCTCTGTGACCGAGTCCAGAGGACCCAGTACCCCCGGCTTGGCCAAGAATCCAGCCTAGGTCAATCACCTATTTCAGTGACACCTTGCCACCAGCTTCCTCCCTCGACTCTCAAAATGCCACACCGCAGCTCCGAGTCACACGTGACGTCGAAAGGAGTGGGATGAAGGTTGCCATCACCTCCATCACAAACCCAGGGGCACCCAGGGGTGAAAGCTGGGGGATGGGAGAGGGGGAGGGTCAGAAGGCTGGACAGGGAAGACCAAGTACGTGAAGGTATTTCCTGAAGATGGACCCAGTCGGCTGCCCACCCACCCACCAGCCAGCCGTGCAAGCCAGTTCATGGAAATGAATGAAAGGAGTTTCCTGTCCTCAAAAAGCTAGCAGTCGAGCGGAAAAAAGCGATGAGTCAGCAGCTAGGAAACCCACCCCTGGATCGTGGGACACAAGCAGAAAAGGAGTTTGTGATATTCTGGGGTGAGGGATGTACCCAAGTTGGGAAGGGGTTGGTGTCCCGTGAGTCTTCCAGGCCTAGAGAGAGATGGGGGGGCGGAGAGGCCAGAGACAATGATGTCTGGCAGGGGCGCTCCCTTCTCTGCAGCGAGTCCCAGGATGGGGGCTCCCCTCCCAGTTCTGTGTTGGGGGCCCCCCACCCATCCACCCACCCACCCCCTGCGCGCAGAGCGCTGGCCCGGGAGCCGATGACAGCACACCTGAGTCAGCCCACCGCCCACCCGGCCCTCGGCGTCTGTCTCCGCATCTTGTGATATTTCGCTCTCGGGAGCCAGCCCCACTGCGCTCCGGAGGCAGCTCGGCAAACAAACCCGGCGACAGATTGTGCCGCGGCTCATTCCGGGGAAGGACGCCAAATCCCACCCCGCTACCCCCAACACTCCCTCGCCAACGCCCCCTCCAGGCCCTCCTCCCCCGGCGCCTGGGACGCTTCCAGCTTGGGGTGGGGGGGAGGGGGTTGGAGCCCAAACCCCAGGGCCGCCCGCCCCCCTTTCTGCCTGCGGCAGGTTGACCAGGAAACAAAAAAGGGGGGTAAGGCCCTAAGAGGGCCTGGGGGAGGGCATCTGGGGGGCAGTGGGTGGGACTGCGGGGGACGCCAGAGCATCTAGAACCAACAGGGCCTGGGACATGGGTTCAACTGGTGGAACTTTGGACTTGCACTTCCTAGGTTTCTGGTTCGATCCCCTTGGCCATATGTACCAGAATGTTGCTCTGGCTTCTCTCTCTCTCTCTCTCTCTCTATCATATTTATTTATTTGTTATTGGATAGAGACAGAAAATGAGAGGTGAGGGGAAGATAGAGGGAAAGAGACAGAAAGACACCTGCAGCCCTGCAGGTGGGGGACCAGGGGCTTGAACCTGGGTCCTTGTGCACTGTAATGTGTGCAGGTGCGCCCCGCCTGACCCCTCCCCTCTTTCCTTCATAGGATAGTCTCTCTCACGCATAGTAAATCAAAGAGGGGGCTGACCTGTGGTGCACCCCGATGAGCACACACACAGATATGTGCAAGGATCCGGGTTCAAGTCCCCCCACCACCCCTGTTCCCCCACCTGCGGAGGGGTGGGGGGGCTGCAGGTGTCCTTCAGTCTCTGTCCCTCTCTATCTTTCTCTCTGTCCTACTGTCCTATCAAATAAAATAAAAGAAAGGAAAGTAGACAAATACAAAGACATCTTGGGGGGCGGAGAGGAAAGGGAAGGTGCATGGGAGCCACAAAGACAGAAGGCAAGCGGCAGAGACAATGAGAGAGATGGAGAAGCTGGTGACAGAAAGACGCCGATGCAGAAAGGGGAGGGGATAAAGGAGGGAGAGCGAGGTGGGACAAAGAGGCTAGGGAACATGAATAATGGGGCAGAAAGACAGGGAGTGAGGAGGCAGTGAGGATGGCTGGAAAGTGGGACCAGCTAACAGGAGAACAGGAGCCTGGGGTCCCAGCGCATTTAGGGGTGAAGGGGTCTCGTCTTCACTGCGGGGCACTGCCGCCTGGGGTTCCCCGGCTCCCGAGGGGCCGGCTGGGCAGAAGACCCAGGACCCTCTGTGCGCTCCCCGAAATAGCTCCCCGCCCCGCGAGGGCTGCCTCTTCACCCGCACCCCCACCCCCTCGCGCTCAAGAGGTTCCCAAAAGCCGGGTACCGAGCACGGAGCTCCGGGACCATCCCTCATGGGTGTGTCCGCCTCCTTGGCATGGAGACGCTTGCGCCACCAGTCGGCTGGCATCACCGGACCCCACCCCAGTGAAACGCTGCCACCACCACCACCACCACCCCCCCGTAAGATCGGAATGCATCCCCTCTTTGAAAAAGGCTATCGAAGAAGCTATGTGGAAGCTGTTGTCCCCTCCGCACCTTCGGGTCCTTCCCTATCTCCGTGGGTTTTTTGTTTGTTTGTTTGTTTTCTTGCAGGAGTTGAGATCTTTCCTTGCCTTGCCTCGCACGTGCACAGGGAAAGCTGTGCCCAAACTCGCTCGCTCGCGCGCCCAAACTTGCACCCGCTCTGCGCAGGCCGCCCGGGGCGCGCTCGCCACGCGCCCCCCTCCCAAGCACCCTCAGAGGCGCGTGGCGTCCGGCTCTGGGCGGGCACTCGACTTCCCTCCCAGCACCGCACAGTGGCCCCCGCTTCTCGGGGCCGCCACCCCCACCCACCCCGAGCACCCGCGTATGTATGTGCGCGTGCACGATAGGCCTGGCACACAGACACTCTTGCACGCGCCCCCACTTGGGATGGCAGAGGGAAGGGGAGGTGGTCTGGAGCTCCAGGGGGGAGCGGGGTGTCAGAGCTATCCCTGGGGCAAGAAACGGCGGGGGCCGGAACTTTGGAGCCAGAGACCCGGGCCCAGAGCGGGAAGATGACCTCGGAGCCCAACTCCTCGGGGAAAGTTGTGGAGTGGGGTTGCAAAGGGGCGGGGAGGGGGCTGGACACGTCCACGCGGTTCCCAAGATGGGCAGTTGCAAGGAGGAGGGGGCTGGACACATCCACGGGGTCCCCAAGGTGGGGATTTGCAAGGCGGTAAGCTAGACTAGTCCATGGGGTTCCCGAGTTGGGGGAGGGTTGCGGGGGGGGGGGTGCTGGATACGTCCACGGAGTTCCTTTCAACTACGGCACCCCCTCCAGCAAGGGTTTCTTTGCCAGCACGGAGCCGCGAAGGCGAGGGAACACAGCCCCCCCACACACACACACACACAGGCACACACATACGCACACGCCGGGTTCCCCAGCACCCCGAGGGGAGGGGGCTGGCGTGACCGGGGCGGGACAGCCGCTCCCGCCCCCCCTGTGGGCAGCGAAGGGTTAAGTCGTCGAGCCAGGAAGCGAGGGAGGAGCCAGCGGGCGCGGGGAGGAGGGAGGGGGTGGCTGGGATGCGCCTGCGGGCCGTCTCCACTCTCCCTCCGCACGCAGCCGGGGCGCACAGACAGACGGACTGACGGGCTAGCGCGCGGTCGGGGAGGCGCCGACGGCCAGCCCCAGCCCTCCCCGCCCCTCCCCGCCCCGCGCCGTCGAGGCCCATGGCTCCCCCCGAGGCCCGCAGCCCGGGGGGCGCAGGCTAGTGCACCCGGAGCCCCACGGAGTCCCCGCCGCCCGCCGTCTGGCGGGTCCCAGGAGCCAGTGGGGGCGCCCTCCCCGCGCCCCCTCTTTCCCCGCGCGTCGAGACAAGATGCTGCCCGGCCTCCGGCGCCTGCTGCAAGGTAGAGACCCCGGCAGAGGGGGCGATCGGGGGGGCGCCCCCACCTTAGGGCGCTGGGGTGGGGCAGTTGTGGGGGTGAGGCAGTCTGTGGGGGGGGTAGCGAGAACTGGGACCAGGGGAACCCACCCCCGGGTGGGGAACCCCGGGCTGGGAGCCTGCCGGAGGGTTGCGCGGAGCTCATGACCGTAGTGGGGGGGGGGGGGGCGCCGGGTGCGGGCGGACGGGTGCGGGGTGCGGGGGGGAGGGGGCGGCTCAGGTTCCGCTGTCCCGGCTCCACCTGCTCCGGGGCGCACGGAGGACTCGGGCCGGCTGGAGAAGCGCCGACTCAGCAACTCCGCGCGCCCGGTGCCTCAGCACTTTGCGGTCACCTGGGAGCACTGGCCGGGGATGTGGGTAGGGGCTCCCCGGGAAGAGAGGGGGTGCAGCGGGGGGGGCAAACTAGGGGCCCACCCGGCTAGGACAGTGGGAATGGGGGTAGTTCCACCAACCGAGTGACAGAGCCTTAGGTGGGGGAGCCAGTGCTGGGGGTGGGGTGGGGGGCTAGGTGGTCAGAAAGGGGGGTGGGCGCAAACTAGGGGCCCTCAGGGATGAGGGAAATGCTTCGAGGGGGAAGAAGAGGAAGGGGAACGCCTGGTGGGAGAGCAGGGAGAGAGAACACCAGACTAGGAAAGGGGAGGAGAGAACCCAGGGGCCTGAAATGGGGGGGGGGGGTGATAGAGAGTGAAAAGGAGAAGGTGGACTGAGACCTCGGTGACTCAGAAGATGAAGCCCAAAGGGGGTGTCAGAAACAGGAAAAGAGTTCAAAGCTAGGCTCCAGGACTGGGGAAGGAGACCAGAGAGAATGGGACACGGGTGTGATCAGAATAGTGCTGGGGTTCTGGAAAGAAATGGAGGAGAGAAAGGAGAGGAGGAAGAGAAAAGACTAGGAGAGGGAGAGAAGGGGAGAGAGAGAGAGAGAGAGACACCAGGGGTGGGGGTGGGGGCACCCAGACATAAGACAAAGAGGTTTCTGGAAACCACTTCCACATGGGAAGCCCCACGTTCTCAAGACATGTCTGTGCCCTTCCTTCTGAGAGCAGCTGCTGGGGGTTCTGAGCTCAGCGCCCGGGAGGGTGCTGGGGTGGCAGCCTCGATGGGTGGGCACCCTGGCTGGCTCGTGCTGCCATTTATATCTCTGGGTCCGGGGCGTCGGTGGAATGGCTCCTGCCGCTGTTGCGCTGCTGCCGCGGCCGCTACGGCAGCAAGCTTATTTTGGGGTGTCATATTCTGGCAGAGTGAGAAGCTGTTTGCAGTGGCTTTGAACCTCCATCACCCAGTCAGTGCATCCCCAGCTCCTCTCCCCCCCCCCCCCCCCCATCACGGCTCCCTGGACTCCCACCTCCTTGGCCCCTCCTACTCCCTTCCGCATGTGCCCTGCAGCCCCTCACCTCCCACTCGCAGTTTTTGGGGTTCAGAGCTGTTGATTCTGGTCTGAGACCCTGGATCCCTCCTTCAGAGCCACAAGCGTGGAACCCATGCACCCCACCACCACCAAGGTGTAGCCTTTCATGTGTGTGTGTGTGTGTGGGGGGTGCCCTGTGCCCTGTGGGTCAGTACCCCCTGCTCCATCTGCTTCCTCTCCTAGTTCTGTGATTCACAGGGACCCTAGCATGTCCTTGACTGTGTGGCCCCTGGGTGAATGGAGACTGCTTGGCTCTGGGCCCCTCTGCCTTCCGGGATCAATACATTGTTCTGACCTCTCTCTGCTGCCTGCCCTACTCAGTTCTGGCATCTTTGCTTGAGCATGGAGCGCAGAAGGGGTTCCCCCCAGAGTGGCCACCACCTGGAGCCCAGGAGCCAGGAAGTTGTAGAGAAAGCCCTGGGGTCCCTGCCTAGTGTGCCTGGGGGCCACTTCTGCCTCAGGGGTGGAGCTGCAAGACCCCCAGAAACTCACCTCTGAGCCCCTCTGATTCCGTTGCACATGGAGGCCACTCAGTTAGAATATCTGCTGAGGATAGGGTGTGGGGGCACCCTGGGTGCTTAGCAGCAGGTGGGTCTTCCTGCCTCAGCTCCCCTCCCTGCGGCTGACCTTAAAGGAAGGGAAGGACAGGCAGTGCGCTCAGCTGACAGAGTGCAGGCCTTGCATTCCCAAGGCCCCCGGTTCCATCCCTGGTACTGCATGTACTGGTTGGCTTCTTTATCAAGTTCTCTATCCCTTAAATGAAAACAAGCCTTGATATATAGAAGGAAAAGGAAGATAAGAAGCAAGTGGGGTGGACAGACAGAGTGGAAGTGAGGGAGGGGGCTTCCTCCGAACTACTTAGGGCCAGAGTATTGATTCAAGCCTTTGAGAAACATTCCGTGGGTTGGCTGTCACTGTCCATCTGGGGATCCAGGTTGGGAATCCAGGTCCGGAGAGACCCTTCAACCTCTTCAGCCCTGAACATGTCCCCTCTGAATGAAGAGGTTTGCTCTTACACCCCCCTGCCCTAACAACTAGTCTTAACACTCTGGGCTTCCCACCCCCATCTTTGTTAGGGGTTCACAAAACGGGGGAGCCAGGAGTATGACTGTGGTCTTGGAGTGTGGGAGAAAGAAGGCCCTGGGTTCTGAAGGCAGGAGTGGGAGTGGGGTAGTGGGGGAAGGGGTGTGTGTAGGGCAGACAGGATTGAGGGCCCCAGCCTGCTGCTGCCTCCCTCCGCCTCTGCCCCCAAGCTCTTCAGCCAGGCCTGGGGGCAGAAACCCAGAGCCCCCACTCCAGCCACCCCCCCAACCCCCCCACCCCACCCCCCGCTCCTGCTCCTGCTCGCCTCCAGTGAGAGCCGAAACCTGAATTATGGATGAGGCTCCTTGGGTTACAGCTGCTTTGCACACAGCGGTGGCAGCATCGAAGGCCAGAAATGGCAACAGAGTCCCTGATACGCAGCTGCTGGCACCGAGAGGGCCCCCTGCCCCGGGCCCTTACACAGAGCCTGAGGGGAACCCCACAGCAGGCTTGGACAAGTGGGTTCTGAAGGGGAGATGCAAAAAAAGAGAGAGGAGACCCCTAGTGGGGGCAGGAGGGCTGAATGAGCCCCACCACCACCACCAGCAGCAGCCTCTGGACCTGCAAGCTGCAAGAGACTTAGGTCCCTTTTCTTCACACAGAGAGGGCAAGTGCTCCTCTCCTCTGGAGCCCCCCAGGATTGCACTCCTTTCTCTCCTGGGATGCCAGCTGGACCTAGCGGCTGGGAAAAGAGCTCTGTAATCCCGAGAGCTCAGGCTCTTGTGAGCTTGTGGATCAAGGGTGGGATTAAGGAATCAGAAAAGGATTTGGCTCCCTCCAGTGTCAAGGCCTTGAGGAGGCCAGAGTGGAGGGTGCGTCTAACAGGGAGGAGAGCACCCTGGCAGGGCCCCTCCTGCCTCTGCCAACCACTCTGCTGTGTGACCTTGGGCAGCTTGCTTGGCCTCTCTGAGTCCATGCTGGCTTCTCAGTCCAACCTCAATGTGCATGAAACCCATCCTGGGGAGGTGGGTGGGATGGGGATGGAGGGGAGTCAGGCATCCCGCCCCCCGCCCCGCGTGATGGAGTGGAGGGTGAGAGACTTGCTCTTCGGTCTTCCACCCCACGTGTCTCAGGAAAAACTCAGGAGGAGAAAGTAATCGTGAAACGCCGTCCCGTCCGGGGGAGGGGTGAGAAGGGCCGAGAAACGCAGGGGGGTGGTGTGAACAAATGGAACAGCACTGGCTGTGTCACTGAGGATTACATCACACCCAGCCCACACGCACACGGGGCCCTGCAGCTCACACAGTGGGGCGCCACCAGCATGCACTCCACACCCAGCTGCAGCTGGGAGGGGCTGGGTGCCATGGAGTGGCACCCCCTGCCCAGGGTGGAGAGCATCACCCATGCCAACTCAGGGCCTTCCTCTCTGCCCCCTCCCCCAGACATTGTGCTTCTGTGCTCTCTCGTGGGAACCCACTGGAGCAGCTGTGATGCCAATGCCACACTCGATGGTCTGTGGGTGCCCACTGTACTGTACACCCCAAAACCAAGCTCCACTCACAGAATTCTTCTAAACTCAGCTACCATCAGCCTCTCCCTGGCATCTCTGAACCTCAGGAATGCCTTCCAGGTGCCTTCAAGTCTCTGAGTGCAGAAGTTATGTGTGTACCTCCACACACACACACACACACACACACACACACACACTTTTGCCAACCTAGCATTTTGTTTGAAGTCGATGTGTACCCAGAAAGTTTTGGAAGTGTGGGTCCCTCTCCCCCTCCTGCCCCCAAACCCACCAGAAGAAGTCCCCAAGAGTCTTCCAGAAGTCACAATAAAGGGCAGAGGTTGGGAAGCTGGCATTGGCACACCCGGTTGAGCACAGAGGTTACCATGCACAGTGGACCCAGGTTCAAGCCCCCAGTTTCCAACTGCGGGGTGGGAGGGTGGTTCGTGAAGGGTGAAACAGCAGTGCAGGTGTCTGGCTCCCCTCTCAATTTCTCTGTGTCCTATCAAAAGAAGAAGGAGGAGGAGGACCAGGAGGAGGAGGGGTGGGGTGGGAAGCAGAGGTCAAGTTGATTACAGCTCAGAACTTCATGGCCACATCCAAGCCAAGCAGGCCAAGGGACCAGACTTGAATCCTCTGAACCTGGGGCCTTCTCCCTGGGCCTGCTTCTCCATCTCTCTCATAAGAAAACTGGAGAGGGCTGGGGGTGGCATACATTATAGTGCACAAGGACCCAAGTTCAAGCCCCTGCAGAGGGGGGGGGAGCTTCTCGAGTGGTGAAGCAGGGCTGCAAGTAAATGTTTCCTCCCCCCTTTCCTCTCAATTTCTATCTCTATCCAAAATAAAAAAAATACAATTAAAAAAAAAATTTAGGGAGTCGGGCAGTAGTGCAGCGGGTTAAGCACACATGGCACTAAGCACAGAAACCTGGCATAAGGATCCTGATTCAAGCTCCCGGCTCCCCACCTGCAGGGGGGGGTCACTTCACAGGCAGTGAAGCAGGTCTGCAGGTGTCTGTCTTTCTCTCCCCCCCTCTGTCTTCCCCTTCTCTCTCGATTTCTCTCTGTCCTATCCAACAACAATGACAACAATAATAACTACAACAATAAAACAACAAAGGCAACAAAAGGGAATAAATTAAAATTGTTTAAAAAAATTTAAAAAGAAGGCTGGGCCATAGCTTTAGGGGAAAGTTGCTTTAAGGGGTCAGAAGGTGGCGCACCTGGTTGAGCACACATGTTGTAATACGCAAGGACCTGG
This sequence comes from Erinaceus europaeus, assembly GCF_950295315.1. Taxonomy (NCBI): domain Eukaryota; kingdom Metazoa; phylum Chordata; class Mammalia; order Eulipotyphla; family Erinaceidae; genus Erinaceus; species Erinaceus europaeus. The sequence goes on from NC_080178.1 coordinate 7,309,125, forward strand.
GTTGGATCCCCCTGTCCCCACCTGCATGGGGAAAGCTTTGCAAGTGGTGAAGCAGGGCTACAGGTGTCTCTCGCCTTCTCTATCTCCCCCTCCCCTCTCGATTTCTGGCTGTCTCTATCCAATAAATAAAGATTACAATTTTTTTAAAAAGAAAAGTTGCTTTAAGGAAGAAAACAAACAAAAGTGTTTTTAATTTTTTTTTTTGTTAATCCCCAAGACTCCAGGGAAGTGATGGAAGAGTGTTTGCAAGGGCAATACAGGGAACCAGACACCCATGACCTCAGCCTCCCAAAAGGTGATGCTTCTCCCTGGGGGTCATCTGGCCGTGTTTGGAGGCCATTAGGCTTCTCTAACTGGGTGACAATGCCACTGGCCTCCAGGGAGCAGGTGACCAGCATGCTACTCCTCACTCTTTTTTTTATCATTTTTTTTTCCTCCGGGGTTATCGCTGGGGCTCTGTGTCAGCACTAGGAATCCACTGCTCCTGGAAGCTATTTTTCCCATTTTGTTGCCCTTGGTGTTGCTCTTGTTCTAGTTGTTATTGTTGTTATTGATGTCGTTGTTGTTGGATAGGACAGAAAGAAATGGAGAGAGGAGGGGAAGACAGAGAGGGGGAGAGAAAGACAGACACCTGCAGACCTGCTTCACTACCTGTGAAGCGACCCCCCTGCAGGTGGGGAGCCAGGGGCTCGAACCCAGATCCTTACGCTGGTCCTTGCGCTTTGCACCACCTGTGCTTAACCCGCTGCGCTACCGCCCAGCCCCCACTTGTCACTATACGGGACTGGCCTGGAGACAAGGAATCCCCCAGATCCCAGCACTGAGGCTGATGAGCCCTAGCAGGTCACAAGGTCAAGGCCGCCGTGATGGAAACAGGAATGACAGAAGCCAGTTGCATATCAAACAGCCCCAAGTGAACAGTGTTCCCTGCTGTGACATCTTGCCATTTCTTCATTTCATCATCATTATTATTATCATTATTATTATTATTCATCAGTGGGCCAACTTATTTTTTAGATAAGAGACAGAGAGAGAAAGAGAGGGATGAAGGGAGAAAATAAGAGAGAGAGAGAGAGAGAGGCACCTCAGCACCAAAACTTTAGCCAGTGCTGTACAGGCTGGACTTGGGCCAAGGTCACATGAATGGCAAAGCAGGTGCACTATCTATGTGAGCTATTTGACCAGCCCTGCATTTATTTCATTCATTCATTCATTCAGTCAGTCAGTCATTGCCAGGGGTTCACTGCCCTTGGCTAACACTGTCAGATAGAAAGACAGACAGAGGGAGTCGGGCAGTAGCACAGCTGTTTAAGCTCAGGTGGCACAAAGCGCAAGGACCAGCATAAAGATCCCAGTTCAAGCCCCCGGTGCCCCACCTGCAGGGGAGTCACTTCACAGGCAGTGAAGCAGGTCTGCAGGTGTCTATCTTTCTCTTCCCCTCTCTGTCTTCTCCTCCTCTCTCCATTTCTCTCTGTCCTGTCCAACAACAACAACAGCTATAACAACAATAACAACTACAACAATAAAACAAGGGCAACAAAAGGGAATAAATAAATAGTGGGGAAAAAAAACAGAACGAGAGAAGGAGAGAAGGAAAGACACCCTAGCTTCAAAGCTCCCCTCAGTACAGTGGAGGTCGGTCTCAAGCCTGGGACCTTCCCCCTCTCTCCTTGTATATACTTTTTTTTTAATAGCAGAAGATCAAAACCCATGGAAGTGATGACCTGAGGCTTCTGCATGTTGGAGAGGTTTCTAGAGGGGGGGATGATGTCCTCCTGAAATGTTATAGCTTCCCAAGCCAATGGCAAATCAATACTTGTTTTTTATTTTAAGTGGAAGTGGTTACCCCAGAGGTGACCCAGTCAGAAGAGACCTGACTTTCAGGCATGAAGTCCTGAGTTCGATCCCCAGTATCCCATAGGCCAGAGTAATTCACTCTCTCTCTCTCTCTCTCTCCCTCTAAGTTTGCTTTAATTCACCAAAGCACTGCTCAGCTCTGGCTTATGGTGGAGCTAGAGATTAAATCTGGACCTTGCGTGTCTCAGGCATGAAAGTTATTTTGTTTTATTTTAAAAATATTTATAATTATTATGATTATTACTATGACAAATACTACTACTACAACTAATAGAGCACAGCTCAGCTTTGGTTTATGGTGGTGCCGGGGACTGAACCTGGGACCTCAGAGCCTCAGATATGCAAGTCCTTTGCATAACCATTGCGCTGTCTCCCCAGCCCTAGGAAAGTCTTTTTGCAGAACCAATATGTTATCTCCCCCAGACCACTCATAAATAGATCTTTTAATATGTTTTCTTTTTAAATTACATTTTTTTAATTTATTGGATAGAGACAGAAAAGTAAAGAGGGAAGGGGGAGATAGATGTTTAATTTTATTGTAAATATGGAGCGCTTCATGAATTTGCATGTCATCCTGCTGCAGGGGCCATGCTAATCTTCTCTGTGTTGTTCCAATTTTAGTCTATGTGCTGCCTAATCGAGCACAGGAAGGGGGAGATAGAGAGGGAGAGAGACAGAGAGACACCTGCAGCCCTACTTCACTGCTCACAAAGCTTTCTCTTTCCAGGCGAGAACCGGGGGCTTGAACTGGGTCCGTGCACACAGTGTGCCACTGCCAACCCCATAAACCCCTTTTTTTTGCCACCAGGGTCATCACTGGGGTTCAGCGCCTACACTATGAACCCACTGCTCCTGTGGCCATTTATTTATTGATTGATTTTGATTTTTTTGGATAGGACAGAGAGGAATTGAGAGGAAGAGGGGGAGATAGAGAGTGAGAGAAGATAGACATCTGCAGACCTGCTTCACCACTTATGAAGTGACCCCTGCTCCCCCCCCCCGCAGGTGGAAAGCCGGGGTCTCGAACTGGGATCCTGGCACAGGTCCTTGTGCTTCACACTATGTGCACTTAACCAGCTGTGCTACTGCCTGGCCCCTATTTTATTTTTCTTATATTTGCTAGGACAAAGAGAAATTGAAAGGGGGAGGGAGAGGTAGAGAGGGAAAGAGAAAGATAAGACACCTACAGCACTGCTTTACCACTCATGAAGCATACCCTCTGCAGGTGGAGACCAGGGGTTTGATCCCAGATCCTGTGCAGGAATAGTATATCATGTGCACTCAACAAGGTGCACCACCACCCAGGCGCCCCCCCCCTTTTTGCCTCCAGGGTTATCACTGAGGCTGGGTGCCTGCACTACAAACCCACTGCTCCTGTGGCCATTTTTTCACATTTTTGTTGCCCTTGTTGATATTATTATTGTTGCCATTGCTGTTGTTGGATAGGACAGAGAGAAATCGAGAGAAAAGGGGAAGAGAGGGGAAGGGAAAGAAAGATAGACACCTACAGACCTGCTTCACCGCTTATGAAGCGACCCTCCCTTCAGGTGGGGCTGCAGGTGGGGAGCCTGGGGCTCAAACCCGGATCCTGACGCGGGTGCTTGTGCTTATTAGCGCCATGTGCGCTTAACCCGCTGCACTACCGCCTGACTCCCCTCCCTCTTTTTTTATTTTATTTTAATCTTTTTTTAGCCATTCTTTTTAAAAAAATTTTTTTATCTTTATTTGTTGGATAGAGACAGTCAGAAATTGAGAGAGAATGGGGTGATAGAGAGGGAGAGAGACAGAGAGACACCTGCAGCCCTGCTTCACCACTTGTGAAGCTTTTCCCCTGCAGGTGGGGATCGAGGGCTTGAACCTGCGCACTGTAACATGTGCGCTCAACCAGGTGCGCCACCACCTGGCCCCTCCCCCAAGGTTCTTTTTAATGGCTTTTTTGTGAGCCAGGAGCACCGTAGAAGAAGACAGGGGCACACACACACACACACACACACACACACACACACACACACACACAGCCCAGGCAGCCCCTCCAGAGGCCCCTCTCGCTCCGCCCCGCAGGTCCCGCCTCGGCCTGCCTCCTGCTGCTGCTCCTGGCGCTGCCCCCCGCGGCCCCCAGCTGCCCGATGCTCTGCACCTGCTACTCGTCGCCGCCCACCGTCAGCTGCCAAGCCAACAACTTCTCCTCCGTGCCGCTGGCCCTGCCACCCAGCACGCAGCGCCTCTTTCTGCAGAACAACCTTATCCGCACGCTGCGGCCCGGCACCTTCGGACCCAACCTGCTCACCTTGTGGCTCTTCTCCAACAACCTCTCCACCATCTACCCGGGCACCTTCCGCCACCTGCAGGCCCTGGAGGAGCTGGACCTGGGCGACAACCGGCACCTGCGCTCGCTCGAGCCCGACACCTTCCAGGGCCTGGAGCGGCTGCAGTCGCTGCATCTGTACCGCTGCCAGCTCAGCAGCCTGCCCGGCGACATCTTCCGCGGCCTGGTCAGCCTGCAGTACCTCTACCTCCAGGAGAACAGCCTGGTCCACCTCCAGGTGAGTCCCCGCCCCCCCCCCCCCAAAAAAAAATAATACGCCCATGCGCACAGGCGCACGCATGTGCACGCACTCCTGCCCGCCCATCACGATCTCTCCTTGTGTGTGTCTCCAAACTCCAGTCCCTCCTTTTTTTAAAAAAAAAATTTTTATTTGGTTTTTTGTTTTTTACCAGAGCACTGCTCAGCTCTGGCTTATGGTGGTGAGGAGGATTGAACCTAGGACTTTGGAACCTCAGGCATGAGAGTCTCTTTGTATAACCATTATGCTATCTACCCAGCCCTTAAAATATTTTTTTATTGGGGGCCTGGCTGTAGCGCAGTGGGTTAAGTGCACATGGACAGGCACAAGGATCCCCGTTGAGCCCTCGGCTCCCCACCTGCAGGTGGGGGGGGGGGTCACTTCACAAGCTGTGAAGCAGGTGTGCTGGTGTCTATCTTTCTCTCCCCCTCTCTGTCTTCCCCTCCTCTCTCCATCTCTCTCTGTTCTATCCAACAACAATAATAATAAGGGCAACAAAATGGGAAAAATGGCCTCCAGGAGCAGTGGATTTGTAGTGCAGGCACCAAGCCCCAGCAATAACCTTGGAGCCAAAGTATATTGTTTTTATTTATTGAATAGTCATAGAAATCGAGATGTAAGGAGATGTGTGTGTGTGAGAGAGAGAGAGAGAGAGAAACACATACCTGCAGCCCTGCTTCACTACTTGCAAAGCCTGCAAGTGAGAACCAGTTTGACCCAGCGTCCTTGTGCATGGTAGGCACCATGTGCACTCAACCAGGTGCGTCACCTCTCGGCCCCTTTACTATTTTTCTTTGACATCTTTTCTTGATCTGTCTGTCTCTCTCTCTTTGCAGCTGGGTCCATAGCATCCTGTCTTTCTCATCCCCCAATCCCTATCTAGCTCCCTTGACCTGTCTTGTCTGTCTGTCCTTTTCCATCCCTCTCTCTCTCTCTCTCTGTCACTTGCCTCCCCCGTCTGTCTTCTTCTGCCTCTTCTGTCTGTCTCCCTTCACACGCCCGCTCCACACACACCCCCACGTCTGTCTCTCTCCATGTGTGTCTCTTTCTGTGATCTCTCCTTCCCCCCCTCCCCATGCTCACTTTGGATGAGAGTGGTGGGGGGAACTCAGCCTTTCCCGGGCACACCCCCCACAAACCCAAAGGCCTTGAAGACTGCTTTTTGTCAACCACCCCGCACTCTCCCAGTTCAGGGAGAGGTGGAGAAAGGGGCAGGCAGTGTCACATCAAAGGGTGTCCCAAACGCCCCTCCCCGTCCCACTGGGTATAGGGACAAGGGGGAATGCCAGCCCTTCTATATCCTTGGACAAGGAAAGGAGGAGGGAAAAACTAAGAACTGTTAAGTATTTGGAAAATAGATGTTCTTGGAGGAAAAAAAAATGGAAGGAATAACAGTAATTGCTATTTATTGTTATTATTATTGATCTAAATAGTGTTTATTGTTGTTATTATGCTGACTGCTTGACAGTCAGATCCTCCCATTCTATTTCCCCAGGAAGCAATCACACACCCTCCAAACCACTCTGGGAAAAACAGTCTCCCTCCGGGACACAGCCTCTAGCTGAAAGGGTACAGGGACATCCAACCTCTCTCTCCTCTGGCTCTGGGCCATTGTGCAATTAGTTACCAATGTGCTGACTTGAAAAGATGACCAGTAATCTCCCTAACCCCCCCAGAGCAAAAGCAATAACAACACTGAGCACTCCATCTCCTAGGCTAGAATCATAGCAGTGAACAAAACAGATTAAAATCCCACCATCCAGGGGCTGGGCAGTAGCGCACCAGGTTAAGTGCAAGGCCCGTTGTAAGGATCCTGGCTCAAGCCTCCGGCTCCCCACCTGCAGCGGGGGGGTGTGGGGGGTGTGGTGTGTGTGTGTGTGTGTGTGGGGTCCGCTTCACAAGTGGTGAAGCAAGTCTGCAGGTGTCTATCTTTCTCTCCCCCTTTCTGTCTTCCCCAACTATCTCCATTTCTCTCTGTCCTATACAGCAAAGACAAAAATGGGGGAAAAAAGATGCCTCCAGGAGCAGTGGATCCCCAGTGCAGGCACCAAGCCCCAGTGATAACCCTGGAGGGGGAAAAAAAAAATCTCACCTTCCCAGAAAAGCATTAATGGGGGGGTAACGGGGGGGGGCGCTAGCAGAACAGCTTATTTAAATAGTGTGCTGCTTTTCCATGTGCAAGACCCATGTTTGAGCCTGGCCCCCACTGCGTTGAAGGAAGCTTTGAGTGGTAGCCTCTTCCATTTTTTCTCTTGTCTTCTGTGTGTAACAGACAGAGAGAGGGAAAGAGGCCAATCATCTAATACCTAGTGTGCTGCGTGCCATTACCGTCATATAGAGAAACTAATAACAGCACCCACAGCCACTTAGTGGGCACACTGTGTGACAGGCTGAAAGTTCAGAACTTGGCAGGTGCCCACCCTGCCATTTGCAAAGTCAGTGATATGCCATCCCCTCCCCCCCAAACCTCAGTTTTTCCTTCTGTGGAATGGAGGCACGAGAGCACCGCCTCCTGGGACTTTTATAAACGCATGAATAATTTGTAAAGCGCTTAGAATAGCACTTGGCATCCCGTAAGCACTAGACACATGCTTGTTAAAGTACGATTTTCAGAAAAAGAAACAAGCCAGATTTAATGCTGGTCTTGGCGAAGTGGCCTATTTGGACCCCAGCCTGGAGATTTGGGTCAATTTCAGGGATTATACTCGGGCCGTGGGGGGGGTTGGAGGTGGGTGAGAGCCCACAAAACTCCCTGCCTTTTCTCTATGTCTTTCCTAAATTTAGCTTGATGGCAAGGACGGTTAGGAGCACAGAGGATGCGGAAAAGAAATTCCTGGGAACACACGGCCAGGAAGAGACTTCACATTTTGTTGACATTTCAGGCTATTTTTTCCAGTACTGAGAACCTTCCAGCAGGGTCTTCCTGGGTTCATTCATTTTACTAGCTGATATATATATTATTGGCATCTGGCTCCTGTGTGACTTGGGACAAATGACTTAACCTCTCTCCATCTCATCTGTGAGACAGCAAGACTTTCAAATACTAATCTGACAAGTTTCATGAGTATTAAAATATATCTCAGGACCAAGCTCAAGACAAGAAGGTCATCATTATTATTGCTGTAAGTCCCAGCAGTCTGGAGCGCCCCTGGCCAGGGGAAGCTTACCAGTGTTTATCAATGGTCAGAACCAGGGTCTGAAGTCATTCTGAATTTGAATCCCACCTCTGCCATTTGGATTTATTTAACTGTAGAAACCTCCCCTCCCCCTGTCAAAACCTCAGTTTCCCCCTTTTTTGAAATGGGAAGAATAAGAATAGCACCTGCGACCTGGTGTTAGCACACCTGTAACAATGCGCACAGAATGGGGTTCAAGCCCCCCCCCACTCCCCACCAGCAGGGGGGAAGCTTTATGAGTGGTGAAGCAGGACTGCAGGTGTCTCCCTTCCCTCTCCATTTCCTTCTGTATTTATCTATTAAGGAATAAATAAAAGGAGCCAGGCAGCAGCGCACATGGTTGAGCACACACACTGCAGTGGGCAAGGACCCAGGGTTCAAGCCCCTGGTCTCTGCCTGCAGATGTCTCTGTCTCCCTCTCTATCTCCCCCTCTCCTCTCAATCTATTTATGTCTCTATCCAGTAAAAAGTATTTTTTAAAGTTAATAAATTTTAAAAATATATATTTAAGAAAAGAATAAGAGGGAGCCGGGCGGTAGCACAGCGGGTTAAACACAGGAGATGCTAACCAGCGTAAGGATCCTGGTTCAAGCCCCTGGCTCCCCACCTGCAGGGGAGTCGCTTCACAGGTGGTGAAGCAGGTCTGCAGGTGTCTATCTTTCCCTCCCCCTCTCTGTCTTCCCCTCCTCTCTCTATTTCTCTCTGTCCTATCCAACAACAACAACAATAATAATAACAACAATAAAACAAGGGCAACAAAAAGGGAATAAATAAATAAAAAGTCTTAACAAAAAAGAAAATAAGATATCAAAAAACAAATATGCCTAAAAATTAAAAAAGAAAGAATAGCACCTGCTGGTCGGAAGTGAGTGAACACGGATAAAGCAGTAGGTGGATGGAGAATAGCAGGCTGGTCAGGGCCGGGCAGCCCAGTGCAGAGGGGTCTTCTTGCCCCGCCCGCTGCTAGCACGAATGGCACCGGGCAGGAGCCAGGCAGCACCTTCACACCTGGCCCTTTATAGAGGAGACAGCAAGAGACAGCCTTGCCTGTGAACTGCCTGGCGGAACCGGGAGCCGCCACCGGCAGGTGAGGAAACATGCGGGCTGGGGTGAGACCCGCCGGGAGCAGGTGCGACCCGAGGTGCGGTCAGGCCCATCCCGGAGCACAGCCTTGGCTGGATGCACAAGAGGCAGGGCAGCGGGGTGGGGCGGGGCTGAGGTTCTCCCGAGATTGTCTGCTGGCTACCAGGCACCTGGCCACGTGGGCTTATTCGCCATGGCCATTAACTGAGCACCTGCTACAGCAGGGATGCAGGAATAAACAGAAAACAGCCCTGGGAGTCGGGCGGTAGCGCAGCGGGTTAAGCGCACGTGGCGCAAAGCGCAAGGACCGGCGTAGGGATCCCAGTTCGAGCCCCCGGCTCCCCACCTGCAGGGGAGTCGCTTCACAGGCGGTGAAGCAGGTCTGCAGGTGTCTGTCTTTCTCTCCCCCTCTCTGTCTTCTCCTCCTCTCTCCATGTCTCTCTGTCCTATCCAATAACGACGACATCAGGAACAACTACAGCATCAGTAAAAAGACAACAAAAGGGTAAATAAATAAATAAAATTAAAAAAAAAGAAAAAAGAAAACAGCCCTGGCCCTGCTGGGACACGTTTGCTGCTTGAGTGGAACCAGATTATTTCTCTCTGAGTCTCTCTCTTTCCCTCCCTCCATCTCTGTCTCTGTCATTAGAGCAGGCCATGCAGTGCAGTGTCCCAGAATAGCACAATAGTATTTTTTTTTTTTGCCTCCAGGGTTATCGCAGGGGCTTGGTGCCAGCACTACGAATCCACTGCTTCTGGAAGCCATTTTTTCCATTTTTTTTAATTAATATTATTATTCAATAGGACAGAGAGAAATTGAGAGAGGAGAGGGAGATAGAGAGAGGAAGAGACGCATTCCCGCTGCAGGTGGGGGTCCAGGAGCTCGAACACGGATCTTTGTGCAGGTCCTTGTACTTAGTGCTATGTGCGCTTAACTGCGTGCACCACCGCCCAGCCCCCCTCCCGCCAACATTCTTCCAGCCATGCAGCTCTGAGCCTGAACTTCTGCCCCACCTTCTTCTGTTTATTTTATTTTCATTTATTTATTTTGCCCTGTGGCTTTGCCTAAATCTGTGCCTCAAAAGCTCCATTCATAAAATAGAGAAAATAGCCTGGAGTTGGGGAGGGGGGGGTTGGTGGTCAGAGGAGCTGCCAATTCAAAGGGTGGGGTGTGCAGTCCGATCTAGAAAAAAGCATCACCCTTGCCCCCAGGCTTAGCAAAGCCAAGGTTCCCCATTCGAGGTCACACGGCCTAGAAGTAGTCACGGAGGAATAAAGGGCATACACTCCAGAGCACAGCTGTTCAGAGTCCTGTCCCCTCAATTCCTGTCCTCCTGGGTGCCAAATCCAGCGGGTGCACCTGAGGCAAGTCACTTGCCTTCTCTGATCTTTGCTCTCTGCCAGGAGAATCATCCTCAGGCCTCCGGCCCAGAGACGGGTGGTTAGGTTACTACTCAGCATCTGGGCAGCACAGAACTTGGCCCAGGGTGCGAGCACAGTCAAGTCAGCCGCCGTGGATGGTGATGCAGCCGGTGACGGCAGCAGTGACGTGGAGTGGGGGCACCTGGCACGAACCTGACACGCAGTCTTTGTGGAATGAATGAGGTCCCTTCCAGAACTCCCTGACTCATAAATATCAGATGAGGGTGGATCTTAGTAATCGGCTCTCCCCTCTCTCAGATGAGGGAGAGGGGGTTGTGGAACACAGGCCCAGAGAGGTGCCTGCAGCTGCCCAAGGTCACAGGGCCCAATGGCTGGTGTGATTAGCACCAGAGGTGGGAGCTGGGATGCCAGGTTAAGAGCAGGATGTTGTCTGGGGTGGAGGGTGGGGAGTGGGGGTGGGGGTATCAGGGAGGCGAGGTGCTGCGCTGAGATTTCAAATGGATGCAGAGAGAGCTGTGAACCCTGGGAGGGTGAGGGCAATGCGGTTTAGAAATGGAAGAGGCTGACTTGAGCAGAGGCTCTCAGCCCAGAGAGAGGAGCGGGAGAGGGTGGTGAAAGTCAAGCTTATTAATGCACCGAAAACCAGAGCTGGGGGGGTTTCACGGTGGTGAGAGGAAGGACCCGGGTTTGAGAGCTGCTGCCCGGCAAGTGGTGGTGGGATTTGGCCACAGCTGGGATGGGGGAGGGGAGAAGCGGGAGGTGGAGTGGCCCCTGCCCCAAACTGAGCCTCACAGAGGGGTCAGGGCAAGACTCTTTAAAAAGGGGGAGGGGGGGGTCGGGCGGTAGTGCAGCGGGTTCACAGGCAGTGAAGCAGGTCTGCAGGTGTCTGTCTTTCTCTCCCCGTCTTCCCCTCCTCTCTCCATTTCTCTCTGTCCTAACAATGACAACATCAATAACAACAATAATAACCACAACAACAATAAAAAAACAACAAGGACAACAAAAGGGAAAATAAATAATTTTTTAAATGGATTAAAATGTTTAAAAAAATAAAAAGGGGGCGAGAAGGGAGACAGGGGCTAGTGGTAAGGGAAGGTCAGAGAGAAGATTGGGCTAGAGAGGTTCTGTGGCACCAAAAATTTGGTCTCAGCATATTAAAGGCCCCAGTTCAGAGTCACAGAGTTAGCCCGGGGGTGGGGTGGGGGGCAGGAGGGGTGTGACTCCAGAGTGCAGGTGTTGAGAGCCTGGTGCCCTGAATTCCTGTCCGCCTTGCACTAGATCCAGTTGGTACACCTGAAGCAAGTCACTTCCCTTCTCTGATCCTCGCTCAACCAAAGGAGCATTTGAGTGAAGGCATTCAGAACCTGGGGCGAGGATGGGGACACTGGGCCACAGTGGGGGGACGGGGCCAGGTAGGTAAGCCACAGCCACGCAGGGATCCCCCAGGTGGGAATGGCGTGGTGGCAAAGGCTGATGTCAGAGGCAGTGAGAAGGGTGAGGGGGACGGATCTCAATGTGGCCAAGAGGAGGGCTCTTGGCAGCTCCAGTTCCTGCCGCGGAGAGGGCGGAAGAGCCAGATGGGGGTGGGGGGAACACACGGGAGCACAGGAAGGTGGAGGCTGTGGGTGTGGGCTGGGAGTCAGCGCCCTCCCCCCACCTGAGAACCTCCCATCTTTCTCCTGGGCAGAGTGGAGGACCATCACCCACTCCCCAGGCAGGGGAGAGTAGGGGAAGCATAGTCAGAATATGGGGCACTTACCCTCCCCCTCCACACCCATGCACTGGTTTAAGGATAGAGAAGCCAGACCTCCTGGGCCTACTGGCCACAGTGATGTCCTTCTGGTGGGAAGTGGGGGGCTGGCTCCTTCTGGGGGGGCAAACCCTTTAACTCCCCAAGTAGCATCTCCTCTGTTAAAAGGCAGCTAAGCTGGTGGGCCTGAGAGGCTTGAGCTCCAGGTTCGATCACCACCCAACCTCAGTGAATTGACTCCAATGGACTGCAGAGTCCCGGTGTGTCAAACCCCCCACACGTCCTTCCCACCATTAGTTTTGAACCAGGCAAAGTTCAAGGTCCGTTTTCAGCACCAACATGGCCTGACCTGGGGACTGTCCAGCCCCGAGACAAGAGGGACACCCCTCTTGTTGGGGGAACAGTGAAGGACACTTTCTTTTTTTGGCTGCAGGGTTGTTACTGGGCCTTGGTGCCAGCACTACCAATCCACTGCTCCTGGAGGCCATTTTCCCATTTTGCTGCCCTTGTTGTTATTGCTGTCATTGTTGTTGGATAGGACAGAGAGAAATGGAGAGAGGAGGGGAAGACGGGGGGGGGGGGAAGAAAGATAGACACCTGCAGACCTGCAGGCCGTTTGTGAAGCAACCCCCCCCCACCACCCCACACACACACACTGCAGGTGGAGAGCTGGGGGCTCAAACCGCGATCCTTACACTGGTCTTTGTGCTTCACACCATGTGCGCTTAACCCAGTGCGCTACCACCTGGCCCTCTGAAGGAGACTTTAAAAATATATATTTATTTATTCCCTTTTCTTGTTTTATTGTTGTCATCACTGTTGGATAGGACAGAGAGAAGGTGAGACAGAGAAGGGGAAAGAAAGATAGACACCTGTAGACCTTTTTCACTGTGCAGTGACTCCCCTACAGGTGGGGATCCAGGGGCTCCAACCAGGATCCTTAACTCGAGTCCTTGCGCTTTGCGCCATGTGCGCTTAACCCGCTGCACTACAGCCCGACTCCCTGAAGGAGACTTTTGTCACCTCTTCAGCTCTGCCCCAAGAAGGGGAGAAGGCAGAGGCAACAGATACCTGGCCACTTTAACATTCTAGTCTACGTAGCAGGACTTTGGAGCCCCAAGAGGAAGTACCTCTATTGTTAAAAAAAAAGGGGGGGGACCGGACTGAATCCTGAGTGTCTAAGGTCACAAAACCTAAGGGGGCTGGGCAGTGGCACACCTGCAAGGACCTGGGTTCAAGCCCCACCCCGTTTTTCACATGCAGGTGAAGAGCTTCACAGACCAGTGAAGCAGGTCTGCAGGTGTCTATCTCCTACTCTACGTCCCTCCCCCTACTCAATTTCTCTCTGTCCTATCAAATAAAATAGGAAAAAAAATGGCTGCAGGGAGGGGTGGATCTGTTCTGCCAGCACTAAGCCCTGATAGTAAGCCTAGTGTCAAAAAAAAAAAAAAAGCCACCAGCAGCTATTGGTGGCCTCTGTAGCCCTCCCCCACACCTCCACTCTATACCCTTGGCTGGCCAAGGGGGCTGGTTCTCTGAGCCAGAACAGAGTGAGGAAGCTGGAAGCTGAGGTTTGGGGTGGGGGTTGGGGGAGGGGCAAAAGAACTTGCCCAGAGTCACACCTTGGGCATGAGAGCCAACTGAATCCCAGAGCCTCAGTCCTGGACCAGCTGTGTGTGTGCCCATGATCTGCTCACACGCTCCACCGTGGACCATCCCCTCTGGTTCTCGGAGCAAGCCCTTGACCAGGTCTGCTCAGCCCCAGATCCCAGACGAAGCAGGAGGCTTAGGGCTTCACACACGAACCCTCCTTCATTCTGCGTGTCTTCCAGCCGGAAAACTCTTCTGAGTCACAGAGATGCCCTGACTTGCCAGAGGATGCACATAGTCCATTGACAGCAGAGCCAGGGTTTGCAGCTGGGAAGTCTGAGCCCCCTGTCCACATGGTTAGCCAGAACCGAGGGGCCCATTCTCCCGAGGACAGTCCTACCGGGTGTCTACATGACCCTGAACTTGTAAGGACATGAGTCCCACCCCAGACCTGTTGGATAGTTTGGGGATCTTGGGGGGGAGGGGTCTGTGGCCCTGAAGGCTTTGCTTTGTTTGTTTTAAGATTTGTTTTAATTATGTATGAAAGTGTTTCACATGAGGCAGAGAAGAGGAAGAAGCCAGAGCAGCACTGGGAGTCAAACTGGGAACCTCAGGTGTGCAAGTCTAGTGCTCTGCCACTTGAGCTATTTCCCCAGCTGCACCCCTGAGGTTTTCAGGGAAGTGGGCTCAGCTCTGTGTAAGAACAAAACAAAACAAAAAAGACAAGTGAAACATCATAGATCACAGGATAGTGCTTTGGTCTTTTCCCCAAACCCATTTCTTCATTGGGGAGAAAAAAAAAAAAAACACCTGATCTTAATTCTTGCTTATCTTAACTTCTAGATGGGTTACAGAAGGTGAGATTTGAACCCATGACTCCGACTTTATTCATTTATTTACTTATTTATTGCCTCCAGGGTTATTGCTGGGACTCGGTGCCTGCACTACAAAGCCACTGCTCCTGGAGGCTATTTTCTCCCTTTTTTTGTTGCCCTTATTTACCGTTGTTATTACTATTGTTGCCATTACTGTTGTTGTTGGATAGGACAGAGAGGAGGAGAGAAAGTCACCTGCAGACCTGCTTCACGGCTTGTGAAGCGACTCCTCTGCAGGTGGGTAGTTTGCGGCTCAAACCGGGATCCTTGCACTTTGCGCCATGCTTCTGGACTTCTGGACTTCTTTTTTTTAAAATGCTTTCTCAAGAGAAAGTGACCAGAGCATATCTGTGACATATGCGATGCTGGGGAATCGAACCTGGGGTCCTGGACTCTACTCTGCCAAATGGCAACCCCCTCCTGGAGACCTTGGTCTTTTTAATTTTTTCTAAATCTTTATTTATTGGATAAAGACAGCCAGGAATCAAGAGGGAAGGGGGAGATAGGGAGGGAGAGAGACAGAGAGAGACAGACACCTGCAGCCCTGCTTCACCACTTGCAAAGCATTCCCCCCTCAGGTGGGGGCCAGGGGTTCAAACCCTGGTCCTTGCGCATTGTAACATATGAGCTCAACCAGGTGTGTCACCACCCGCCCCCTACCTGACTGATTTTTTTTTTTACCAGAGCACTGCTCAGCTCTGGCTCATGGTAGTGCAGGGGGATTGAACCTGGGACTTTGGAGCCTCAGGCATGACAGTTTGTTTGCATACCCATTACACTCTCTGTCCCCCCCTCCCGCCCACATTTTATGTCTTTATTGATTATTGCAGTCAGAGAGAAAGTGGGAGGGGATGAAGAGACAGGGGTGGGGGGAAGAGACACTTGGCAGCCCTGATCGCCCACTCGGGAAGCTTTCCCCCTACAGGCGGGGCCCAGGGGCTCGAACCCGGGTCCCTGTGCACTGTCAGGTGTGCACGCCACCAGGTGCACCACCCCACCACCCGACCCGCTCCCGCCCCCCCCACCCCCTTGCAGGATGACCTGTTCGCCGACCTGGCCAACCTGAGCCACCTCTTCCTGCACGGGAACCGCCTGCGGCTGCTCACCGAGCACGTGTTCCGCGGCCTGGGCAACCTGGACCGCCTGCTGCTGCACGGGAACCGGCTGCAGGGCGTGCACCGCGCCGCCTTCCACGGCCTCGGCCGCCTCACCATCCTCTACCTGTTCAACAACAGCCTGGCCTCGCTGCCCGGGGAGGCGCTGGCCGACCTGCCGGCGCTCGAGTTCCTGCGGCTCAACGCCAACCCCTGGGCCTGCGACTGCCGCGCGCGCCCGCTCTGGGCCTGGTTCCAGCGCGCGCGCGTCTCCAGCTCCGACGTGACCTGCGCGTCCCCGCCCGAGCGCCTGGGCCGCGACCTGCGCGCGCTCCGCGAGGCCGACTTCCAGGCCTGCCCGCCGGCCACGCCCACCCGGCCGGGCAGCCGCGCGCGCGGCAACAGCTCCTCCAACCACCTGTACGGCGTGCACGCCGAGGCTGGAGCGCCCCCTGCCGACCCGTCCACGCTCTACCGAGACCTGCCGGCCGAGGACCCGCGCGGGCGCCAGGGCGGGGACGCGCCCACCGAGGACGACTACTGGGGGGGCTACGGGGGCGAGGACCGGCGCGGGGAGCAGACGTGCCCGGGGGCCGCCTGCCGGGCGCCCGCGGATTCCCGCGGCCCCGCGCTCTCGGCCGGACTCCCTGCCCCTCTGCTTTGCCTCTTGCTCGTGGCGCCCCACCACTTCTGACTGCGGTGCTGAGACTCCGTCCGGGGCGGGGTGCGGTGGGGAGGGAGGACGACCCCCCATTCTTTGTCCCCTCTCCCTTACACCCCTCTCGTCCCCCCCTCCCCCAGTTCTCCAGCTGCAGCGCTGGTCTCATTCTCACCCCTTGACCTTGCACCCTTGATCTTACAACCCCCCAATCCTTCCTGCTCACCTTGCACCCTTGACCTTGCAAACCCCCCCCCGTCCCTCTTCCTGCTCATCTTGCACCCTTGACCTTGCAAACCCCCCCCCGTCCCTCTTCCTGCTCATCTTGCACCCTTGACCTTGCAAAACCCCCCCCCCCCGTCCCTCTTCCTGCTCACCTTGCACCCTTGACCTTGCAAACCTCCCCATCCTTCTTCCTCTCACTTTTTTTTTTTTTTAGGGGGAGAAAGGAGGACAGGTCGCCATCTCCCCACTTCCTGGGCTGCTGGCTTGTGGCATCCCCAGGAGGGCGCTCCTGAAGGCTCAGCCCTGCGCCCCCCCACCCCAGGAACACCCCAACTCTGGCCACTCATTGGAGACTGGGGCGGGGGTGCCCAGGGTCCCCCCCACACCCCCACCCCGTGGACTCAGAGCGGCTTTTATCTGCACAGCAGCTTTCACCAGCAGAGCCTTCCGAAGATTCCGGCAGGGAGCTGAGCCCCGAGCAAGCCCCAGGGTTAAATTAGCCCGAGGCCCCTGCACCGTCCAAGCCCCCCTCGACCTCCCGGCGCTGGAGGAGACTCTTCTCTGAAGTCTACCTGGGACATTTTTTGGGGGGGGGGGACTGGAGCGAACGTTCCTCTCCCCTCCCCCTGCTGCCACCCCATGCGTGTGTGGTTGAAAAAGAATTAACAGAAATTGTTTGGGGGAAAAATTTATTAAAAAGTTCTATTATTTTATCTTTTTCTGTAAGGTGTGTGGGTCCAAGATCTCAGCAGAGGGCAGAGGGATGGGTGGGTCGTGTCTTAAAGACTTGGAGGGCCAGGAATGTTAGAGGAAGGGGAGCCTTCCTTCCCCCAATTATCAGAGAACTTCTTGCTGGCTAGAGGTGGGTGACCTGGAGCATGGAGCTGAAGCCTGAGGGGGGGGTGACCCTGGGGTCCCAGGTAGTCAAGATTGGGTGCTGACACTTCATCTCACTTATCCTGGGGAGGGTGGGGAGTGAGCCCAGGAGGTGGTGCAGTATAGATAAAGCCTTGGACTCTCAAACACATGAGTTCCTGAGTTTGACCCCCAGCATGGCATGCACCAGTGTGAAGCTCTGGTTCTCTCTGGCTGATCTGGGGAGCTACATTGGGGAAGGCCTCCAGGCCAGCTGGAAGCTCCATCCCAGGCTCCTGCCCACCCCACACCGCTTTGGGAAAGAGTCCTTTCCTCGTTCTCTGTAAGAAACAGCAACACAGACAGCCATGGGCCCAGTCGGTCCACACATGGCTTTGGACAAATCCACAGTAAGCAGAGTAAACACCCCAGAAAGCAGAGCCTAAGGCAGAATTTAGCGTTCACTTGCGACTCCTCAGCTGAGTGTCTTTTGTGCTGTGTGAAGCCCTAGTAGGCGCCAAGGAAGAACCAGAGTCAGGTTACTGATCTCTGAGCAGGTTAGAGGAGAATCCAAAAATTATGCCGGTCCGTGTAACAAAGCCCCCCAAAGCGAGGTGGATGTCACCAGAAACGTCATCTCATTCTGGTGTGTGCTGAAGAAAAGAAAGAACTGCGTGGGGGGCCGGGGGAGGGGGGACAGGGCTCAGGATGAGCTTCCTGAGACAGGAGAACCTCAGTGATGGTGGTTGAAATTTAGAGCAGAAGGGTTTAACTTGGGAGGTGGGAGGGGCCTAGGAGGAGGGGTACAAGCCAGAAGGACAGGGAGGAGGAGGAAGAGGAGGAGGAGAAGGTGGAGGAGACAGCCGAGGAAAGAAATGAGTCTCTAGGGCCCCAGGGAGGTGGACTGAGGTGAAGAATGGGGGGTGGGGGGGCCAGGGTGGTAGAAGCCATCTTGAGAGCCTGGGGTCTTACAGGAATGGCAGGCCCAGCTTGGAGGAGGCTCATGGGAGGAACTGGGGAGGGGGGGTGAGCCAAGACAGTGGGCTCTGATTGAATAGGGGCTTACTGGGGCCTGGGCAGCCAGGAGAAGTAGGCTGTCCAGGTCACAGAATTATCGTTGTGAAATATTCATAGGCCTTGGGTCCAGATGCTATTTCCGAACAGTGAAGCTAGTGGAGTGTGTGTGTGTGTGTGTGTAGGAATCCCACAGAGAGGCCATCTCTGCAGCACGGCCACCCCGCCCCACTACCCTCCCTCCTTTCTCCAGCCCAGACAGACCCACAGACGCCCATCACGTGCACACACACGCTCCCACGCTGGCTCACACACGCTCACACTCAGCTGCAGGGCTGGAGAGCACGTGCAGGCACGCTGACACCCACAGGTCCCACAGTCCCCCCCAATCACAACTGATCCTACAGAGACCACCCCCCAGAGACCTCACTTACACAGGACCCCCACCCACCCACCCTCTGCCTCTCTAAACAAGCCATGTTGCTGGCCTTGAATCACATACCCTGAAAAATTAGGGACTTTTCAAGACCATCTGTGCTCCAGTGGGGAAACTGAGGCCCAGAGAGGACAAAGATCGGCAGAGATGGCCCCTCCCTGAAGGAAGCAAAGTCCCCTTGATCTCCCACATGCTGAGAGTACCCCCAAGCTCTGCATCTCCCCCCCTTCTCTAATCTCCTTACATCTACTGGCTCACCCAATCCATCCCTTTCCCCGCCATCCCTCCCCATCCACCTCCCAGCTCCATCTCATTACCTCATGCCTGGAATGCAGAAGAAAATAGCTATAACCCCCTCCTCCCTATGCCTGCGTGCGATTCCTCCCTTCCTCCCACCCAGCCTGCCCGGGATAGCCAGATCTATCGGACCAAAATCTGCATGATGTTGGGAACCTTGGGAACCTGCAGTGGTTCCCTATTACCAATAGGTTAGAGACTGAGATTACAAAAACAAAACAAACAAACAAACAAAAACCGCCTTAGTAGAACATCAGCGATCTTGCAGGGTGTGGTGCCAACTGCCCTTCTGCTTTCTCTCCATCATCTCAAACATTCACTCCAGCTATAATGATTATAACAGGTGGTGTGAGATTCACAAACCTATCTCATACACTTCCCAAAGTCCCCCCCCCCCCAGCCCACCTTCCTCAGATGACGGGCTCCGGACCTCTCCCCCCAAGGACAAAATGGCATCCTTCAGACTTCATCAATGGGAACAGGGTGGGAGTGGAGGGGTAGGGGCTCCTCACTGCACTTCAGAGCTTGGAATAGTCTCAGGCTCCCTCTCTCACGCAGAAGACTGCCCCCAGCTGGCCTTCTTGGGAATCACAGCTAAACTGGGTCATTCCACACTGGGACTGAGCATCTACTATGCCCAGGGCAGAGGGAGAGAAGGATGCCAGCTGACAAGCTTTATAAACCCTTAAGCCTCTAAGATCCTTACTCTGCTCAGAGCAGGGTGGGGCGGGGAGAGCTCTGGGCTCTCTTCTTGCTGAGCTGCTGGCTTCTGAATCTAAACCCTCTCCCCTCCCAGGCCACAGGAGAACCCCCTCCCCCAACTTTCCTCAGAAAACTACAAAAAAAAAAAAAAAAAAAAAAACCACTGGAAGGTCCCAGAACACTGTGGATGGAAAATTGGCCCTCTGGGCTCTGTCTGAGAGGTCACAAGGCCAGAGACAGTCCAGGTGGCAGGCCCAAGGTCCAGGTGAGATCAGGTTTCTCCATGAATCTTTAATACTTCCAACCAGACCTGTCAGATGTTCCGAAACCTGAGTGTCTCCTTTCTTTCATCCCTGAACATGATGCCTTTTTCCTCATCCCTTGCTGTCCCTGGGGGTAGGGCAGGGATGCCAGGCCTGGAACAGCCACCCAAAGAAGCAGTTAGTCTAGGCTTGGACACAGAAGAATGACCGGCCTCCTTAATGCTCCTGTTTACAGCTGTGTGACCTTGGGCAAGTGACCCAACCTCTCTGAACACCTCCCTCTCCACCTTTTCTCCTTCTTCTTCTCCTTCTCCAGTTGTAACTGGAGGCCATCACAGCTGTCTAAATCGAGTTGTTGAGGAAGCAAGTGTGATCACTCATGAAGAGGTGACCTACATGTTTGCTGTCACCAAGTCCCTGTTCCCCCCTCTTTTTTTTAATACTAGAGCACTGTGGCTTATGGTGGTGCAGGGGACTGAACCTAGGACTTTGGAGCCTCAGGCATGAGAGTCTCTTTGCATAGCCATTATGCCATCTATCCCTGCACTCCTGTTGGCTTCCTACCCCAGCAGGTGTGTGTGTTGGGGGGGGTGGGGGGGTGGCTCCTGCCTTTTTTTTTTTTGGTAGTAGGAGCTGCTAGTCAGCTCTACCCTGCTCCCCTACAATCCAAAGGGCCACCTCCCCCACCCATTCCCCATTCCAAGGTTCCATGTTAGGGGCTCCAGGTGAAGAAAGAGGGAGAGAAAGTAAACTAAATATGCAAGGAGAGAAGACACATGAGGGAGAGGGGAGGGGAAGTACTCAGTCCTCATCTCTCTCTCCTTCCCTCCTTCCGTCCTTCCTTCCTTCCTTCCTTCTCTCCTTCCTTCCTGGCTGTTGGTGCCCTACCCACCAATGTGCCTCAGCAGAGATAGTCATAGGGAGTAGAGGTGAGATTCTGGGTGGGGGAAGACTGGAGAGAGGGGTCTGTGCAGAGGTGGGGGGAAGGGGGCTGGCTTCGCCCTTCCAGCCCACCAATTGTGGCTAAATGAAAGGCCTTTGCATCCGAGTTAGGTGGGAAGCTGTTAAGAAGCGGGGCTCCAGGCGTCCCAAGACCTGCTGACTCAGGGGGGCCCTGGAATCCACATTTTCACAAGCAGCGGTGAGTCACGAAGCACTGAGAGAGGTTGAGAAAGTTCTCCGACGTGGGGGTGGGCCGCGAGGAGTGGGAGCAGATGAAGGGAGATCAGTCAGATCCTATCCCACCCCTGCACCCCTCCCCCCAACACACGTTTGGGTGAAAAGTTACCGAAATGCACCTGAGAGAGAGAGTGATGGGGGAGGTGGGAAGAGGGAGAACGAGGGGGAGGGGGAACAGAGTGAGAGGCCTCTAGGATTGGGGTGGGGGGAGACTATAAGCAGCCCCACACTTATCCCCGCATATCTAAGACCCTGAATTTCGGGGGTCCCACTCTTACAAGGATATGGGGTACCCTGCACATCCCCTCATGCTGGTCTAAGATCCTGAATTGGGGGGGGGGTCCCGGGGCGAAGAGAAGAACCCTCTTCCCCGTTTCTGGAACGACAGTTCGCCAAGTTTCCCTGCCAAGAAGCGGTGACCCTCTAATAGCGCAAGGGGAGAGGGGGTGTCACGTCCAGGCCTCCCCCTACCCCAGCCCCTCAGAACTGGTCCAAGTCCAGCGCCGTCTGACCTTCTCTCTCCTTCCGCCCCCCCACACCCACCCCCCTCATCTGCATAAAGTTCCAATTAACACGTTTTTCCTCTGCTATTTGCGATCCCTGAACTCGCTCCCAGCACCCCAGCCCGCTTCCCTCCGCTCCTGAGCCCCCAGGGGTGCGGCCCCTACGAACCCCCGCGCCCTGGGCTGCACCCCGCGGCCTCGACCCTGTGCAAGGGGGGGTGTCAGCCGGAGGAGGGGTGGGCGCACCCCGGGGGTCCCGAGGCCAGAGGCCGCGACTTCCTGGAAGAGGTTGGAGGAGGCGGGGAGGGGGGCTTCTCCAGGGAGACTCGGGGCGTCGAAATTCCTCGTTCCTCATCCTCCGGCCCCCGCACCCCTCCTCCTCGCCGCCACGTACCCTCTCCCCTCCCCAGCCATCTGTTCCACTAGGCAGCGCCGCGACAAACACGGCTCCGACTGGCTTCCGCCCTGGCCAGCCCCTTCCCCACTCTCCCCTCCCCTGGAGGTGGGGAACGAGGAGGCACCCCTTCCCCGCGGGGGATGGGGGCCCAGGCTCCTGCCCGCCGAGCCCACTCGGCTCCCCAATCCCAGCTGGGCGGCGGCCAACGCTCAGGATCCCCCTCCCCCCTTTTGCAAAAGTGGTGGTGGGGGGGTGGTTTAGAGACAGAGCTTGGGGAGGGGGTGGTCCGGGGAGGGCTGGGGGGGATCATCTGAGTAATCCTAAATGGGGGTCTACAAGTCAGGACCCAAGAAGAGCAGACGTGTAGACCGAAATTGTGGGGAGGAGAAGGGGCTCTTCCTAGCTGGGTGCCGCCCCCTTCCCCCCGCCCCAGCCACCTGCCCCGTCCCAGCTGCAGCCGCAGCCTCGCAGCGCCCCCTGCCGGCCACGCCGAGTGGCGAGAGCACAGGCTGCCCACCCCGCAGCCCACAGCCCGAATCTGTTGGGATCCCACTTCCTGTCATCTCTCGTTTTCAAACGCCACCAGATTGAGAAAGCGAAGGGTCAGGAAGGGCAGCACAACACAGCCCCTCTGTGAACCGCCCCCACCCCCCCACCCCCCAGTTTGTTGTTGGGGTGATGGGTGAGGGGTAGACTGGGGTGTGGTGTGTGTGTGTGTCAAGACTGACCAATTCCCATGTCTAAACATTTGGAGGAAAAGACACCATGTTGAGGTCTCAGAGCAGCATCGTGACTCTGCCAAGTCCTCAGATCCCTCTGGTCCTGTTTTATCATCTGCTAAATGGGCGGGTCAATCTGTCGCCCTAACTTCTGCAAAGAAGACACATGAAGGCAGGGCTCTCTTCCAGCAATGGTTGGGGGGGGGTCGCCAAGATTTTGGGGGGTGGAGGGTAAGGTTTTTGAGGTCATGCTCAGCCCTAATGGGGCAGCTGAGAGCTGGCTGAAAATCAAAGGGGTTCCTCCCCTTCCCACCCTTCACCCCCCTCTAACTGCTTTATGACCTTGGCAGGACACCCAGGGTCCCACCTACCAGCTGTGTACACTCGGCCTTGTGCCGTAACCTTTCTGAGTTTCTTCCTCCAGCTACAGAATGGTAGGACAATAGCAACCTCTCTGAGTGCCTCCTTGTTTAAAAAATTAATTAATTAAATTAAATTACATAAACTGTGTCGTGCACAGTCCAGGATGAAACGCTCTGGACAAAGTGTTGGATTCTCCAACAGGAGGCCTCAAGTTCAATTCCCAGCATAATATGTACCAGAGTGAGGCTCTGCTTCTCTCACTCTGTGTGTGTGGGTGTGTCTCCAGCAAAGTGCGCTCTCTCTCATGTGTAATAAATAAATCTTTTTAAAATGGTGGCTTCTCTTCATATAGGGAATTTTACAGCTTCAATCTAATGCTAAAAGTAAATGCAAATATAGTATAAAGTGAAACTCAAGAATTTGCATCAAGTTTTAAGATGAAACAGTTACAAAAAAAAAAGTAATTTTCCACAGGCATCCAGGATTGCTTGGATTTGAAAGGCATCCTTTAGCACTCTTTCTAAAAAAAAAAAAAAAAAAAGTCTCCTGCCCCCATACCCTGTCCAGAGAAAGGACAGCCTAGTGGCCTGGGAGGTGATGCAGTGGGTATAGCATTGGACTCTCAATCATGAGGTCCTGTGTTCGATCCCTGGCATTGTAGGTGCCAGAATGATGCTCTGATTTTCTCTCTCTCTCCTCCTCATCAATTTATATATAAAGAAAGGTAGGGCCAGGTGATGATGCACCTGGTTGAGTGCACAGTATAGTGTCCAAATTCTACTATTGCCCAAGTGCCTAGGTTCAAGCCCCCAGTCCCTCCCAAGTAGCAGGGAGGAAGCTTCATTAGTGGTGAAGCAGGTCTTTAGGTGTCTACCACTCTCCCCCTCTGTCTCCTTTTCCCGTCTCAATTTCTCTCTGTCCTATTAAATAAACTAACGAATGAATGAAAGGCCAGGCTTCTTGATGTACCCCAAATCACAGGAAATGGGGGCAGGACAGAAGGCAGGATCTGAACTCCTTCCAAACCAGCAGGGCAGAGCAGGGCAGGGCTGAGCACAGGGGGGTGAGCCAGACAGCCAGGGGTGGACAGGCTGACACTTCAGGTGTCCTACTTAATGCCCAGCCAAGCCCGGGTGAGGAAGAGGGCGGGGGTGATGGGAAGACACCACCCTGCTCCCCTCTAAGACACAAGCACACACCAGCCTGTCTCTCACTTCCCTTTTTATTTCCTCTAAGACCTGCAAGAAGCAGCACCAGGGAGGGAACCTGCCCTCCAGGCCCCAGGAGGGGCTAACGGTCCACACAGGACATGCGGGGGCCCAGTCAGCACCTCTGGCCCCCTGCCTTGGAGGGAAAGGTAATTTACACGCACATACACACATACACACGTGCACACTTGCCCGAGGCCTCAGGGCAGCCTATGTGCCAAGAGGCAGGCCCAGAGAAAGGGCAGTCCAGCTCCTTCCTGGCTGCTTCCAATCCCAGGAGGAAGATGTCCTGAATCTTTTAGTACCGGGCTCTCTTCAGTCAATGGAGCGTTGGTTTGGGTTGTTTTTTTTTTTTTTGTATTTTTCTCCCCGCTAGGGTTCCCCCTCCCCCCCTTTTTAGCAAGTCCCTACAAAAATAGAACTTCTTTCGGTATTTATAAACCCACGGGCCCTGGCTCTGTGCGTCTGTTCCAGGTAGACAAGCCGTGCAAGGTGGCGTTCATTCCCTTTGGTTGCTCAGGTTTTGGTGGCCTGGTCCTCTGGGACTCGGGAGGGCTACGCGGTCACCTCGGAGTTGCTGAGGGCCTTCAGCGGGGCCTCTGACAAGGTGGTGTACTCCCTCTGGAGCCGGGCACGGTAGTAGAAGAGGTAGGAAGGCAGCAGGAATCCCAGAAGTGAGAAGAGCAGAAGGCCCAGATTCACCTTCCAGACACACACACACATACACGGGGGGGGGGGGGGGGGGGGGGAGAAACAGCGTCAGACAGAGACCCGCCTTAGGACACGCCTAAAATAGACCTACTAGCTTCTTCCAAAATGGAGATCCCAAAACTCATCTGCTATATTCTTGCCTTTATGTTCCTGACTATTAAACAATTTGTTCTGCTTTGTATCTTTTTTTTTTGAGGCCATTTTTCCCATTTTGTTGCCCTCGTTGTAGTTATTGTTGTCAGATAGGACAGATAGAAATTGAGAGAGGAACAGGGGAGTCGCTTCATAGGTGGTGAAGCAGGTCTGCAGGTGTCCATCTTTCTCTCCCCCTCTGTCTTCCCCTCTTCTCTCCATTTCTCTCTGTCCTATCCAACAATGACAGCATCAATAACAACAACAATAACTACAACAGTCCCCCCCAACACTTCATCTGCACTATTCCAGCCTTTAGGTCCATGATTGTTCAACAATTTGTTTGGCTTTGTATGTTAACTCTCTTTTCAGCCACCAGGTGCCAGATGCCAGCATGATGCCAACCAGACTTCCCTGGACTGATGACCCCACCAATGTGTCCTGGAGCCCCGCTTCCCCAGAAACCCACCCCACTAGGGAAAGAGAGAGGCAGACTGGGAGTATGGATTGACCAGTCAATGCCCATGTTCAGCGGGGAAGCAATTACAGAAGCCAGACCTTCCACCTTCTACAACCCACAATGACCCTGGGTCCATGCTCCCAGAGGGATAGAGAAGGGAAAGCTATCAGGGGAGGGGATGGGATATGGAGATTGGGTGATGGGAATTGTGTGGAGTTGTACCCCTCCTACCCTATGGTTTTGTTAATGTCTCCTTTCTTAAATTAAAAAGAAATAATAATATAAATTAAAAAATAACTACAACAGTAAAACAACAAGGGCAACAAGAGGGAAAATAAATAAATAAATATAAAAAAAAAGAAATTGAGAGGAGAGGAAGACAGGGAGGAGGAGAGATAGATATCTGCAGACCTGCTTCACTGCTTGCGAAGCCACCCCCCTGCAGGTGGCCGGGGTCTCGAACTGGGATCCTTGCACCGGTCCTAGAGCTTTGTGCCAAGTGTACTTAACCTGCTGTGCTACCACCCAACCCCCTCCGCTTTATATCTTAATGCTTTTTCAGACACCAGGTTGCAGATGCTACCATGCTGCCAACCTGACTTCGCCAGACAGAGGATCTCACCAAATGTACCCTGGACCCACACCTCTCCAGAGCCCTGTTCCACTAGGGAAAGAGAGAGACAGGACAGGCTAGGAGTATGGATCAACCTGCCAATGCCCATGTGTGCTTATCCCACTGCATTACTGCCTGGCCCCCAACAGATGTCATTTTGATGTAAGGGAATATCCCTTTTTTAAAAAAAAAAATTTATTTATTTATTTATTCCTTTTTGTTGCACTTGTTATTTTATTGTTGTAGTTATTATTGTCGTTGTTGGATAGGACAGAGAGAAATGGAGAGAAGAGGGGAAGACAGAAGGGGGAGAGAAAGATAAACACCTGTAGACCTGCTTCACTGCCTGTGAAGCGACCCCACTGCAGGTGGGGAGCCAGGGCTTGAACCGGGATCCTTACGCAGGTCCTTGCACTTTGTGCCACCTGCGCTTAATCTGCTGCGCTACTGCCCTACTCCCCAGGAATATCCCTTCCTAATAACACCAAGGGCTGCCATGCTATGGCAGAGGAGGGTTTGAGCCGGGAGGATGTCGGGTGTGGAGGAATCTCTCTTGGGGGGGGGGGGCTCACCCACCAAGGAGGAGGCAGTGTTAGAAAAAGAATCCTGCATTGGGTAAACCCCACTGCATCGGGACGAGGTCATTTCATAAGCCATCAGAGAGTGTATTAAAAACAGACTCCCAGGGACCGGGGTTGGTGGTGCACCTGGTTGAGTGCACATGTTACAACGTGCAAGGACCCGGGTTCAAGTCACCAGTTCCCACCTGCAGGGGGAAAGCTTTGCGAGTGGTGAAGCAGGGCTGCAGGTGTCCCTCTGTCTCTCTCCCTGTCTATCTCCCCCTTCCCTCTCATTTTCTGGCTCTCTCTATCCAATCATTCAATAAATAAAAATAATTTAAAATAATTTAAAATAAATAAATAGACTCCCAGGGGACTGGGAACTAGCTCACCCAGGAGAACACACACCTTACCAAGTGTGAGGCATTGGGTTCAAGCCCTAGAAGTCCACAGAGAACCATGGATGACACAAAGGAAGCCCTATGAATGGTGGTGTGATGCTGTGGTGTTTCTCCTCTTTTTCCACTGTCTTTCTCTCTCTCTCTCTCTCTCTCCCTCTCTCTCTCTCTCTCTTACAATAAAAAAGAGGTTGTCCGGGAGATAGTGAAGCAGTAGAGCTCTGGGCCTGTTTATGAGATCCTGGGTTCAATCCCCAGTCACTGCACATGCCAGTGTGCCTCTCTGATCTCTCTCCCTCTCTCTCTCTCATTAAATAAGTCGGGGGACTGGGCAGTAGCGCAGTGGGTTAAGCGAACGTGGCACGAAGCACAAGGACCGGCGTTAGGATCTTGGTTTGAGCCCCTGGCTCCCCACCTGCTTCACAAGTGGTAAAGCAGGTCTGCAGGTGTCTATATTTCTTTCCCGCTGGCTTCCCCTCTTCTCTCAATTTTTCTCTGTCCTATCCAACAACGACAACAACAACAACAATAAAACAACAAGAGCAAAAAAAGGAGAAAATGGCCTCCAGGAGCGGTGGATTCATAGTGCAGGCACTGAGCCCAGCAATAACCCTGGAGGCAATAGACAAATAAATAAATTAAATAAATAGGGAGTCATGCAGTAGCGCAGCGGGTTAAGCGCAGGTGGCACAAAGCGCAAGGACCGGCCTAAGGATCCTGGTTCGAGCCCCCGGCTCCCCACCTGCAGGGGAGTCACTTCACAGGCAGTGAAGCAGGTCTGCAGGTGTCTATCTTTCTCTCCTCCTCTCTGTCTTCCCCTCCTCTCTCCATTTCTCTCTGTCCTAACCAACAACAAAGCAACGTCAACAATGGCAATAATAACCGCAACGAGGCTGCAACAACTAGGGCAACAAAAAGGGGGAAAAAAGGCCTCCAGGAGCGGTGGATTCATGGTGCAGGCACCAAGCCCAGCAATAACCCTGGAGGAAAAAAAAAAAAAAGGAATCTGCATTTCTAACACTGTGAGGGGTCCGAAAGGCAGCCAGCCGGGGAGCCCCCCACATTAGAAACCTCCAACCAGGGAGTGGGGGGGGTAGCGCAGCAGGTTAAGCGCAAGTGGCGTAAGAATCCCGGTTAGAGCCCCGGGCTCCCCACCTGCAGGGGAGTCGCTTCACAGGTGGTGAAGCAGGTCTGCAAGTGTCTGTCTTTCTCTCCCCCTCTCTGTCCTCCCCTCCTCTCTCCATTTCTCTCTGTCCTATCCAACAATGACAACAACAATAATAACTACAACAATAAAACAACAAGGGCAACAAAAGGAAATAAATATAAAAAAAAAGAAAGAAAGAAAGAAGAGAAAAGAAAAGAAAAGAAAAGAGAAAAGAAAAGAGAAGAAAAGAAACTTCCAACTCATTCGGCTCCATGTCTGCACTAGGGGAAAGCAGCCCCTCCCCGCCCCAGAGCACCCCCAGTTCTTACCCAGAAGGTGTCTCCTTTCAAAGGCCCCACCACTATCATGAAGAGAGGCTGTTGTAGCAGAGCAAACAAGGCACTGATGAGCGACTGCAGGCCCGTCAGCGTCCCGAAGTGGTTGGACGGGAACCTGCAGTGAAAGAGGTCAAGGTGAGGCCATGTGGTCCCCTCCAGCCCAGACCCCTCCCATCACCCTGGCAGAACAGAGCTCAGGAGGCCAGGAGGTGGCAGAGCCGCTCACAGGTTACAATGTACAGGGACTCAGGTTCAAGTCCCCAGTCACCACCTGCAGGGAGAAAGCCTCATGAGAGGTGAAGCAGGGTTGAAGGTGTCTATCTCTCCTTTTTTTTTGCCTCCGAGGTGATACCTGGGGCTCAGTGCAGGGGCTACAAATCCACTGTTCCTGGCAGACATTTTCCCCCCATTTTTACTGAATAGGACAGAGAGAAACTGAGAGAGGAGGGGGAGATACGGAGGGAAAAAGAGAGACACCTGCAGCCCTGCTTCATTGCTTGTGAAACATCACCAGGGGCTAGAACCCAGATCCTTGAGTGGGTCTTTGCACTTCATACTATGTGCACTTAACTGGCTGCACCACTGTCCGACCGACCCACGTCTCTCTGCTGTCTTCTTCCCCTCTCTCTGTCTCTACCTGGTGTGTGTGTGTGTGTCTCTGTGTGTGTGTGTGTCTGTGTGTGTGTGTCTGTGTGTGTGTCTGTGTGTGTGTGTCTGTGTGTGTGTCTGTGTGTGAGTGTGTGTGTGTGAGTGTGTGTGTGGTGTGTGTGTGTGTGTGGTGTGTGTGAGTGTGTGTGTGGTGTGTGTGTGTGGTGTGTGTGTGTGTGTGGTGTGTGTGTGGTGTGTGTGTGGTGTGTGTGAGTGTGTGTGTGGTGTGTGTGTGTGGTGTGTGTGTCTGTGTGTGTGTCTGTGTGTGTCTGTGTGTGAGTGTGTGTGTGGTGTGTGTGTGTGTGGTGTGTGTGAGTGTGTGTGTGTATGTGTGGTGTGTGTGTGTGGTGTGTGTGTGGTGTGTGTGTGAGTGTGTGTGTGAGTGTGTGTGTGTGTGTGGTGTGTGTGGTGTGTGTGATGAGTGTGTGTGTGAGTGTGTGTGTGTGTGTGAGCGCGTGTGAGCGTGTGTGTGTGAGTGTGTGTGTGTGTGGTGTGTGTGTGTGAGCGTGTGTGTGTGAGTGTGTCTGTGTGAGTGTGTGTGTGAGTGTGTGTGTGGTGTGTGTGTGAGTGTGTGTGTGAGTGTGTCTGTGTGAGTGTGTGTGTGTGAGCGTGTGTGTGAGTGTGAGTGTGTGTGTGGTGTGTGTGAGTGTGTGTGTGAGCGTGTGTGTGTGTGAGTGTGTCTGTGTTGTGTGGTGTGTGTGAGTGTGTGTCTGTGTGTGAGTGTGTCTGTGTGAGTGTGTGTGTGAGTGTGTGTGTGGTGTGTGTGAGTGTGTGTGTGTGGTGTGTGTGAGTGTGTGTGTGAGTGTGTGTGTGGTGTGTGTGTGAATGTGTGTGAGAGTGTGTCTGTGTGAGTGTGTGTGTGTGTGGTGTGTGTGTGTGTGGTGTGTGTGTGGTGTGTGTGAGTTTGTGTGTGGTGTGTGTGTGGTGTGTGTGTGTGGTGTGTGTGTGTGTGTGTGGTGTGTGTGTGTGTGGTGTGTGTGTGTGGTGTGTGTGTGTGTGTGGTGTGTGTGTGTGTGTGTGAGTGTGTGTGTGGTGTGTGTGAGTGTGTGTGTGAGTGTGTGTGAGTGTGTGTGTGAGTGTGTCTGTGTGAGTGTGTGTGTGTGGTGTGTGTGTGAGTGTGTGTGTGAGTGTGTGTGAGTGTGTGTGTGAGTGTGTGTGTGTGGTGTGTGTGTGAGTGTGTGTGAGTGTGTGTGTGAGTGTGTCTGTGTGAGTGTGTGTGTGTGGTGTGTGTGTGAGTGTGTGTGTGAGTGTGTGTGTGAGTGTGTGTGTGTGTGGTGTGTGTGTGTGGTGTGTGTGTGGTGTGTGTGAGTGTGTGTGTGGTGTGTGTGTGTGGTGTGTGTGTGTGTGGTGTGTGTGTGGTGTGTGTATGTGGTGTGTGTGAGTGTGTGTATGGTGTGTGTGTGTGTGGTGTGTGGTGTGTGTGTGTGGTGTGTGTGTGTGTGTGTGTGTGTGTGAGAGAGTGTGTGGTGTGTGTGTGTGTGTGTGTGTGTGTAAGGCACTTGCTCAGGCTCTTCTGACATGTGCTCTTTGATCCCTGGTCTTCGGGTGTCTGGAGTGACTCTGGGAACACCTAAGTCATGACACCTGCCCTGTGACAGCAGCCAGTGAGTCCCGAGCTCCAGGTGCTCCAGAAAGCAGAGACTGTTCATTCCTCCCAGTAACTATTGACTGAGCCCTCGCTGGATGCTGAGACCGTGCTAAGTGTGTGCGGATACAATGGGACCAACAGGCAAGCTTCCTGCCTTCTCGGAGGTGGCCTTCTGGTGGGGGTAGGTGACACTTAGTAAGTGCACAGATGGTGGAAACACTAGAGAGGAGGGCGGGAGGAGGCGGGGGTGTCAAGAGGGGGTGCAGCTGTGGACAGACGGCCAGGGGAGGCCCCACTGAGAAGAGATCGGCATGGGGAAGCTGCAGAAAGGGAGCCGGTGGGTAGCGTGTAGCCACCTGCAGGAAGAACGTTCTAGAAAGAGATCCCTGGGGAAAGGACTCAGTAGTTGTGGGTTCTGATCAGAAGGAGCTGGAGTGGAGGGCAGGAGGGAGCAGGTAAGAGGGCAGAGAGCCTCCAGCCAGATCTGATGGTGCCCTTCCCCCCTCCCTTTATTTTTCCCCTCCCTCCCTCCCTCCTTCTCTCCTTCCTTGCCTCCTTCCTTCCCTCCCTGCATTCCTTTCCTTCTTTTTCTCTGTGTCTCTCTCTTCCTTTCTTCTTTTTTTTTTTTGCCTCCAGGGTTATCGCTGGGGCTTGGTGCCTACACTATGAATCCACTGCTCCTGGAGGCCATTTTCCCCATTTCGTTGCCCTTGTTGTTGTCGTTACTATTACTGTTGTCATTGCTGTTGTCGTTGCTGGACAGGACAGAGAGAAATCGAGAGAGGAGGGGAGACAGAGAGGGGGAGAGAAAGAGAGACACCTGCAGACCTGCACAGGCGGTGGCTTGTGAAGTGACCCCCTGCAGGTGGGGAGTCTTTGCGCTTTGCGCCATGTGCGCTTAACCAGCAGCACTACTGCCTGACCCCCTGTCTCTTTCTTTCTTTCCTCCCTTCTTTTTAAAGATTTGTTTATTTCATAAAATAGAGTTGGAGAAAGAAGAGGCCTGACGCAGAGAAGGTGAGAGCAGCACACTGGCATATGTGGTGAAGGGGATCGAACTCAGCATCTCATGCTCACAAGTCCAAAGCTCTACCACTGCGCCACCTCATGAGTTATTCAAAGGATTTTAAAATATTTTATTTTATTTTATTTTAGAGAGAGAAAGACACACAGAGAGACCAGAGCAGTGTTCAGCTCTGGCTGATGATGGTGCTGGGGATTGAACCTAGGACCTCAGAGCTTCAGGCATGAGTCTTTTAAAGAACCATTATGTTGTCTCCCCAGCCCTCAAGGGATTTTTTTTAAAAGCTGTAATAAAGCTTACATCACCCGGGAGGGCACCTGCTTTGCCATGCCAAGTGTGCTGCCCGCATTTGAGCCCCTGGGAGACTGCATGGGAGCGCTGTGGCAGCAGTGCTGTGGTGCCTCCCCTCTCTGCCTGTGGTTCTCTTTCTACCTGGAAAATTAGTCCCAGATCACAAGGGCTCAGCCACACATAAATGCATAAAGCAAGCCTTTGGATTTTTCTTTTTTCCTTCTCTCTCCCTTTCTTTCTTTCTTTCTTTCTTTCTTCCTTTCTTTCTTTCTTTCTTTCTTCCTTCCTTTCTTTCTTTCTTTCTTTCTTCCTTTCTTTCTTTCTTTCTTTCTCTCTTCCTTCCTTCCTTTCTTTCTTTTCTGAAACAAGACAAGAAGAGACTTATGTCCTAACAGGTGTCTCCAACTCCTGAGTTAAAACTAAGCAGAAGGAGAGCGAGGGCAGGCTCCGGGAGACAGTTTGAAGGCTATTGCCATCCTTGGAGTATATGTGAGAGAGCCAGAGACCAGCTGAAAGGGGTGAGGAGCACCCAGTTAAGCACACATAGTACTAAGTGCAAGGACCCACACAAGGATCCAGATTCGAACCCCCAGTTCCCCACCTGCAGAATGGACACTTCACGAGCAATGAAGCAGGTCTGCAGGTGTCTATCTTTCTCTCTCCCTCTCTATCTTCCCCTCCTCTCTCAATTTCTCTCTACCCTATTCAATAAAATGGAAAAAATCTCCACCAGGAGCAGTGGATTCATTGTGCTGGCACCGAGCTCCAGCAATAACCCTGGAGACATAAATAAATAAATAAATAAAAATAGAAGGCTGTACTGAGGTTTAAAATGGGATGCTGGCCTGGTACCTCAAAATTTCTACAGAGCCCAAGACATCAGGAGAGAGGGCATTCGGGCTTCATTCCAGACAGACAGAAGCTGCAAATGTCACCCACCCAAAGCCTTCCTCTTTCTCTAAAGGGACGCTTGTGGGCTGGCCTGTAAGGGTGCACTGTTTTTTTTGTTTTTGTTTTTGTTTTTAAGAAACTTTATTTCCCCCCCTTTTATTGCCCTTGTTTATCATCATTGTTGTTATTGCTGTCATCGTTATTGGATAGGACAGAGAGAAATGGAGAGAGGAGGAGAAGACAGAGAAGGGGAGAGATAGACACCTGCAGACCTGCTTCACCGCCTATGAAGCAACTCCCCTGCAGGTGGGGAGCTGGAAGCTCAAACGGGGATCCTTAGACTGGTCCTTGTGCTTTGTGCCACCTGCACTTAACCTGCTGTGCTATCTCCCAACTCCCATGAGGGTGTACTGTCTTTGAGGGGGTGAGTACCCTGTTATTTAGAGAGGGGTCTGGGATGGGGGACATATGGTCTCATGCTGTCCTCGCAACCCCGAGATGTCAGCCTTCCAAGGAGGCTGGCTATGGGGGGCAAGGGAGGGTACCTCTGGGGTGGAGTGTAGAGATGGTACTCCCATTCTGATCTAGGGTTCTGTGGTTATGAAAGTGGGTGTGAGGGAGGGGAGCCCCAGAAGGCCGAGCATGACTCACACGGCAGCGTAGAGGCTTCCACAGGTTGAGTGGTAGAAACCACGGACCATGGTGTGCAGGACAAACGTCAGAAACTGAAACCAAAACAGAGAGAGATTTTTTTGGGGGTGGGGTGGGGATGAAACATGGGCAGGAGTGTGAGGGGACCCATCCATAGAGCCTACCCTCTCATCAGCCCCAGCTACATAGAAACTTTCTGAGGAAGGCTTAGAGGACGAGGCCCAGACTTCCTGGAAGACAGAGCCTGGTGAGCCAGGCCTCTGGAGGGATGGGGGGAGAGGGCGGCAGAGAGACAGCTTCAGGGGGTACCTGCAGTTGTAAGTTGCTGATAAGGCAGGTGATGCCAAAGCCCACAAGCAAGAGGTTGGTCACGGTGAAGGCGTTGATGGCGTTGGTGAGCTTCTGGATCTTGCTATAGCGAGGTCGAGCAGATCTAGTGGCAAGCCCGTCCCTGAAGAGAACAGACTGTTACTGACTTGGCCACTGCCTCCACCTGCCCTGCCAGCTCCCTGGTTCTCAGCCCCACCCTTCCCCATTCAGACGTGTCTTTGGTGTGTGTGTGTGTGTGTGTGTGTGTGTGTGTGTGTGTGTGTGTTGGGCGGTGGGGAGGGGGCAAACCCGAAAGCCATCTCCCCCACTCTGCCTTGCTCAGACGATGGTTCCTCCCTCAACAACCCCTCAGATCACAGGACCTGGTCCCAGACCTCAGAGATGGGGCCTGAGAATCTGCATTTTGACCAGCAAGCCCAAACCAGAACAGTCAAGGAATGGGAAGATAAGTGAGAAAGTCACAGCTCCCACATCAGAAAAGCCAGGAAGAGGAGGCCAGGCAGTGGTGCACTTGGTTAAACACACATAAGCACAAGGAACCGCAAGGATCTGAGTTCAGGCCCCCTGGCTCCCCACCTGTATGGGGGGGGGTCACCTCACAAGTGGTGAAGGAGGTCTGCAGGTGTCTATGTTTCTCTCCTCCTCTCTATCTTCCCCTCCTCTCTCAATTTCTCCTTGTCCTACCCAATAAAATGGAAAAAATGTCTGTGGATTCATAGTGCTGGCACCAAGCCCCAGGGATAATCCTGGAGGCGAAAGAAGGAGGGGGAGGAGGTGATGATGGTGATAATGATGATGGAGGAGGAGGAGAAGATAAAGAGAAGCCAGGAAGACATCTCCGTCCATCAGCCTGGAGAAAAGTAGAAGGCACTTTGGGGACAGCTATTTGGCACCCAGAGGGTAGGGGGGGGTGTCTCTCTGGCATGACCAAGCCATGAGGCTGGTCCAGAGGAGAGAGAAGTCAGTAGGCTGAGGCGAGGGCAGGCTGCCCAGCAGCGGCTGCTCACAAACATTGGCCATCGGGAGCAGAGGGCAGCGAGGGAAGGTTGGGTGCCAAGGCTGGGTACAGCGGGTGGAGATTGTTCTTAGATGACTCCACTCCCAGTCTCCTTCTCCATGACCTCAGGACAGATGGGGACTGGTAGGAGCCACCCAAAGAGGGGACAAGCAGGCAGAGACCTCAGTTCAAGATCCAGTTGCAATCTCTAGCCAACAAGATGGCACCCAGTGATTCCCCAACACACACACACACACACACACACACACGCACACAAACACACACACACAAACACACATACACACACAAACACACACAAACACACATACACACAAACACACATACACACACAAACACACACAAACACACACACATACACAAACACACATACACACACAAACACACATACACACACAAACACACATATACACACACATACACACACACACATATATATACACACACACACACACACAGCCAGTGCAGTCTCCTTCCACACTACCAGAGTAGCTCTGTGTCACCAATACAACAGAAGTGATGGTTCAACACGCCTTAGACTACATTGCAAAAGGCATCACAGCTTCTGACTTGGGTCTGTCTCTTGGCTCTCTGACTCTGGGCGAAGCCAGCTGCCATGTTGAGCGGCCACCATGGACAAGCTCAGATGAAGGTCCTCCTACCGACAGCCACACAAGGGTGCTCTTATATACCAATGCAACCTCTTCCTGGCCTCTAGAAGGTTTTGGGAAGGGTGGGCACCTTGTTAAGTGCACACATTGCAATGTGCAAGGACCCAGGTTCAAGCCCCTGGTCCCCATGAGTGGTGAAGCAGGGCTGCAGGTGTCTCTCTGTCTCTTTCCCTCCCTATCTCTCTCTTCCCTCTCAATTTCTCTTTGTCCTATCAAATAAAATAAATTGGTAGAGACAGAGGGGGTCAGGCAGTGGTGCACCCAGTTAAGCACACACATTACAGTGTACAAGGACCGAGGTTCAAGCCCCTAGTCCCCATCTGTTGGGGAAAAGCTTCATGAGTGGTGAAGCAGGGCTGCAGGTAGCTCTCTCTCTCTTTCTCTCTCTCTCTTCCCTTCTTCCCTCAATTTCTCTCTCGGTCTCTACCCAATAATAAAGAAAGAAAAGGGTAAAAAAAAATATTTAGAAAAAAAGGCTTAGAGCTGGGACCTTTTATAACATGGGTCCTAGAGTTCGTGTGATTTGAGGTAAGTCACTTGACCTTTCTGGGTCTCTGCTTCTTCATCAACAGTGAGGATAAGAAAGAGGTGACCAGGGGTCAGGCAGTAGCGCAGCAGGTTAAGTGCATGCGGCGCAAAGCGCAAGGACGGGCAGAAGGATCCTGGTACAGCCCCCAGCTTCCCACCTATAGGGGAGTCGCTTCACAAGCGGTAAAGCAGGTCTGTAGGTGTCTTTCTCTCCCCCTCTCTGATTTCCCCTCCTCTCTCCATTTCTCTCTGTCCTATCCAACAACAACATCAACAATAACAACAATAATAACTACAACAACAATAAAACAAGGGCAACAAAAGGGAAAATAAATAATAATAAAAAAAATTGGGAAAAAAAAGGAGGTGACTGGGGGTCAGGCAGTAGCATAGCAGGTTAAGCGCACGTGGTGCAAAGCGCAAGGACCAGCCTAAGGATCCCCGTTTGAGCCCCTGGCTCCCCACCTGCAGGGGAGTCGCTTCACAGGCAGTGAAGCAGGTCTGCAGGTGTCTATCTTTCTCCCCCATCTGTCTTCCCCTCCTCTCTTGATTTCTCTTTGTCCTATCCAACAATGAATGACATCATCAACAACAATAATGACCACAACTAGGCTGCAGCAACAAGGGCAACAAAAGGGGGAAAAAATGGCCTCCAGGAGCAGTGGATTCATGGTGCAGGCACTGAGCCCCAGCAATAACCCTGGAGGCAAAAAAAAAAAAAAGAAGAAGAAGGAGGAGGTGACCTCAGAGAGCCATTGCAAGGTTCAGTGAGCCAAACTGGTCCCCTTAGCTTTCACGGTGCTTGAGCAAACCACGCCCCTGCCCAGCTCCAGTGTCCTCATCTGTCACAAGTGCTTCCTCAGGCCTCTAGCATGAGTGGAGCACGGATGCAAAGGCACACGGACCATGGCAAGTGCTCTACCAGTCACCTGGTGTCTCCAGGGGCGGTGCACGAACTGGGGGTGTCCACGCAGTCCTTGATCCTCCAGTCCATGATGTACCCGATGAAGGGGCAGGTGAGAAGACACAGCAGCTGCATGATCCCAAAGATGCTGGTGTAGACACCCACTGGATGGCACAGGGAGAGAAGCAGGGTCGGGAGCAGACACGAGGGGCGCCAGCCTCCCCATGGTCACTGCCACCCACTTCTGGAAGCCGCGGCGGAAAGGGAGGGAGTATGAAGATGACCCGGATCTCACCCCCCCCCAGATGCCCCAATTCTGCAGGGTGGTCCTGGCCTGTCTCCGACGGGGCAGCGGTGGGGTGTGTATGCTCAGAGCCCCACCTGTACCCTCCTACCTGTCTCTGCCGCCTTCAGCTTCAGTTCCTCTGTCTCTGTTCAGGGTAGAGGAAAAAGTTGGGGTGAGAGTCAGTTGCTCATGGGGTGACACTCCTGTCTCCCCCTCCGCACACACACACACCCCACCGCCAGCAGGCCCAGCAGCATCTCACCGTGTTTCGGGCCACCAGTCACCAGGTACTCCAGCATCTTGTTCATGGCGGCCATGTAGAAGATGACCCGAAGCTGGGTCATGCCCATGGTCAGGAGGCTCCACAGGAAAATGGGGGAGCAGAGACTCTTGCGGAAGGGGACAGACTCTGGGGAGACAGCAGAGGGCACCCCTGAGCCACACAGATGGTCTGTTTCCCAGGACTGTCACTGGTATGGCTTTGGAGGGGAATGTTTCTTTCTTTTTAAAATTTTTTTTGTATTATCTTTATTTATTTATTGGATAGAGACAGCCAAAAGTCAAGAGCAAAGGAGGTGGTAGGGAGAGAGTCAGAGAGACACCTGCAGCAATGCTTCACTGCTCGCAAAGCTTTTGAGGAGACTACTTCTTCATAAATAAGGGTTTCCGACACCAGAAAGGCAGACAGCATATGGTAATGCCAAAGACCCTCATGCCTGAGGCTCCAAGGTCCCAGGTTTAATTCCCCAGCTCCACCATAAGCCAAAGCTGACCAGTGCTCTGGCAAAAAAAGGAAGAAGAGGATGAAGAAGAAGAGGAGGAAGAGGAAAACAGAAAGAAGAAAGGAAGGAAGGAGGAAAGAAGGAAGGAAGGGGGACTTGGGCGGTAGCGCAGCAGGTTAAGCACACGTGGCGCGAAGCACAAGGACCAGCTTAAGGATCCCGGTTCGAGCCCCCGGCTCCCCACCTGCAGAGGTGTCGATTCACAGGCAGGAAGGATGGAAGAAGGAAAGAAAAACAAAACTCACTCGCCTCTAAGCTCTTGTCAAACATCATAACTCTCTCCCCTCCCCCTCAACAGACCGTGTTCAGGTTACCTCAGGACAAGCTCCCTAAGCTCAAAGTGGGCAGAGTAACCCTATGGAGACCAGACAGTGGTGCACCCGTTAAGCACACCTATTAACATGCTAAGGACCAGGGTTCAAGCCCCAACTCCCCAATTGCGGGGGAAACTGGGGGGAAGCTTCACGAGCAGTAAAGTAGGTCTTTCTCTCTCTGTGTGTCTTCCCTCTCCCTTTCAACTTTTCTCTGTACTATCAAGTATAGTAAAAAGAAGAAAAAGAAAATAAAAGGAAAAAATGGCCACCAAGAGCAATGGATTTGTAGTGGCAGCACTGAGCTCCAATGATAACCTTGGTGGCAATAAAAAAAAAAAAAAGGAGTAATTCTAGCATGATATGTTAATGAACACACATGACGTGTGTTATCTCA
Organism: Erinaceus europaeus; assembly: GCF_950295315.1. Lineage (NCBI taxonomy): Eukaryota > Metazoa > Chordata > Mammalia > Eulipotyphla > Erinaceidae > Erinaceus > Erinaceus europaeus. Next base: position 7,347,992 of record NC_080178.1, read on the forward strand.
CTTACAATCACATATTACAGCAGCCTGACCCTAACCACACTGTAGAGGTGAAGGAACTCTGTCAGAAAGTTCCTGGCTCCCCAGAGCTCCCGATGCTGGATCAGCAGATCAGGTGGTTTCCATCTCTACTGGGCCCAGGTGGCCCCGCTGTCACACGGTCCCATGCACTTTACAGAGAACATCTAGTAGGAACATATCTAAGTTATGTAGTTGCGGCTGAATGGTTAAGGCCAAGGAACATATCGAAACTAGACTTCCTAGCTTCTTTCCACCTTGAAATCGCTATTCTCATCTGCTGTATCCCTACTTTTTGGTTTCTGTTTATTAAACATTTTGTCCTGCTTTATATCTTGCCACCTTTTTTTTTTTTGTCTCCAGGGTTACCGCTGGGGCTCAGTGCCTGCACCATGAATCCACTGCTCCTGGAGGCCATTTTTATTCCCCCTTTTGTTGCCCTTGTTGTTGTAGCCTTGTTGTGGTTATTATTGTTATTGTTGATGTCATTCATTGTGGGACAGGACAGAGAGAAACAGAGAGAGATGGGGAAGAGAAAGATAGGCACCTGCAGACCTGCTTCACTGCCTGTGAAGCAACCCCCCTGAAGGTGGGGAGCCGGGGACTCGAACCGGGATCCTTATGCCGGTCCTTGCGCTTTGTGCCACATGCACTTAACCTGCTGTGCTACCGCCCAACACCCACTCTTGCCACCTTTTAACCACCAAGTTGCAGATGCTACTATGAATCCATCCTGACTTCCCTGGGAAGATGCCCTCACCAGTGTGTCCCAGCACCTCTCCTCTCCAGAGCCCTACCCCACTAAGGAAAGATAGAAACAGGCTGGAGGTTACAGATTCATGTGTATCCATGTCCAGCAGAGAAGCAATTACAAAAGTCAGACATCCCACCTTCTGGAAGAATTTTGGTCCATACTCCCAGAGGGGGAGAAATATTAGGGGAAGATGACCAGAGGGCTTTGAACCCCAATTCCATCTGGCCCTTAAAAGAGAAGAGGAAAAAAGGATAGAATCTGGGAGTCAGGCTGTAGCACAGCGGGTTAAGCGCAGGTGGTGCAAAGCACAAGGATTGGCGTAAGGATCCCGGTTCGAGACCCCGGCTCCCCACCTGCAGTGGAGTCACTTCACAGGTGGTGAAGCAGGTCTACAGGTGTCTATCTCTCCCCCTGTCTTCCCCTCCTCTCTCCATTTCTCTCTGTCCTATATAACAAAGATGACATCAACAACTACAACAACAATGAAAAACAACAAGGGCAACAAAAGGGGAAAAAAAATTTTTTTTAAAGAAAGAGAGATGTACATGAGGGCCACCTCACACCCGGACCAGACACTCACTCTCAGGAGACTTTTCAGTGGTGCTGTGGACATCCTGGGATGAGATGAAGACTTCAGCCCCCTCCTCCAGGTTGGGGGATTTCTGGCTTAGCCGCTGGCCCACACTGGTCACGTGCACGTAGGAGCGGTCCCCTGTCACCTTGTGATCCAGCGCCAACCCGCTCAGCTTGATCTTCTTCCTGCCAGCAGCCAGGTGGCAGTGTATGTGGGAAGCAGCCTCCCAGAAACCGCCCTGCCATGGCCTGCCTCAAGGGGGCCGTCCCTGTCTGCCCCAGAGCAGGCTCAGCACCACTGATAAACTCGCCAGGGCAGGCTGGTGCCTGTTGCTCTGAGCCGGGTGGCCCCAGAACTTGCTTATCACAGAGGAGGGTGGGTGAGCAGTTTTCACTTATTGGCAAGGTGGTAGAATTGGGAACCCACACTCTGCTTCCCACCCTCAAAGTCACCTTCCCCTCTTTTCACCAGGAGGACCACAGGAAAGGGACTTTGCTATTAGTGGCATTATGAAGAATTTTGGTCAATTACCCCCAGAGGGGAAGGAAGTTAGGGGAAGGTGACCAGAGGGTTCTGAACTCCAATCCCATCAGGACCCTGAGAAGAGGAAAAAAGGAGGGACATTCAGAAGTAGCAATAGGTAGAGGTGTAACTTAGAAAGAAAGAAGAGGGGAGGGAGTCGGGTGGTACCGCAGCAGGTTAAGCACAGGTGGCACAAAGTGCAACACCCGCATAAGGACCCTGGTTTGTAAGGATCCTGGTTCGAGCCCCCGGCTCTCCACCTCATAATAATAATAAACAATGCATGCGGGAAAACCTACTGGAATGGCCCAAGGGATAAACCTCGGGTTACAGCAGACAGTGGCATATCCAGTTCCCCCACACGACTGTGGGCACCACCTGCTGAACTGATGGAGGGAAAGACTGGCACCTGAGTTGCCCCATGAAATATGGAGCATTTGATGCCTTGCATTCTCCCAGGTTCACATAGCACACGACATATGTTTATGTGTGTGTGTGTGTGTGTGTGTATTATTTATTTTTAGTGAAAGAGGGATACAGAGAGAGAGAGATACACAGAGAGAGCCACCAGAGCACTGCTCAGCTCTGGTTTATGGTGGAGCTGGGGATTATACCTGGGACTTTGGAGCCTCAGGCTTGAATGGTTTGTTTGTTTGTTTGTTTTTATTACCAACAGGGTTATCGCTGGAGCTTGCTGCCTATATAAGAACCTACCTCTCGGGGGTTGGGCGGTAGCACAGAGGGTTAAGCGCACATGGCGCAAAGCACAAGGACCAGCAAAAGGATCCCATGTTGGAGCCCCCGGCTCCCCACCTGCAGGGGGGTCGCTTCACAAGTGGTGAAGCAGGTCTGCAGGTGTCTATCTTTCTCTTCTCCTCTCTGTCTTCCCCTCCTCTCTCCATTTCTCTCTGTCTTATCCAACAACAACATCAACAATAACTACAACAACAATAAAACAAGGGCAACAAAAGGGAAAATAAGTAATAATAAATTAAAAAAAAAATAAAAAAGAACCTACCTCTCCCGGTAGTCTTCTTTTTTTTTTTTTTTTTTTCCTACTTCAGTGTTATCCCTGGGGCTCAGTGCCTATGCTATGAATCCACTGTTCCTGGAGGCCATTTTTCCCTTTTGTTGCCCTTGTTGTTTTTATTGTTATTGCTGTTTTTGTTGCTGGATAGGACAGAGAGAAATAGAGAGAGGAGAAGTAGACAGAGAGGGGAAAAGAAAGATAGACACCAGCAGACCTGCTTCACCGCTTGTCAAGTGACCCCCCTGTGGATGGGGAGCCAGGAGTTGGAACCCGGATCCTTAAACCAGTCCTTGTGCTTCGCGCCATGTGCACTTAACCCACTGAGCTACTGCCCAACCCCCTTTTCCTTGCTTTTATTTGAAAGAACAGAGAGAAATTAAGAGGGAAGAAGGAGATAATGTAGGGGAGAGAAAGACACTGGCAGACCTGCTTCACCACTCCTGAAGCTCCCCACCCCCTGCAAGTGGGGACTGGGGGGCTCGAACCCAGTTCCTTGCATATGGCAACCTGAGAGCTCAGCATGGTGAACCGCCACCTGGCCCCTGAATGAGGTACTATTGCTGGGGTCTCTCAGCCTGTCCTCTGAGCTTGGATAGGATAGTAACATGAAGTCACCATACGAGGCTGATAAAAAACACTGGTGTGTGGCGTCTGGCGGTAGCACAGTGGGTTAAGCGCAAATGGTGCGGAGCGCAAGGACCGGCGTAAGGATCTCGGTTCAAGCCCCCGGCTCCCCACCTGCAGGGGAGTCGTTTCACAGGCGGTGAGGCAGGTCTACAGGTACCTATCTTTCTCTCACCCTCTCTGCCTTTCCCTCCTCTCTCCATTTCTCTCTGTCCTATACAACAACAGCAACAACAACAACAATAATAATAACCACAACAATGAAGGAACAACATGGGCAACAAAAGGGGAAAAAATAGTCTCCAGGAGCAATGGATTCATGGTATAGGCACCGAGCCCTAGCAATAACCCTGGAGGCAAAATAAAAATAAAAATAAAAGGTCCACGACCAGTCAACGCCCATGTTCAGCGAGGAAGCAATTACAGAAGCCAGACCTTCTACCTTCTGCAACCCACAATGACCCTGGGTCCATGCTCCCAGAGGGATAGAGAATGGGAAAGCTATCGGGGGAAGGGGTGGGATATGGAGATTGGGCGGTGGGAATTGTGTGGAGTTGTACCCCTCCTACCCTATGGTTTTGTTAATTTATCCTTTCTTAAATAAAAAATAAATAAATAAATAAATAAAAATAAAAAAATAAAAAATAAAAGGTCCAGGCGGTGGCATACCTTTTAAGCACACACATTACAGTGCATAAGGACCTGGGTTCGAGCTCCTGGTCCCCACCTACAGGGGGAAAGCTTCATAAGTGGCAAGTCAGGGCTGTCTCTCTGTCTCTCACCTCCTCTATCTTCCTCTCCCCTCTCAATTTCTTTCTGTCTCTATCTAATAATAAAAAATAAAAATAATAAATAATAATAATAATAATAAAAAGCTCAGGCAATTTGCCAACTCAGGGTTTGCTAATGCCAAAGCCGACTCCACCAATCATGCCCAGACCCCACCACCCCCCCATAAATCCTCACGTGTAGGTGGCTTCCTCAGGAGCAGGAAAGGACTCGCTGGGCCAGTTTAGGGCACAGTTCAGGAAGATGAGACAGGCCAGGCCAGCCCAGGTGAACATGATGACTGGGAAGGGCACGCCGGCGTCGTAGATGAGCTGTGGGAAGAAAGAGAGGCAGCCTTGTGGGGGAGGCCACCTGATCTGGACACGCACCTGCCAGGCCAGGCACAGGGAGGGCCCAGGCTTTGGAGAACCGAGAAAAGGCCTCTCCTCACGACTCTCGACGTGCCTCAGTGGATAAAGCTCTGGACTCTACAGCACGAGGTCCCAAGTTTAATCCCTGGCATCACATGTGCCAGAGTAATGTCTGGTTCTCTCTCTCTCTCCCACGTTAATTAATAAATACACCTTTTATCCATTTTATTATTCTTATCATTTTTTTTTTTTGCCTCCAGGGTTATTGCTGGGGCTCGGTGCCTGCACTACGAATCCACCGCTCCTGGAGGCTATTTTTTTTCCCCTTTTGTTGCCCTGGTTGTTTATCACTGTTATTATTGTTGTTCTTGTTGTTGTTATTGTTGTCACAGTTATTGGATAAGACAGAGAGAAATCAAGAGAGGACTGGAAGACAGAGAGGGGGAGAGAAAAAGTCACTGCTTATGAAGTGACCCCCCCCCATCCCTCGCGCAAGTGGGGAACTGGGGGCTTGAACCAGGATCCTTATGCCGGTCCTTGTGCTTTGCACCATGAGCGCTTAACCCATTGCACTACCTCCCGACCCCTCCATTTTATTTTATTTCATTCTTTTACCAGAGCACTGCTCAGCTCTGGCTAATGGTGGTGCTGGAGACTGAACCTGGAACATTGGCACCTCAGGCATAAGAGTCACCTTGCATAACCATTATGCTATTTCACCTGCCCATAAATACATATTTAAAATAAAGTAGAGCCCGTGTGGTGGCGCACCTGGTTAAGTGAACATATTACCATACACAAGGACCTGGGTTCGAGCTCCCATCCCTCGCCTGCAGGGGAGAAGCTTCATAAACTGTGAAGCAAGTACTACAGGTGTCCTGGTGTCTCCATGCCTCCCTCCCCCACCCCTCCATCTTCCTCCCCTCTCAATTTCTCCCTATCCTATCAAAGAAATTTGGAAAAGAAAAAAATGGCCCGAGCGTGGTGGATTCGCCTTGCCAGCACCAAGCCCCAGCAATAACCCTGGTGACAAAAGTAAGAATAATATTAACAATAAATTTTAAAATTTTAAAATCAGGGAGCCAGGGCAGTAACACAGTGGGTTAAGCGAAGGTGGCACCAAGCACAAGGACCAGCATAAGGATCCCAGTTCGAGCCCTGGCTCCCCACCCGCAGGGGAGTCGCTTCACAGACGGTGAAGCAGGTCTGCAGGAGTCTCTCTTTCTCTCCTCGTCTATGTCTTCCCCTCCTCTCTCCATTTCTCTCTGTCCTGTCCAACAATGATGACATCAATAACAACAACAATAACAATGATGACATCAATAACAACAACAATAATAACTATAACAATAAAAAAGGGCAACAAAAAGGGAAATAAATTAGTATTAAAAATTTAAATCAAAATAAGTAAAAAGAAAAGGCCCCTTCCACCCTATTCCTTATGCCCAGTTTGTCCATAAAGGAGACAAAACCAGAAGTTGAAGTCAGATCGAGGAGCCCCACCAGCCTCTTCTTTTCTCACCACCCTCACCCCACTCCAAGCACCCCACCTCCAAACGATGTAAAGTGGTTCCCAGAAAAATGCCAAAGCAGCTGGCCACAAGCTCAAAATGTCTTTGCGATCTCCACTTTGATCTTTAAAAGGCAGGCCAGTTCTGCCTAGGGCTCCATACACGTGTTTTCACACCAAAATGTCACAGCATTTCATGGACAAGAGCAGAAAAAAAGACTGCTGGGGGCAGGGAGGGTGTTATCAGGGCTCACTGTGCTTATCCTGCCCCTTCCTGGCACGTTCCATGGAGGAAAGACAAACCCAATCTAAGAGGCCTTATCTCAGACACAGGTGCACCCAGGTACAAGTACAGGTGTGGGAGGTGCAAATCACAGGGTGTGTGTGTGTGTGTGTGTGTGTGTGTGTGTGTGTGTGTGTGTGTTCTGCCCAAAGCCTCATAACCATAAGCAAAGAAGGTCTTGAAGTGACCTGGCTTCTGTGCCGGTCTGTCTACTCCTCCAACCCCAGCTCAGAGCTCCAGGGTTGCTGGAAGAACTTCTGCTCTTCCCCAGCCTTGGTCCTTGGGATTCTTTCTTCTCCCAAGAGCGGGACAGAGCTTCAAAGGGTCACAGCCCAAACAGTGGCATAATCTCTGGCTCCTCAAACCCTACTCTCTTGGGATGATCACCCTTCTTCCTCTCCCCCTGCCTTGTGCCTGCTATTCTTTGAATGACAGATGCTAACCCCCATGCATGCACAGCCCCAAACACCTTGGCAGTTCTAAGCAGGTGTCCTCTAAACTAACAAACCAAGTGCCCAAGGCGGAGTCCAAAGGTCAAACTACCGGCCAGTTGAAAGGATGCCTTGAGGAGCGAGGCAGTCGTGTTCTTGTTTGAGAACACACGTGACCATGCACAAGGACCCAGGGTTCAAGCCCCCAGCCCCACCTGCAGGAGAGAAGCTTCACAAACAGTGAGACAAATCTGCAGGTATCTCTCTCTCAATCTATCTCCCCTCCCCTCTCAATATCTCTCTTTCTTTTCAAGTATAATGGGGGGAGGGGTGGCTACAGGAAGCAGTAGATTCATAGTGCTGGTACTGAGCCCCAGCAATACGCTGGTGGCAATAGAATAAATAAATAAAAGAGAAAGAAAGAAAGAAGGAAAGAGAGAAAAAAAGAAAGGAGGAAATAAAGAGAGAAAATGTAAGAAGGAAAGAGGAAAGAAAGGAGGAAATAAAGAAAGAGAGAGAAAAAGAAAGGAAGAAAGAATGAAAGAAAGAAAGAAAGGAAGGAAGGAAGGAAGGAAGGAAGGAAGGAAGGAAGGAAGGAAGAATTTTTAAAGGGGGGGCTGGGGAGATAGCATAATGGTAATGCAAGACTTTCATGCCTGAAGCTCTGAGGGCCCAGGTTCAATCCCCAGGACCACTATAATCCAGAGCCAAGCAATGTTCTGGTCTCTCTATATCTTTCTGTCTCTTTAAGATAAAATAAATAAGATACTAAAAAGGAAAAAGAGAGAGAGAGAGAAATGGGGGGAGGTGGTGGTGTACCTGTTAAGTGCCCACATTACAGGGCATAAGGACCTGGGTTCAAGCCTCTGGCCCCCACCTGCAGGGGAAAAGCTTCAGGAGTGGTGAAGCAGGGCTGCAGGTGTCTGTATGTTTGCCCCTCTATCTCTCCCTCCCTCTCAATTTCTCTCTGTCCCTATTCAATAATAAGTTAATATTTTAAAAAAGAAAATAACTAAAAAAAAAAAAAAAAAGGAAAAAGAAAGAAAGAAAGAAAGAAAGGGGCCAGGAGGTGGTATATCTGATTAAGCACTCACATCACAGTGCACAAGGACCCAGGTTCAAGCCCCTGGTCCCCACCTACAGGGGGAAAGCTTCACAAGTGGTGAAGCAGAGTTGCAGGAGTCTCTCTGTCTCTCTGCCTCTCTATCTCCCCTCCCCTCTCAATTTCTCTCTGTCTCTAATAATCAATAAATAAGAATATTTAAAAGAAGACAGAGTGAAAAAAGAGAAAGAAAAAAATAGAGTGTTCACAGCAGCAAGACAGTTTGAGAAGACACTAGTGTGGACTACATTTATAAAAAAATAAAGAAAAAAGAAAAGAAAAAAATATCACGTCAATACTGATTGCTATCAGAGGAAGACCCCAAGTCACCCAGCCTCCCCGAGGCAGAAGGAGATGTGGCCAGAAAAGTTGGATGAGGGAGTCGGGCAGTAGCACAGCGGGTTAAGCACATGTGGAGCTAAGCACAAGGACCGGTGTAAGGATCCCAGTTCAAGCCCCTGTCTCCCCACCTGCAGGGGAGTCACTTTACAGGCAGTGAAGCAGGTCTGCAGGTGTCTGTCTTTTTCTCCCCCTCTGTCTTCCCCTCCTCTCTCCATGTCTCTCTGTCCTATCCAACGATGACATCAAGAACAACAACAATAATAACTATAACAATAAAACAACAAGGGCAACAAAAAGGAATAAATAAATATTTTTAAAAAGAAAAGAAAAGGTGGATGAGGCCAGAGTTGAGGACACTGAATGCAGGTGAAGGCTGGACTTGGTTCTGTGCACAGAGTGAGCCTGTGAGGCATTTTTCCATCTGAGGTCACTCAGGACAATTAGAGGAGGGAGAGGTCAGAGGCAGGGAAGGCTTGTGCTGACGCAGGAGAGGGGCTGCGGGAGAGGGGCTGAGGTGGCTGGGAAGGGAACACAGCAGAGAGAGGGAGGAAAACAGAGCACAACTGACGGGAACGTCTCCCATGATGCTCCAGCGCTTCTCCAAGGGATGGTGGGGACTGTCCCTATGACTGCTGGGAGCCAAGTCACCAGACAAGCCAGCTGTCCCTCCCCCAGCCACACTCAGTCCTTGCCTCAAGGCCAAACAGAAAAACCCAAGTGACCCCACCAGTTCCGTACCTTGATTCCTGGGAAGGTGATGGCAGAGGAGGCATAGGAGCCGATCATGAGGGCCATGAAGGTGGAGCGAAGGTTCCCGAACATATTAGGCAGCTGAGACAGGACAGCAGAACTGGTCAGCAGGTCAGGGGGGTGGGAGAAAGAGGGGATTCTGACACCCTCACTCCCCACCCCGTGTCATACATACCACCCAAGAAAGCCTGGCAGTATGAACCCAGGCAGCCCTCAAAGGGAGCTACAGGAAGGCTGGCCCCAGCAGATGCGACAGCCAGGTTCTAAGGCAAAATCAATGTCAGAAACGGCACTCTGATTCCCTCCTGTAGCCTTTGGGTACACATCAGACGCTAAAAGCCTCCCAGCAGTACCTTTCCAGAAGGCTGTCAATTTCTGTCTAACTCCACGGTCTCCCAAGTTACTTATTTAGAGAGCCCCCTGGATAATCCCCGGAACAGGCTGGTTCATACACACAGTGCTCAGGCAGATGAGAAGACTGAATCCCAGAGAAGGGAAGCACTGCAGTCAAATTCACAGGGCATGAGGGTGACTTTCTCTTCCCCCCCCCACCCCTCCCCCATTCTGGCCAGCCCAGCTCCATCCCAGAACCCCAGGCTGGGACCAGGAGTGATTCCTATCACAGGATGGTCCCTGACTTCTGTTGAACCAGGACAAGTCGTGGGAAGAGAAACAGGTGAAGGAAGGAGGGGGACAAATTCGGGAAGTGGGCTGCAGTGTCCAGGTATCCGGGAGAGGCAGTTCAGGGCTCTCACATTCACCCTTGGAGAACTGGGCCTCTATTCTGCTCACTGACCTGAATGAGGCCCTCAGGAGAGGGGAGAGCAAAATAACAGTATCCTTGGCAGACACCCCTGTAAGGGACCCATCGGGGGCCACCATCCATAATACCCCATAACTGGGAAGGGGCTTAAATACAATAATTGTGCAAGGGGCCAGGCAGTGGCACACCTGGTTAAGTGCACACACTACAGTGCTCAAGTACTGGCGTTCAAGCCCCTGGATCCCACCTGTGGGAGGAAAGCTTCATGAGTGGTGAAGCAGGGCTGTAGGTGTCTGTCTCTTTCTCTTTTATTAAATTTTCTTTTAACTTTCTTTTCTTTTCTTTTCTTTTTAACTTTCTTACTTTATTATTAGCTGGAGACAGAGAGAAAATGAGGGATAAGAGGAACATAAAGAGAGACACCTGCAGCTCAACTTCACTTGTGAACTTTTCCCCTTGCAAGTGGGGACCAGGGCCTTGAACACTGATCCTTGAGACAATAGTGTGTGCACTTAACCAGGTGCACCACCACTTGGTCCCTCTCTTTCCCTATCTCTATCCCTCCCTCCCCTCTCAATTTCTCTGTCTCTATCCAATAATAAATAAATTTAACACTGTCTTTAAAAAGTAATAATAATGAGACCGGGTGGTGGTGCACCTGATTGAGTGGACCTATTACAATGCTCAAGGACCAGGGTTCAAGCCCCCAGTCCCCACCTGCAGAGGGAAAGCTTCACAAATGGTGAAGCAGGGCTGCAGGAGTCTCTCTGCCTCTCTCACTCTCTGTCCTCCCCATTCCTCTCAGTTTCTGGCTGTTTCTATCCAATAAATACATAAAGATAATAAATTTAAATAATAGTGGTCCGGGAGGTGGGGCAGTGGATAAAGCATTGGACCTCAAGCATGAGGTCCTGAGTTTGATCGCCGGCAGCACATGTACCAGAAAGATGTCTGATTCTTTCTCTCTTTCCTCCTATCTTTCTCATTAATAAATAAATAAAATGTTAAAAAAATAAATAAATTTAAATAATCATCATCATCATCGTGCAAAGCTTCCATCCTCTCCAGAGGCCCAAAGGGGTCCTCAGGTAAATCCAGAAAAGAAGGTAGCAATCAGAGAACTGAGGCTTTCACAATGTCGCAGTAGCTGCAAAAAGGGAGGTGAGGCCAGGCTGACCCCCCTGGCCAGGCGCAGGTTTCTTTGGCACCCTGTATCTGCAAGGCATGTTGCCAAGGACACCAGGACAGGGTGCCAGGGCCAGGAGCGACCCGGGTCCTTGCTCGCCCCAGTCCCCCGGGGAGCGGGGTGGGTTGGGTCACGCGAGGGCTGAAGGCAGCTCTGGACGTCCAGGCTCCACGTGGTCCCGACCCGGGGGCGGGGCCAGTGCGGGGGCGGGGCGGAAGCGCGGCCTGCTATTGGCTGGAGCGAGTAGGCGGCCGGGCAGGGAGCTGGGCCCCAGGCTGGCGGCCAGCCGAGCCCCCAGTGCCGGCCAGGGCAGGGTCCAGGCCACCCGGCCCTGCTCAGACCCCCGGCGCAGGGGCAGAGGCAGGAAAGGGCCCAGGGGCCTGGGCCAGGCCGCGCAGCATGAAGGGGCTGCGGACTGGGGCGGAGAGGAAGGCTGGCTTCCTTAGAGAGTTGTGAAATGTGAAATGTCCCAGGCTGGAATGAGAGAGCTGGCTGTTGCAGGGTGAGGGGAAATTCAGCCAAAAAACACCCTGTTTGGCGGTCAGAGCTGAGATAAACAGCCCTCTCCCTGGGCTGGGCTAGCCAGGAACCCCTGCCCCCAGCACCCAGGCTTCTATCACACACATACACCCAAACAAACAAAACAAAACAAAACAAACAAACAAACAAAAAAACATAGACACACAGAGATTTCAATGCGAGGTCCAGCTAGTTGGAAAAGCTGTGTTGGTAGGTCACAAAACAGATGTGGTGGGTGGCTGGCTGTATACAGTCCAATCTCAGATGCTCAACTACCCTTGACCTGCCCCGTGGGCAGCAACACACACACACACACACACACACACACACACACAATTAGCTGATTTACACCTGAGGCTGCTTGGCTTTCCAACACCTGAGCACAGGCTTTTGGAAGGAGAGAGAGTTGTCTGTTCTGTTTGTGCTGCAGCCTCGGGGTACAGGACAGACACACAGATTACACACACAGCTTCTCATTCACACAGGTGCAACCTGGCCCAACCACTTAGCAGCAGCCTGTGTGGCTTACACACACACATACACACACACACACACACACACACACACACACACACACGTGATCCATGTCCTCGGGCCCCTCTCTCACTCTCACCTACCCTCATTCCTTCCCTTGCAACACCCCTGGGGGCCCTGCTGCCAAGCCCAGGCCTGTCACACTCACCGTGAGTGAAGAGAACGTTAGGCAGATGCCACCAAAGCCATTCAGGGACAGTGCCAGGAAAATTAACGGAGACAGATCTGGAGAGGGCAGAGGGGTGAGGGAGAGGGCACTGGGGGGAAGCTGGGGCAGACACCCACCCCCATCATCCCTCCCGAGAGGCCCTGAGGTCTCACCTCTGGTGTTCCAAGAGACCAGGGCCATGAGGGTGCAGGAAGCAGCAAATAAGGCACTGAAGAGACATTGGGGGGAGGTTGTGATGACTGAACCCCCCTTCTCCCATCCCCCCTGCAGCACTCATCACTGAGTGCTCCCCACCTCACCTGCCCACCAGCCGCACTGGCCGGGGGCCAAAGCGGTCCATAAAGATCCCCAGAGGCAGGGTGGTGGCGCTGAGCACGAAGGAACCTATGGTGAAGCCCAGGTTGAGCATCTCATCCTGGCGGTCACAGCTGGGCAGCAGGTCCTGGGTGGCGTTGGTGGCGTTGGTGTCTGAGGAGGTGGGAACAGCTCAGCATAGTGCCAGAGGGGCAGCTGGGATTCTGCGCCTAAGCCCCCATCCTCTGACGGACCATCAACTGACTGGCTTTGGGGGTGGCCTATGGTCTACTACAGTGGGTCAGGCTCCCCCGCAAAAAATGACAGTGATAGACAGAGAACCAAGTACCCCATGTGAGGCCCCAGGGAGGCCAAACACAGACACCAAAGTATCTACTGAATCTCTGGTTGGCTTCCCCGACTGCAGGTGGGGACCAGGGACTTGAACCTGAGTCCTCGCATACTATAATGTGTGCACTTAATCAGGTGCACCACTGCCTGGCTCCTCTTTCTTCTCCCCCCCCCAAAAAAAAATTTTTTTTACTCATAAGAGAGAACCAAAAAGACCACTCTGGTATATATGGTATCAGATATCTCTCTGTCTTTCTTCTCTCACTCTTTCTTTGATAATTTAAAAATATGGGGCCGGGTGGTGGCACACCTGGCTGAGAGCACATGTTACAGTGCACAAGGACCCGGGTTCAAGCCCCCAGTCCCTGCCTGCAGGGGGAAAACTTCACAGTGGTGAAGCAGGGCTGCAGATGTCTCTCTATCTCATTCCTTCTCTATCTCATTCCCTCTCTATCTCAGTCTTCCTCTTGATTTCTGGCTGTTTCTATCCAATAAATAAATAAAGATAATAAAAAATTAATATATATATTTTTTCAATGTTTTCTTTTTGTTTTATTGGTCAGAGAATTTGTAGGGGCCAGGTGGTGGTGCACCTGGTTAAGTGCACACATTACAGTGCATAAGAACCTGGGTTCCAAGCCCCTGGTCCCACCTGTAAGGAGAAAGCTTCACAAATGGTGAAGCAGGGATGCAGGTGTTTCTCCATCTCTTTCTCTCTCTATCTATCCCTCCCCTCTAAATTTCTCTCTGTCTCTTCCCAATAATAAGTAAATAAAATACAAATTAAAAAAAGAAGTTGAGAGGGAAAGCAGAGATAGAGAGACAGAGAGACACCTGCAGCCCTGCTTCACCACTCATGAAGTTTTCCCCTCCACACTCCCTGCAGGTGGGACCAGGGGCTTGGACCTGGGTCCTGGTACATGGTAGTGTGTGTACTCAACCAGGTGCTACCACTTGGTCCCTATTCCATTTATTTTTAATTTGTTGGATAAAGACAGAAAGAAATCAAGAGGGGAGAGGAAGAGAGAAAGAGAGACGCCTGTAGCACTGCTTCACCACTCATGAAGCTTCCCTCTTGCAGAAGAGGACCAAGAGCTTAAACCCAGGGCCTTGAGCCTGGTAATATGTGCAGTCAACCCAATAAACCACCACCTGCCACCCTCAAATAACTTATTTCTTTATTAATGAGAGAGAGAAAGAGAGAGAGAGAGAGAGAGAGAGAGAGAGAGAGAGAGAACCAGAGCAGAGTATCATATATGATGCTGGGGACCAAAGTCAGGACTTCATGCTTGTAAATCCAACATTTTACCCAGAGGAGACAGCACAGTGGATCAAATGCTGGATTTGCATGTGTGAGGTACCGACTTCTAGCTGAAAAAAAATCAGCCCCAAATGGTAAAAGTTTAGCTACAACAATAAAAAAGAATTCGTTTAAAACTTAGAGGAAGTGGCTGGGAGATAGATGACCCAGCTTACCGTGTGCAAGGCCCTGGGTTCAGATGTCCACAGCACATGGGAGCACTGTGGACCATACTGAGGGAGCTCCAAGGCTGGTGGAACAGAACTTCTTCCTTTCAGTGACTCTCCCTCTTTCTCTCCCAATGAAAAAAAACATGAGGCAGTGGCATGCCTGGTTGAGAACATGTATTGCAGTGCACAAGGACCCAGGTTCAAGCCCCTGGTCCCCACTTGCAGAGGGGGACGCTTCACAAGTGGTGAAGCAATGTTGAAGGTGTGTCTCTTCCTCTGTATCCTCCTCCCTATGAAAAGAAAGAAAGAAAGAGAGAAAGAGAGAGAGAAAGAAAGGAAAGGGAAGGGGGGAGTCGGGCTGTAGCGCAGCGGGTTAAACGCAGGTGGCGCAAAGCACAAGGACCGGCATAAGGATCCCGGTTCGAACCCCGGCTCCCCACCTGCAGGGGAGTCGCTTCACAGCCCGTGAAGCAGGTCTGCAGGTGTCTATCTTTCTCTCCCCCTGTCTTCCCCTCCTCTCTCCATTTCTCTCTGTTTTATCCAACAACAAAGACAGACAACAATAATTACTACAACAATAAAACAACAAGGGCAACAAAAAGGGAATAAATAAATATTTAAAAAATAAAAATAATTTTAAAAAAAATAAAGAGAGAGTGAGAGAAAGATAGTAAGAGAAAAGAAGGGGACCAGATGGTGGCATACCTGGTTAAGTGCAAAGACCTAGGTTCAAGCCCCTGGTCCCCACTTGCAGGGGGAAAGCTTTATGAGTGGTGAAGCAAGGCTGCAGGTGTCTCTCTGTCTCTTTCCCTCTCTATCTCCCCCTGCCATCTCAATTTCTCTGTCTCCATTTAATAATAATAATAATAACTTAAGTATTTAAAAAAAATTTTAAAGACAGAAAAGAAAAAATGGGTGTAGAGGTCACTCAGCAGCATTGCAGATGCACAAGAGCCTGAGGTTCTTCCCCCAGCACTGCATAATAATAAATAATAAATGTGGGTGGCCCAGGACATAGTACATGGATAAAACGTTGGACTCTTAGGCATGAGGTCCCGAGTTTGATCCCTGGCATAGCATGTGCCAGAAATCCTCTGGTTCTTGTCTCCTCTCTCTCTTTCTCATAAACAAATAGATAAATCTTTAAAAATAGATATAAATAAATCAAGTTGGAGGAAAGCTGTCCCCATAAATAACTTTGATTAAGTAACAGCTTCTTTTTTTTTTTTTTTTTTTTGGCTCCAGGGTTACTGCTAGGGCTCGGTGCCTACACTACTGGAGGCCATTTTTTCCATTTTTGTTGCACTTATTGTTACTTGTTATCCTTGTTGGCATTATTATTGTTGTCATCATTGTTGTTGGATAGGACAGACAGAAATCGAGAGATATAGGGAGACAGGGAGGGGAATGAAAGACAGACACCTACAGACCTGCTTCACTGCCTATGAAGATACCCCCTGCAGGTGGAGAACTGAAGGCTTGAACTGGGATCCTTAGGCCAGTCCTTGTGCTTTGCACCATGTGCTCTTAACCCACTGTGATACCGCCCGACCCCCGGCTACTATTTCTATTTTATATATATATATTTATTTATTTTCCTTTTCATTGCCCTTGTTGTTTTTATCATTGTTGTGTTTATTATTGTTGTCGTTTTTGATGTCGTCGTTGCTGGATAGGACAGAGAGAAATGGAGAGAGGAGCAGAAAACAGAGAGGAGGAGAAAAAGACAGACACTTGCAGACCTGCTTCACCGCCTGTGAAGCGACTCCCCTGCAGGTGGGGAGCCAGGGACTTGAACCAGGCTCCTTACGCTGGTCCCCGAGTTTCACACCATGTGCACTTAACCCATTGTGCTACAGCCCAACCCCCACCAGCTACTATTTCTTAAGCCTGTGTGTGCTGTGTACTATTACGTCTCTCTCTCTCTCTCTTTTTAATTTTATTTATTCATTTTATTTATTTACTTTTTACCAGAGCACTGCTCAGCTCTGGTTTATAGTGGTGAAGGGGACTGAACCTAGGATTTTGGAGCCTCAGGCATGACAGTCCCTTTGCACAGCCATTATGCTATCTACCCTGTTCCAGGTACTCTTCCCAATAGCCGCTGCCTTAACTCCTCACAGACCCACCAGCCAGCTACTGAAGCCTCGCCATTAACTGAAGTTGAAGCACAGAATGAGTGAGGAGAGTGACACCAGGTACTAGGGGACCCGCGTCCATGTTTACTTAGGGGAGGACCCTCAGGGAAAGGTCCTAGAACCTGAATCCACCTCACAGAAAACCAGCCCCCTTCATCCTCCAGGTCACTCAGAGCTGTGCCAAGTTCACGGGAAAGGCAGGTGTGCTGAGGAAGAAGGGGAGGAGGGTATCACGTGGACAATGTTCAATGAGTCGTGAAGTGGCTGTTAGCGGCTATTTGGGTGTCATTGCCAAGGACAGGCGTGGGGAGCCCCTGGGAGGCAGGCTTAGGCAGGTCTGAATTCCCATAATCACCCTCTTCACTGGCTGTGCAGCCTGGTGCAAGGAGCTGCCTGTCTTTGGGCCCCTGGCCTGTGAAAGCTGCAGGGAATGTGTAACCCTCAGGTTCTGAGGATAGTCAACTGGAGAAGGGGAACCAAGAGCTTTGCACAAGGCCTGGTCCAGCACTGGTGCCCCTGAAAAACCTGGGGAACTGCAGGTGGCTGTATCAAGACAAAAAATATATATATGACATTCATGTCATGGAGTACTACTCAGCCTTTAAAAAGGTGGCACTACAGGCCCAGCAGTGGTGCACCCAGTTGAGCATACACATTACCCAGGTTTGAGCCCCAAGCACCACTGACAGGAGGGAAGCTTCACGAGTGGTGAAGCAGGGCTGCATGTGTCTCTGTTTACTTTCTCCCTATCACTCCCTACCCTCTCAAGTTTCCTCTGTCTTGACAAATAACAGTGAGTTGGGAAGAAAAAAAAAAAAGGGAGTCGGGCGGTAGCGCAGCTGGTTAAGCGCAAGTGGTGCAAAGCGCAGGGACCGGCAGAAGGATCCCGGTTGGAGCCCCCCAGCTCCCCACCTGCAGGGGGGTCACTTTACAGGCAGTGAAGCAGGTCTGCAGGTGTCTGTCTTTCTCTCCCCCTCTCTGTCTTCTCCTCCTCTCTCCATTTCTCTCTGTCCTATCCAACAACAAAGCAACGTCAACAATGGCAATAATAACCGCAACGAGGCTGCAACAACTAGGGCAACAAAAAGGGGGGAAAATGGCCTCCAGGAGCGGTGGATTCATGGTGCAGGCACAGAGCCCAGCAATAACCCTGGAGGAGGGGGAAAAAAAAATTAAAAAAAAAAAAAAATAGATGTGACTAGAGATGATTCTGGCAAGGGGCAATAAGAAGCGAAAGCTATCTACCAGAAGCTTTCATTCATTCGTGTGTTATAGAATACTATATCCGGTAGTCGGGCGGTAGCGCAGCGGGTTAAGCGCAAGTGGCGCAGAGGGCAAGGGCCGGTGTAAGGATCCAGGTTCGAGCCCCCGGCTCCCCACCTGGAGGTCACTTCGCAGATGGTGAAGCAGGTCTTTCTCTCCCCCTCTCTGTCTTCCTCCTGTCTCCATTTCTATCTGTCCTATCCAACAACAACGACAGCTATGACAACAATAATAACTACAACAAGCACAACAAGGGCAACAAAATGGCCTCCAAGAGCAGTGGATTCGTGGCGCAGGCACCGAGCCCCAGGAATAACCCTGGAGGCAAAAAAAAAAAAAAAAAAAAAAAACTATACCCAACAAACTTGCAATACAAAAATAATAGCATCCAAAAATGACCCTTGGACTTTGTCAAAATGATGGAAATCTGGTGGTGGGTGTAGTGAATTGTACACACACACACACACACACACACACACACACACACACTGCAGTATACTCCTAAAATCTTGTCTTTTTTTTTTTTCTCTTCAGGGTTATCACTGAGGATCAGTGCCTGCACTATGAGCCCAATGCTTCTGGTGGCCTTTTTTTTTTTTCCTTTTCTTTTATTTGATAGGACAAAAAGAGAAGTTGAGAGAGAGAGAGAGAGGAGGAGATAGAGAAGGAGAGAGAAAGAGAAATACTTATAGCCCTTGGGGGTGGGGGTTGGATGGTGGTGCACTGATTTAAGCACATAGTATGAAGAGCAAGGACCTGCCTACTGACCCTGGTTCAAGTCCCCGGCTCCCCACCTGTACGGGGGTCGATTCACAAGCAGTGAAGCAGGTCTGCAAATGTTAATCTCTCTCTCTCTCTCTCTCTCTCTCTCTCTCCCTCTCCTCTCCCAATTTCTCTGTCCTCTCTCTCTCCTCTCCCAATTTCTCTGTCCTCTCCAATAAAATTTTAAAAAGTGGAAAAAATGGCCACTAGGAGCAGTGAATTCACAGTGCAGGCACTGAGCCCCATCGATAACTCTGGAAGCAAAATAAAAATAAAATTATTGGGGGTCGAACAATAGTGCAGCGGGTTAAGCACATGTGGCACAAAGCGCAAGGACCGGCATAAGAATCCTGGTTCAAGGCCCCGGCTCCCCACCTGCAGGAGAGTCACTTCACAGACAGTGAAGCAGGTCTGCAGGTGTCTATCTTTCTCTCCCCCTCTCTGTCTTCCCCTCCTCTCTGCATTTCTCTCTGTGCTATTCAACAATGAACAACATCAACCACAACAAGGCTACAACAAGGGAAACAAAAGGGGGGGATGGCATCCAGGAGCAGTGGATTCATGGTGCAGGCACTGAGCCCCAGCAATAACCCTGGAGGCAAATAAAAAAATTCTACTTCATCGTTCAAAAAGCCGCCACCCCCCCCCACAGGTGGGGGCCTGAGGCTTAAACCCTGGTCCTTGTAAATTGTACCATGTGTGCTCAACCAAGTGTACCAGCACTCAGCCCCAAATCTTACCACACTGTAAAGCACCAACACGTAAATAAAAATGTTTCTGAGGGCTGGACAGTAGTGCAGCGGGTTAAGCGCACATAGTGCAAAGCACAAGGACCGGTGTTAAGGATCCCAGGTCGAGCACCTGGCTCCCCACCTGCAGGGGGGTCACTTCACAGCAGTGAGGCAGGTCTGCAGGTGTCTATCTTTCTCTCCCCGTCTTCCCCTCTTCTCTCAATTTCTCTCCGTCCTATCCAACAACAACAACAGCTATAACAATAATAAGAAGAACAACAAAAGCAACAAAAACTGGGGGGAAAAATATTTCTGAAAAGCTAAGGAAAAGGCAGACACTCCCTGGCAGATACAACATGTGAACTTCTCCAGGACATGCCCAGGTCCCATGGTGAGTGACAGCTGGCATCAGCTAATGAGCAAGGGTGCAAATGGACATTGATTCAAAGTGTGGCAGGTGCTGTCAAGTGAACAAGAGTGACAGGGACCTGCCACTTCAGATCTCCAGAGAGCAGGCAGGAGACAGAAGGGCGAAGAGCTCTATGCATTGGTGTAAAGAATAGGAGGGAAGATTTTTCAGACCCAGAGTGGTGGTCAAAAGGAGGCCATCAGGGAGGCCGGGCAGTAACGCAGTGGGTTATGCGCACATGGCACAAAGAGCAAAGACCAGTGTAAGGATCCTGGTTCCAGGCCCCAGCTCCCCACCTGCAGGAGGATAGCTTCACAGGCGGTGAAGCAGGTCTGCAGGTGTCTATCTTTCTCTCCCGCCTCTCTGTCTCCCCCTCCTCTCTCCATTTCTCTCTGTCCTATCCAACAACAACAACAATGGCAACAATAACAACACAGGGTCAACAAAATGGGGAAAAAATGACCACCAGGGGCAGTGTATTCATATTGCAGGCACTTCTTCTAGCGTTTGCCCTTCTTCCGTAGCCAGTCAACAGCGTCAGGTTGAGCCTGATGTCAAGTTTCGAGACCTCCTTTGAATCTGGAGAGGTGGCAGTCGTTGACTATGTGGGTCCTAGTCTGTCTGGAGCCGCAGGGGCAGTTCGGGTCGTCTCTGGCTCCCCAGCGATGGAACATAGCGGCGCACCGGCCATGGCCTGTTCAATAGCGATTGAGGAGGGCCCAATCATAACGTGCTAGGTCAAAGCCGGGTTGCTGAACCCCAGAGATAACCCTAGAAGCAAGAAGGAGGAGGAGGAGAAGGAGAGGGAGAGGGAGAGGGAGAGGGAGGAGAAGAAGGGTATCAGAGGGCTCAGAGAGTGGAGTTGGAGTGAGTGAGAGGAAGAGGGTTCAGGTGCTTGGAAGAAGCAGTCAGCCTTGGGGTTCAGGCTAGTACTATGTGCACTTAAAACAGGTGTGCCACTGCCAGGCCCTAACTTAGTAACTTTTTTTGCCTCCAGGATTATTGTGGGGGCTCAGAAGATGATCTTTTTTCCCCCCTCTCTTTCTCCCTTCTTCCTCTCTCCTTCCATCCATCCATCTTCATCATCATCATCATCTTCCTCTTCCTCCTCTTTTCCCAGAGCACTGCTCAGTTCTGGCTTCTGGTGGTGCTGGGGATCGAACCTGGGACTTCAGAGCTTCAGACATGAAAGTCTCTAGCAGAACTATTATACTGCCTGGCTCATCTACTATGAATCCACTGCTCCTGGTGGCCTCTGGACAGACAGAAATTGAGAGAGGAGCGGGAGATAGAGAGGAGAGAGATAGACACCTGCAGAACTGCTTCACCACTGGTGAAACGACCCCTCTGCAGGTGTGGTGTCGGGGGCTCAAACCCAGATCCTTGCACGGGTCTCTGTGCTTACTACTATGTGCACTTAACCAGATGCACCACCACCAGGCCTCTAACTTAGTCATCTTTATTATCACCACTCATTCCTCCACCAGGCTTGTCCGTCATGTGCCTCTCTCTCTCTCTCTCTCTCTCTCTTTCTTTCACACACACACACACACACACACACACACACACACACACACACACACACACACTTTTCTGGGACAGAGGAGAAAGCCAGGAGAAATGCAGATCACTGAGGTCACCCGCACTGACCCCACCCAGTTTGCTTATTCTGCACATGTTAATTGGGTGACAGTTTACTAATGGGTGTGATCAGCAGTCTGTCCTCTCATCCAGAAGTCAGTCAGGAGATCTGGCCACTGCTGGAGTTGAGTGTTGGCCAGTCCTTGCACTAGGACACCAACGTCTTTCTTTAGCTCTGGGGCGGTCTCCATATTACACCCGCCCAGCTTCCTCCCTTTCTGGGTAATTGTCTGGTCCCCATGAGTATTCGAATTTGCAGATCTCAGATGAGACACTTTCCAGCCGCATAAATCTCTCCTAGTTAAATGCTGCTCTCACAAACAGTCCTGCTAACTCTCACTTAATTAACAGCTACGTTGTGCCAGGCTCTTTCTCCCTTCCTTTTTCTTGCTTTCTTAAGAGAGAAGGTTGGGAAGATAGCATAATGGTTATTAAAAAGTCTTTCATGCCTGAAGCACCAAGGGTCCCAGATTCAATCCCAGCACCAGCAGTGCTCTGATAAAAGAAAAGAAGAGAGAGAGATGATGGTGGTGGCACACCTCATTGGGCACACATGTTACAATGTGCAAGGACCTGAGTTCGAGCCCTGGGTAATTCCACACCCATCTTTAGCTCATCTCGTGTGCTCACCTGCTATACACTTTGGGAACCACCAACTCCCTGGCGGCTAAGCCCAGCTCCGTCACTAACTTAGTCCGTCCGCTTCATTCTATAAGTGCAGAGATGGGGACCCAGGAGAGGTGATTTGCCTGAAGTCACACAGCAAGGCAAAACAAAGCTGGTGATGGAACAGAAAAGCAGCCCCTGGTAGTCAGTCGATTCCCTCACTTCACAAGAGCCTCACAAGGGAAGGAGAATTGATTCAGACAGCAGACATTAAGAAAGATAAGTGGGAGGGTTGGGGGGGGTGGGGCACCTGGTTAAGAGTATGTATTATCACACACAAGGACCCAGGTTCAAGCCCATGGTCCCCACCTGCAGGGAGAAAGTTTCACAAATGGTGAAGCAGTGTTGCAGATGTCTCTGTCCTTCTCTATCTCCTCCTCCCTTCTCAGTTTCTCTCTCTTCTATCAAGTAAAAATAAATAAAGTTTTAAAAAATGGTCAAGGAGGTGGTACAGTGCATAAAGCACTGGACCCTCAAACATGAGGTCCTGAGTTCAATTCCCAGAAGTACATATACCAGAGTGATGTCTGGCTCTTTCTCGCTCTCTCCTCCTACCCTTCTCATTGATAAATAAATAAAATCTAAAAAAAAAGAAAGAAACTTAAGAAGGAAGGAAGGAAGGAAGGAAGGAAGGAAGGAAGGAAGGAAGGAAGGAAGGGGATAAAGTATTGGACTCTTGGGGGCTGGGCAGTGGCACACCTGGTTAAGCACACATAGTACTAAGCACAAGGACCCGTGTAAGGACCCACGCAAGGACTGAGGTTTGAGCCCCACCCCCACTCCCTACCTGCAGGGGGGATGTTTCACAAGCAATGAAGCAAGTCTGCAGGTATCTTTCTTTCTCCCTGTCTCCCCCTCCTCTCTCAGCTTCTTTCTGTGCTATCCAATAAAATGGAAAAAAATGGCTATAAGAAGCAGTGGATTCGTAGTACTGGCACCAAGCCTCAGTGATCAAACACTGGACTCTCAAGCAGGAGGTCCCAAGTTCAAGCCCCAGCGCCGCTTGTGTCAGAGTGATGCTCTTGTTATCTATCTATCTATCATCCATGCAATAAATAAAATTAAAGGCAGAGGGTAGATAGCATAATGGTTATGCAAACAGACTCTCATGCCTGAGGCTCCAAAGTCCCAGGTTCAATTCCCCTTCACCACCATAAGCCAAAACTAAACAGTGCTCTGGTAAAAATAATAATAATAATAAATAAATAAAGTAAATAAGATTAAAGAAAAATAATAATAATAAAAAGCTAAGTAACTTGGTAAGCAGTTCAGGAGGTAGACTAGAGGGTAAAGCTTTGGACTCTCAAGCAGGAGGCCTCAAGTTCAACCCCTTAGCGTGGCAAGTGCCAGAGTGATGCTCTGATTCTTTCTCAACTTTTTTGTTTTTCACCAGAGCACTGCTCAGCTTTGGTTTATGGTAATTCAGGGGATTGAACCTGGGACTTTGGAGCCTCTGGCAGGAGAGTCTCTTTGCAAAACCGTATGCTATCTGCCCCAGCCCTCTCTCACTTCTCATAAATAAATAGTTTTTTATTTATTATTTTATTTTCCCTTTTGTTGCCCTTGTTTTTTCTTTTATTTCTTTATTGGGGAATTAATGTTTTACATTCCACAGTAAATACAATAGTTTGTACATGCATAACATTTCTCATCTTTCCACATAACAATATAACTCCCACTAGGTCCTCTGCCATCCTTTTTGGACCTGTATTCTCCCCTACCCCCCCACCCCAGAGTCTTTTACTTTGGTGTAATACGCCAACTCCAATTCAGGTTCTACTTGTGTTTTCTCTTCTGGTCTTGTTTTTCAACTTCAGCTTGAGACTGACACCATCCCATATTCATCCTTCTGTTTCTGACTTATTTCACTTAACATGAATTTTTCAAGGTCCATCCAAGATGGGCTGAAAATGGTGAAATCACCATTTTTTATAGCTGAGTAGTATTCCATTGTGTATATATACCACAACTTGCCCAGCCACTCATCTGCTGTTGGACACCTGGGTTACTTCCAGGTTTTGGCTATTACAAATTGTGCTGCTATGAACATAGATATACACAATTTTTTTGGATGGGTGTGTTGGTTTCCTTAGGATATATCCCCAGGAGAGGAATTGCAGGATAGGGTAGGTCTATTTCTAGCCTTCTGAGAGTTCTCCAGACTGTTCTCCACAGGGGCTGGACCAATTCATATTCCCACCAGCAGTGCAGGAGGGTTCCTTTGACCCTACAACCTCTCCAGCCTTTGCTGCTGTTACCTTTTCTGATGTATGACATTCTCACAGGAGTGAAGTGGTATCTCATTGTTGTCTTTATTTGCATTTCTCTGACAATCAAAGACTTGGAGCATTTTTCCATGTGTTTCTCGGCCTTTTGGATCTCTTCTATGGTGAATATTCTGTTCATGTCTTCTCCCCATTTGTGGATAGGGTTATTTGTTGTCTTGTTGTTGAGTTTGGCAAGCTCTTTATATATTTAGGTTATTAGCCTCTTGTCTGATGTATGGCATGTAAAGATCTTCTCCCATTCTGTGAGGGGGTCTCTGTTTGGGTGGTGGTTTCTTTTGATGTGCAGAAGCTTTTTTATTTGATGTAGTCCCATAGGTTTATACTTACCTTAGTCTTCTTTATAATTGGATTCATTTCATTAAAGATGGCTTTAAAATTTATGCGGAAAAGAGTTCTGCCAATATTTTCCTCTAAGTATCGGATAGTTTCTGGTCTAACATCCAAGTCCTTGATCCACTTGGATTTACTTTTGTGTTTGGTGAAATATAGTGGTTCAGTTTCATTCTTCTGCATGTTTCAACCCATTTTTTCAACACCATTTGTGGAAGAGACTCTGCTTTCCCCATTTAATAGTCTGGGCACCTTTGTCAAAGATTAGACGTCCATAGGTGTGGGGGCTTACTGCTGGGCTCTCAATTCTATTCCACTGGTCAGTGTGTCTATTCATGTTCCAGTACCAAGCAGTTTTGATGACAATGGCCCTATAATACAATTTGAGATCTGGGAGTGTGATGCTTCCACTTCTGTTCTTTCTTCTCAAGATTGTTTTTGTGGGAGTTGGGTAGTAGCACAGCGAGTTAAGTGCACGTGGCATGAAGCGCAAGGATCAGCATAAGGATCCGGGCTCAAGCCACCAGCTCCCCACCTACAGGGGTGTCACTTCACAGGCGGTCTGTAGGTGTCTATCTTTTTCTCCCCCTCTCTGTCTTCCCCTCCTCTCTCCACTTCTCTCTGTCCTAGCCAACAATGACATCAATAACTACAACAATAAAAAAATATTATATATATATATATATATATAATTGTTTTGGCAATTCTAGGTCTTTTCTGGTTTCAGATAAACATTTGTAGCATTTGTTCTATTTTCCTAAAAAACTGTTGTTGGGGATAGCATTAAATTTGTATATGGCTATGGGTAGTATATTCATTTTGATGATGTTAATTCTGCCAACATGGAATTCCGCCAACATGAACATGGAATATCTTTCCACTTCTTTGTGTTTTTTTCCAATTTCCTTGAGTAGTGACTCATAATTTTCAGTATACAAGTCTTTCCCTTCTTTGGTTAGGTTTACTCCTAGGTATTTTATTGTTTTTGTTGCTATAGTAAAAGGAATTGATTTCTGGATTTCATCTTCTTCTAACTTAGTGTTTGCATAGAGGAATGCCACTGACTTTTGAATATTAATTTTGTATCCTGACACCTTACTGTATTGCCTGATGATTTCTAAAGCCTTCTTGTTAGATTCTTTAGGTTTTTCTATGTATACTATCTTGTTGTCTTCAAATAGGGATAGTTTGACTTTTTCTCTTCCAATCTGTATCCCTTTAATCCCTTGCTCCTGCCTGATTGCTACAGCAAGAACTTCTAACACTATGTTGAATAGCAATGGTGATAGTTTTTTGTTGTTGTTGTTACTGATGTTGTCATTGTTGGATAGGACAGAGAGAAATAGAGAGAGGAGGAGAAGACAAAAAGGGGGAGAGAAAAATTGACATCTGCAGACCTGCTTCATCTCCTGTGAAGTGACTCCCTTGCAGGTGGGGAGCCAGTGGGGAGCCGGTGGCTTGAACCAGGATCCTTATACCATTTGTTACACTTCGCGCCATGTTTGCTTAACCCACTGCACTACCACCCAACTCCCTGTATGTTTGTTATTGTTGTTGGTTTAAAAAAAAAAACATGTTATTTATTTATTTATTTACTAATTTATTTATTTACTAATGAGAAATATAGGAGGAGAGAGAGAAAGAACCAGACATCAGAGGGCACATGTGCTGCCGGCGATTGAACTCAGGACCTCATGCCTGAGAGTCTAGTGCATTAATTAGCCACTGCGCCACCTCCCGGACCACTGTTTGTTTTTAAGAAAGATAAGTAACTGACTCAACTCAGCAAAGAAGCACTAGTAGGACTGGAAGCTGAGCAGCCTGTGTCTTTCCATTTACTGTAGAGTCCTGCT
The DNA here is from genome assembly GCF_950295315.1 of Erinaceus europaeus. Classification (NCBI taxonomy): domain Eukaryota; kingdom Metazoa; phylum Chordata; class Mammalia; order Eulipotyphla; family Erinaceidae; genus Erinaceus; species Erinaceus europaeus. The sequence goes on from NC_080178.1 coordinate 7,374,435, forward strand.
TTTATTGTCTTCTTGGAGTCCTATAGAGGCAGGGCCATAATGAATGAGACTTCAAGAAGCTAAGAGCATCTGCATGCCAGCGGCCCTCACAGGGGTCCCAGGTTCAGACCCCAGCACCACCAGACTCCAGAGCTGAGCAGTGCTCTGGTTTCTCTTTCTTTCCTTCAGTACCTATTTCTCTCACTAAACTAGATAAATAAATATTTCAAAAGACAGAAGGAAAAGTCAGCTGGGAGTGAGGGTTCCAATAGGGCAGAAGCAGACAGGGCCAGAGAGCACCTCTCATCAGCAGGACCAGTGCTTGAATGAATGAAAGAGACACGTTGTCCCCTCCTTTCCAAAAGTGGACACAGACATTCTAAGAAGAGGAGGAAGAGAAGGAGGAAGAGGAGGAGGAGAAGGGTGCACAGCTGTCACCTCCAGTAATCCCAAATCACCAGGCCCAAATGTATGCTCACTCCAGAGAAACTGAAGAGACCAGGCGGCATCAGCAGCACACACAAAGCTGAACTCCAAATGGAGCAGAGAGGTAAAAGTGTAGGAGCTCACATGAACATTTTTAAAAGAAAACTAGCACAACTCTTTGTAACTTTAGATAAGGCAATTAATGGCTCTTTTAGACAAGAGATCCAAACACAAATGCAAGAGGAAAAGAAAGAGATAAATTGAGCTTCATCAACATGAAACATGGTTTGTGCTCAGATGCCAGGCGTTGGCGCACCTGGTTAACAGCACACACTACAGGGCACAAGGACCCGGGTTCAAGCTGCAGGGGGAAGCTTGACAGGTAGTGAAGCAATGTGGCAGGTGTTTCTCTTCTTCTCTATCTTTCCCTCCCCTCTCAAATTCTCTCTGTCTCTATCCAATAATAAATGATCTTCTTTTAAAAATTTAATGTTTGTGCTCTAAAGAATGCCATCAAGAATGTGAAAAAGACCACCCACAAGGGATCGGAAAAAAAAAAAAAAAAACACTGCAAATCTTATATCTGATTAGAGATTTGTATTTAGAATTGAAAAAAAAACACTTATTTGTTCAAGAGCTGTGTATTTATTACAAGAAAAGTAAGAGAAAGAGAGAAACCATGTCAAAGCAATGCTCAGTTCTGGCAGAAGGCAGTGCTGAGGACTGAGCCTACAACCTCTGGGACCTCAGACATGCAAGAAGTTAATACTCTACCAGGCTGAGCTGCCTCCTCTTTTTTTTTAAATTAATTAATTAGCTTATTTATTTATTTTCCTTTTTGTTGCCCTTGTTTTTAATTTTTCTTTTGTATATTTATTTATTTTCCCTTTTGTTGCCTTTGTTGTTTTCCATTGTTGTTGTAGTTATTATTGTTGTTGTTATTGATGTCATTGTTGTTGGATAGGACAGAGAGAAATGGAGAGAGGAGGGCAAGACAGAGAGGGGGAGAGAAAGATAGACACCTACACACCCGCTTCACAGCCTGTGAAGTGACTCCCCTGCAGGTGGGGAGAGCCGGAGTTTTGAACCGGGATCCTTGTGCTTTGCACCACATGCGCTTAACCCACTGTGCTACCACCCTACTTCCCACCCTTGTTTTTATCATTATTGTGGTTATTATTGTTGTTGTTTTTATGTTGTCGTTACTGGATAGGACAGAGAGAACTGGAGAGAGGAGGGGAAGACAGAGAGAGGGAAAAATAGACACGTGCAGACCTGTTTCACCGCTTGTGAAGTGGCCCCCCTGCAGGTGGGGAGCTGGCGGCTCAAACCGGATCCTTACTCCCATCCTCGAGTTTCGCGCCATGTGTACTTAACCCAATGCGCTACAGCCCAACTCCCATAAAGAACTCTTAATAATCAGTAATAAAAAGAAAAAATAACCCAAATAAACTAAGTATCTGAGTCGACATTCCTCCAAAGATTATCTTCATGGAAACAGGCAAACAACAACCAAATAAACACAAAGTCATGCAACGAAGCTCACCACTAGCCTTTAAACAAATGCAAAGCTGGGGCTAGGCAGTGGCACACCCAGTTGAGTGCACACATGACCATGCGCAAGGACGCCGGTTCAAACCCCAGTCCCCACCATTTAAGGTGAGAAGCTCATTGAGTAGTGCAACAGTGCTGCAGGTGTCTCTCTCTCTCTTTCTATCTCCCCTACTCTCTCAATTTTTCTCTTTCTCTATCAAATAAAAAAAGAAAGAGAGGGGGCAGGCAATGACACACCTGGTTAAATGCACCAGGTTAAGTGTGCAAGGACTCAGGTTCAAGCCCCTGGGCCCCACTTGCAGGGGGAAAGCTTCATAAGTGGTGAAGTAGAGCTGCAGATGTCTCGCTGTCTCTCTCCTTCTCTGTCTCCCTCTCCCCTCACAAGTTCTTTCTGTTCTATCCAATAATAAATAAATAAATAGAGAGAGAGAGAAAGAACTAAAGAAAGACCAGGGAGAACAGAAGCAACTGATGGTATAGCTATCTACAAATAATGTCAAAGGACATAAAATATGGTGATGGTGTGTATGATACAGAAAATCCTAACAAAGGGATTTTTCAGAGTTAACCTAATTGCCAAATAATGAGATTATAGCAATAACTATCTATTGTCTTCTTAAACCCTAAGACAGCAGGAATCTCCCACTTCCACTACAGAGCCTATATTTCCCCCAGTCCTGGAACCTCTGGGGTGGAGCTCACTTTCCTGCATGCTCTTTCAAGTCATACCATAATATCATAATAAAGATATTGCATCCGCCGATCCCAACCTAATCAACACAACGAGTACCACCTCAGCATGCTTCACTTCAGACTGTGTCCAGAGACGTCAGGCATGGAATGCCAGCCCTTCACCCTCATTACTCGGGTGAGACCTTTCCTTTCATGGTATTCTCTAATTCCATTCCAGGAGGTTCACTTCCTAACAAAGTCCCAAAACCTAGACATAGACCAGGTCCCGTGAGATAGAGCATATGTTCACACGCATCCATAAATTAGGGCAAAATATATACCTGAAAGCAGAAGTACACAAGAGTCTGCAGAGAGTCAGTATCAAGTTCATAATGAAAGAGTGTCTACTTAGACTTAGATACCCTCCTCACCTACTTCCTATTACAGTTCTCTCACTCACTCCAAAGCTAACCTTAGCAAAGCAAGGACTGAAAAAGCTGAATAAGGGCAAGAGACTGGCATACTTTAACGATGACTCTTTAGTCACTATCAGGCCAACCCATCAGCTGGGGCCCTAATCAGGGAGTCCTGAGAGTCCCAAACAGACATGATGGGCCTAGACCTCGAATAAATCCCTCTCTCCATTGTTACCAGTCATTTCTATCAGGAACAGCACAATAGACCCCTTTGTGGGCCCCCACAGGACCTTGCCCTCAATGTGGATCAACAACAGTAGAGAATGTTCCATCCTCTGAAGGGAGGATGGACAACATACTCTGTGCTACACCTGAGGATGATGGGTCGATACTGGGACAGCTTGGAATGTTCCTACTCATGACCACAGAATGTAAGCTCAGATCTAAAGGGATGCAGAGGATGACATAGGCTCCTAAGCTGAATATGAGCCCCAGATCACATCAAATCGATGGGGTTTACAGTCCACAATATTTATACCCCTTTCCCGTATCAGGGAGCTACTCTCTTCCCTGATCCAGCTTTCTGGTCCTTTTTCCAGCCAGAACATAATCTCCCCAGACAGTAAGTTGGGTCCACTGGCATATAAGATTTTAGGCTCAGGGGCAAAAAGAAAAAGGGGGAAAAAAAAAACTAGTATAGCCACAGGCCCTTTGAAATTTAACTAAAATATGCCTACTAGCTATCTACAAAATGGAGGACCCCCCCAACTTTTCATCTGCACTATTCCAGCCTTTCAGTCCATGATTGGTCAACAATTTGTTCGGCTTTGTATGTTAACTCTCTTGTCAACCACCAGGTTCCAGATGCTAGCATGATGCCAACCAGACTTCCCTGGACAGACAACCCCACCAATGTGTCCTGGAGCTTTGCTTCCCCAGAGCCCTTCCCCACTAGGGAAAGAGAGAGACAGGCTGGGAGTATGGATCGACCTGTCAATGCCCATGTTCAACGGGGAAGCAGTTACAGAAACCAGACCTTTCACCTTCTGCATCCCACAATAACCTTGGGTCCATACTCCCAGAGGGTTAGAGAATAGGAAAGCTATCAGGAGAGGGGATGGGATACAGAGTTCCGGTGGTGGAAACTGTATGAAGCTGTACCCCTCTTTATGGTTTTGTCAATGTTTCCTTTTTTTTTAATGTTTCCTTTTTATAAATAAAAAACTAAAAAAAAAAAAAAAAAAGAAGGGGGTGGAGTCGGGCGGTAGCCTTAAAGATCCCAGTTCAAGCGCCCGGCTCCCCACCCCCGCCGCAGGGGAGTCGCTTCACAGGTGGTGAAACAGGTCTGCAGGTGTCTTTCTCTCCCCCTCTCTGTCTTCCCCTCCTCTCTTCATTTCTCTCTGTCCTATCCAACAATGACGGCAATAAAAATAACTATAACAATAAAATAACAAGGGCAACAAAAGGGAGTAAATAATTTTTTTTTTAATTTTTAAAAAAGATTTAAAAAAAAGAAAAAGAAAGAGGGGGTCCGGTGGTAGCACTGCGGGTTAAGTTCAGGTGGCGTAAAGTGCAAGGACCGCCGTAAGGATCCTGGTTCAAGACCCCTGCTCCCCACCTGCAGGGGCGTTGCTTCACAGGCAGTGAAGCAGGCCTGCAGGTGTCTTTCTCTCCCCCCTCTGTTTTCCCCTCCTCTCTCCATTTCTCTCTGTCCTATCCAACAACAATGACATCTATAACAACAATAATAACCACAAGGGCAAAAAAAGGGAATAAATAAATATTTGAAAAAAATGCACACATCATCACGCACAAGGACCCAGGTTCGAGACTTCTCTCCATATTTTCAGAGGGATGCTTCCCCAACAGTGAAGCAGTTGTCTATCTTTCTCTCTCTCTCTCTCTCTCTCTCTCTCTCTATCGCCCCCCCCCAATTTCTCTCCAAACAGACCTATCAAATAAAAAAGAAAAATCTCCAGGGCTATGGTGTCTATCCCTCTCTCTCTCTAACTGGATGAAAAAGAGACCCAGTGGGGTGAAACTGCACACATGTGAGGTCCTGACTCCCCCCCACACACACACTATTGAAGTATGTACTTTACATGCATGAATAATAAGTCATATGAGTTACACCTTTAGAAAACCCCCACATCTTTCTCTTTTAAGGCACAGGTGTTTAAAACATAAACACTTATCCAAAGGGACCTATGTATCCTATATTCATAGCTGCAGTATTCATAGTGGCCAAAAAGTGGAAGCAGCCTGAATGCTCATCAACAAATGGTTAAAGAAGTTATGGAATATGGACAGGGGAGATAGCATAATGGTTATACAAAAGGATTCTCATCCCTGAGGCTTTAAAGTCCCAGATTCAATCCCCTGCACCACCACTAGCCAAAGCTCAGCAGTGCTCTGGTTAAAAAAAAAATATATGAATGATATATAGACTCCGTAGACTACTACTCTATAGTACAACAGGAGACATCGTGCACTTCGGGACAAAATGAGCAGAACTGGAGGTGATCATGCTTAGAGAAATAAATAGGGACCAGGCAGTGGCACACCTGGTTAAGCACACGCATTATAGTGCACAGACCCAGGTTCAAGCCCCTGGTCTCTGAGTGTGGGAAGCTTCGCGAGTGGTGAGTAGGGCTGCAGGTGTCTCTCTCTTTCCCTTTTTTTTTTTTTTTTTTGGCCTCCAGGGTTATCGCTGGGACTCAGTGCCTGTACTATGAATCCACTGCTCCTGGAGGCCATTTTTTTCCCTATTTTTGTTACCCTTGTTATTATTGTTACTGTTGCCATTGCTGTTGTGGTTAGATAAGACGAGAAATCAAGAGAGGAGGGGAAGACAGAGAGAGGGAGAGGGAGACAGACACCTGCAGACCTGCTTCACCGCTTGTAAAGTGATCCTCCTGCAGGTGCGGGAGCCGGGGGCTCGAACTAGGATCCTTATGCTGGTCCTTGTGCTTTGCACCACCTGCGCTTAACCCGATGCACTACTGTCTGGCCCCCTCTAAGTCTCAAGGACGTTGTGGGAACTATGGTGGTTACCACTGGGAGGCCAAGGGCACAAAATGTTGGTGGTGGGTGTGGTGTACATCCACATGATGTAACCCTACAGTCTAGTAACCTATTATTAATCACCAAAAAATAAAATCAAATACATTCCTAAGGTGCAAGTAGAAGGCACGCAGCAGACAGTCCACCGGCATCTGGAGGCGTTAGAGTATTCCACACACTGAAAGTGGGGATGGTTCCTGAGTATGCGTGATTGCCAACGTTCATCAAAACACACAAATTAGCAGCCAGGGGTGTGGTACAGGGGAGTAGAACACCAGACTTGCCCGCATGAAGTCCCACGTTCACTTCCTGGCATTGCATATGTCAGAGAGGGACTCTGATTTTATCTCTCACGTTAATCAATCAATCAATGCTTTTAGAAATTTAAAAAGTGTAATGTGGGGGCCAGGTAGTGCATGGTGCACCTGGTAGATTGCACATGTTCCAGTGCTCCAGGACCCAGGTTCAAGTCCCTGGTTCTTACCTGCGGGGGAGTTGGAAGGGGGAGCTTCCTAAGTGAAGTAGTGCTGCAGGTGTATCTGTCTGTCTGTCTGTCTCTTCCCTTTCAATCTTGGTCTCCAGCCAAAATAAGTTAAAGGGCCAGCCTGTGGCATAGCCAGTAAAACATACAAATTACCGTGTTCCAGGACCCAGATTCAAGCCGCCAGTCCCCACCTGCAGGGGAAAAACTTCACAAGTGGTGAAGCAGTGTTGCCGGTGTCTCACCTCTCCCCCTCTTTTACAGCCTACTTCTCTGTTTCTGTTTAATAATAATAATAAACTCAGCAATCAAAACAAGTAAATGAAATATATTTTTAAATGTCTGATGTGAATTCATCCAAAGTTAAATTACTTTTTTTTTACTTTTTTTTATTTTTTATTTAAAAAAAGGATAAATTAACAAAATCATAGGGTAGAAGGGATACAACTCCACACAATTCCCACCACCTAATCTCCATATCCCACCCCCTCCCCTGATAGCTTTCCCATTCTCTATCCCTCTGGGAGCATGGACCCAGGGTCGTTGTGGGTTGCAGAAGGTGGAAGGTCTGGCTTCTGTAATTGCTTCCCCGCTGAACATGGACGTTGACTGGTCAGTCCATACTCCCAGTCTGCCTCTCTCTTTCCCTAGTAGGGTGGGTTTCTGGGGAAGCGGAGCTCCAGGACACATTGTTGGGGGTCTGTTAAATTAGTTTTTCAGAGAGACAGAGAGAGAGAGAGGCTACCAATAAGCAGTAGAGAGAATCAGAGCCACTTGAAGGCTGACTTCAGGCAAGCAACTCCTCACCACACAGGTTCTCCCAGGGCCCTCTAAGCCCCACCCCACCCCTTCTTCAGGTCCCCTTAACATGCTTATCATTTCACCCCAGGCTTTTTCCCCAACCTGCCCCCCCCAGGCCAGCTGTCAACTCTAATCTCCACCTCTGTGCAGCCCCAGCACCCCCAGAACTGGTACCACCTGCTGCTTCCTTACAGATAACCTCAGGACAAGGGCGGGGCAGCCCCCCTGCCCTGCTTGACTTGAGGACACTACACACAGCAGACTCCTCCAGCACCACCCCCCAAGGTAACGGTTTTCTCCCACAGCCTCTGGGGCAGCACAGCCCCCGGGGCAGCACCGGCAGGCAACTGGGGAAGTGAGAGAAGCCAGAAGCATTCACCCAGCAACCCCAAGGGTCAGATGTTCCAGATCACGGAAGTTCATTGCTTTAAGGAACTGACAATGTCCCTGAGCTGCTCAAAGCAGTGGAATTGAAGGTTCCCCCTCAAGCTGGTCTTTCTCTACAGACCTCTCCAAAACATGGAGGGAGAAGCAGGGACAGGGTGGGAAGGGCCCGGCTTCCTATCCATCCAGCCAGACCCTTGGGCTGCTGGTGTCAGTAAGGCACACCCCTTTCCAAGGAAACTAAGAGCCCCACTTTGGGGGCACACACACACCAATTGGCCCATAGAGGACACTCCACAGTTAGCTTTTGTGTCAAGGGTGATATGAAGGCTTGAGCTTCCTGGGCAGAAAAGAAAACAGTGAGGTCCTTCACACACAGCTTCACTCTGTCTGCTGGGGCCTTTGCAAACTGCCAGATGCAAAGGGGTTCCCAGCTTCCTGGAGACCTCAGGGTTGCCAAAGGTTTAGGACTGGGAGCGTCTGTCCCAGGAGAAGCAGGCCTGCCAGGCTCCTGCTGTCCATCCACTGGAACCCAGAAGCAGTTAGGACGTCCATGCTCTCCCCCTCCCACTTTCAGCCCCTTCCCTAGCCCCCCAAACTCTCTCTCGGTCATACCTGCACAGATGCTGGAATAGAAGCCCTCGGCCTTTAGGATGATCAGCAGAGACCCCCAGCCCAAGAGAACCGCAGAGAAAAAGAGGTTCTCCAGCACTGCGGTGCAGGCCATCCACCAGCGCCTCCGATACGCCTGCTTCAGAGTGGGCGCCATGCCCTCGGCCACCCTGCACAGGAACAGGGCACTGAGAGAGGGCCCCCCCAGAGACCCCCAGGGGGGCTCCTACAGCATGGTGGCACCCCGAGACCCCTCCAGCCTGGTGGAGGGAGCGGCCTGGCATGAAGGCCTGGCGGGCGAGCAGGCCGGCGCCTCCCGGAGCTGGCACCACGGGACGCACTGGCAGTGCCAGGGTCGCACGCGGCGCTGGGCTCCCGGGGCCGCTATCGCGGACCAGGAAGGTCCCATGTGCGCCCATGCGCCCACAGCTTCCTGGCGCGCTGCTGGCGCCGCCACCCTGGCCAGGACGCAAGCGGCCCGGCTCCTGAGGGCTGGGGAGGGCTCAGCCAGGCCCCCTTTCCCTGGGGTCCCCAAAAGTTAGCTAAGGGCGGGGCACGGTCTGAAACCTCCCGCAGCAGCGATCGGGAGGTGGCCAGGGAAGCCCAAGCTTAACCTAAGACAATCCCTCCGCCCCTTTCCTATGACCCCCTCCCCACAAGTGCACCCTTCTTTACTGGGGGAGGGAGGCCCTGCCCGCAACAGGCGCCCCATTCCCTCCAGTCTCTCTGGTCAAGCTTAACAGCTGCCACGTGTACCAAGACCGGGAGCAGGGTCCCCCTCCCCCATCCGCGCGCCACCCCGCACGCCCCCAACTCACAGGGTGGGGGCTAGGGCACCCAGGTCCTCGCCTCGCTGGCCGCCCACCCCCAGCCGGCCAGGGGAGGGGGCTCAAGCTCCCGCAGGAAGTCCGGTAGCCCGCGGACTTTATAAGGGCAGCAGCAGTGGCTGGGCGGGAGGGGATGTTTACCAAAGGGAGGGACTGGTGGTGGGGGGGGGGGTGGCCGGGCTCCCAGCTCCACGGCCATGGCCACCGCGGGGGAGCGCCCCGGGGTGGGGGAACAGGCCGGGGTCAGCGGGGGAGCCCAGTGGCAGGTCAGCCCTGGAAAGAAGGGGGCTGGGCCGAGCTGGAGGAGGAGGGGCGCACGAGAGCACCCCCAATCGGCCTCAGTGGCCCCATCTGTGAAGTGGGCTTTGACTTTGAGTTGGAGAGTCTCTTCCTCAGAGAAAGTAAAGCGAGAGGATGTTGAGGGAGGACAAGAAGAAAAGGAGGCGCAGGGTCAGAGGAGAGGGGCTTAGAGAGGTCAGGCCGAGCACCCCTGGGGGCAAGGGCCTAGGGATACGTTTATGCGTGGGCGGACAAGGGGTAGAGGGACCTGGTAAGGGGAACGGTTGTGCGTGGCCAGGGACGGGGGTTATCCAGAAGGTACCGTGCCTTGCTTGTGCCCGGGGAAGCCTGCCCTTTGGGGACACCCTGCCGAGCACCCCTGTCCTCACCAGCTGCTCTGCTCCGCTTAGGGACACACGCGCAGCCAGCTGCCACTGGCGCCCGGAGGAGCGCACGCCGCGCTGCACCCGCTGTCCTGGTGGGTGTCCGGGTGTCCTAGGAGATCCCCCCGGGGCTGAAGGTTCAGGCTCTCGGGTCCTGTGCAATGCCCACACCCCTGTCTAGAAGCTGGGGAGCTGGGACACTCAGGGCGCCACCAGCGGGCTTTGGAGCAGGGCGGCTCAGGCGAGCCGTATTTACACCCGTGCCTGGCTGCGCCCAAAGGTAGGGGCGGGGGCTCCCTTCTCTTTCCCTCCTCCCCCGAGGTCGAGTTTCACACACACGTGACTCGACCTCTGGTCCCTAGAAGACGCTCTGTCCCGCACACGCCCCAGCACCTAAAGTGTCTACCGGAGTCCCACTCACCCAACCACCCTGCCCGCCCCTCAACCCTCCCCAGGAATAGGACAGCGGTTTCTGTACCCTTGTTGAAAACAAAGAAGGTCAGAACGCTATGCAGGGCCCGCTGGGGAGGAGTTTTTGAATTGTGGAGTTAGGAGCAGTATTTTTCTCAGAGGCAGAATGACACGTTTCTTTGGAATTATTCAGATGGAGGAACATTGACAGGGCTGGGGCTGGGTTACCTTGGGCAAATTGATAAACCTCTCTGAGCCTTTGTCCCCCCCCCCCCTTCTTGGCCCATTGGGATAAGCCTAGTAGTCACTTACCCCGTGGGGGACCTGGGAGTGGTGGGGGAGGGTGAACTTGTCCCCAGCATGGTGTTGGGCACTTAATAAGCTTAATGAAAGTCCGTGTTGTTGCTGCTGTCTTTGTTATTATTCTTACAGAAGACAGTGTTGTGGGATGTAACTGATTTCTGGCAAATATCCCTGCTTCCCCAGCTTCCTGGTGATGCAACAGACTTTCATGCCTGGGACTCTCTGATGTCCCAGGTTCAAACCCCAAGCACCACTATCAGTCAGAGATGAGCAGTGCTTGTGTGTGTGTGTGTCTCCATCCCTCCCCACTTTCTCCTTCTCCCTCTATCTCTGTGTCTCATTACAATAAATAAATAAGTAATTTAATTAAGGAGTGGGAGGCCAGGCGGCGCACCTTGTTAATTACACACATCTCAGTGCACAAAGATCTGGATTCAAGCCCCTGGTCCCCACCTTCAGGGGAAAAGCTTCACGAGTGGTGAATTAAGGCTGCAGGTGTGTCTGTCTATCTCCCTCTGTCTCCTTCTCCTCTCTCAATTTCCGTCTCTATCCAATAATAAAATAAATGAAGGAATGTGAGGTGTTATTACTGGGTGATGGTGCAGATTAATAAGATTCATGTTGATCGCAGTGTTGAAGATGTTATGGGGGGCAGGTGGGTGTACGCCTGGTTAAGCACACATGTTGCAATGCACAAGGATCCCAGTTCAAGCCCCTGGTCCCCACCTGCAGGGGCGAAAGCTTCATGAGTGATGAAGGAGGGCTGTAGGTGTCTGTCTCTCCCCCTACCTCCCCCTTCCCTCTCAACTTCTCTGTTTCTATCCAATAATAAATAAATAATTTTTAAGAACTTTTTTTTTAAGGGTGGTATTGGTGACTTGCTCAGAGATCGGTAGGAATGTGACAACTGCCCCACAAGTTCTAAGAAGACCTCAGAGAGAGGGAGGCATCTCTGAACAGCTGAGCTGCCAAACCAGGAGCAGAGCTAACATTTGCTGAAGTGGTTACAGGTCGTTGGGTAGTTTCCAAATAAAAGCTATAGCTCAGTGCTTCTCAATTTTGCACAGAAGTAGGCAAAGACAGGCCACTGGAGGAAGACTGAGCAAAGGTGGGGTGCCAGGTCAGATCTGCCTAGCTTTTTTTTTTACTCCCTTTTGTTGCCCTTGTTGCTTTATTGTTGTAGTTATTGTTGTTATTGATGTCATCATTGTTGGATAGGACAGAGAGAAATGGAGAGAGGAGAGGAAGACAGAGAGGGGGAGAGAAAGACAGACACCTGCAGACCTGCTTCACCACCTGTGAAGTGACTCCCCTGCAAGTGGGGAGCCGGGGGCTCTAACCAGGATCCTTCTGCCGCTGATCCTTGCACTTTGTGCCATGTGCGCTTAACCCACTGCGCTACTGCCCGACTCCCCTGCCTAGCTTTTAAGTGCCCTTCCCATCCCTCTAGGCTGTGACACAGCAAGTAGAAAGGCTTAGCACTAGGAAGAGGACACAACAAATTTCACTTGTCAGAACTCATTACTGCTCCCAGAACTGCCAGATCAAGGTGAATACCTTAGCTCAGCACAAGAGGCTCCCAGCTTTGTGCAAGAGTAAGGAGTTTAATACAGAACAGCATGGGTCGCTTTGAGAATTCAATATGGGCAGGAGGGAGGAAAAGCCCACCTGGTATGCATGTGCTTTACCACAAGAGGCCCCGGGTTCGAGCCCCTGGTACCCAAGAGTACCAAGACACCAGAAGAAGCTCTAAGGGAGGTCGAGAGGTGTTAGGACACCTCTTCCTTTCTCTTTGTCTCTCTCTCCCCCCTAGCCCTGACAGTCTTCCTTTCTTGACCTAAAATAGAAAGAAGGGGGGCTAGGGAGACAGTATAATGGTTATGCAAACAACTTTCATGCCTGAGACTCTGAGGTCTAGGGTTTAATCCCTAGCACCACCATAAGCCAGAACTGAGTAGGGCTCTGTGTGTGTGTGTGTGTGTGTGTGTGTGTGTACCTTCCCCTCTCTCTCTCTCTCTCTCTCTCCCTCTCCCTCTCTCTCCCCCTCTCTCATTAAAAGTAAATAAATAAAATAGAACGAAAGTCAGTGTGGGAGTAACGGACTCATGCATGCACAAGGTGACAGCCACACACACTGTCAGCTGTGTGAGGGCAGGGGCCTGCTCTGTTGTGTTCCCTGCTGTAGCCACATCACCTAGAACAGCACCTGGCACCAAGGTAGTCCTCGGTAAGCACCTGTGGAATGAAGCATAGAGCCAGCTGGTTTCACACCTCCTCAGCGAACACCTGCTGCTGCTTCTTTTGGTGGTGGTGGTGGGAGGGGGAGTCTTCATGGTCCACGTACTCATCCTGTAGAGCTCAGCACAAGCTCCTCCTGGAAGCTGTCTGTCCTCCTTGCGGGCTCTGTCCAGGCAATACTCCCCCCAAAAAAAACACTTTCCTGCAAAGGCCACATGCTGAGCTGGAGTCATCTAATTGTCTGCCTCTGTCCCTGTGAGCTAGAAATCTCTTGGGGACAAGCAACACATAGTAAGTGATTTGTGTGTTTGCCCCTTTTGCAGGGCCCAACATATAACAAGCCCATGTGGTACATATAAAGATGTTTGAAACAGATGAAAAGGAATGGAGAACATGGGACGAAACAAAGCTGAAAAGGTGGGTCTGTCTGCACTGACCCCTGGGAAGCCAAGTTGCGAGGACCTAGAGTTTGTCTTCTTTTGCTTTTAATTTTTACCTTAATTTTTAAAACTATTTTATCTATTTATTATTGGATAGAGATCGACAAAAATTGCCGGGGGGCAGGAGAGATAGAGAGGGGGAGAGACAGAGAGGCACCTGTAGCCCCGCTTCACCACTTCTGAAGCTTTCCCCCTTTCAGATGGGGGCCCAGGGATTGAACCTGGGTCCTAACTCACTGCAATATGTGCACTTAGCCAAGTAGGTGTGCCACCAGGTGGGCCCCTGCTTTCAATTTTCAATAGATTTATTACTTAAGGACAGAAAGATAGAAAGAGAGCAAGCAAGCATTGTTCTGCCATTCGCCAAGCTGGGGATTGAGCCCAGGGCCACTTGTGCCAGTCCTGTGCTAAAGCCTCTGAACACCAGCCTGGGAGCAATGCTGCTGCTGTTGTTGCTTTTATTTATTTATTAATATTTATTTATTCCCTTTTGTTGCCCTTGTTTTGTTGTTGTAGTTATTATTATTGTCGTCATTGTTGAATAGGACAGAGAGAAACGGAGAGAGGAGGGGAAGACAGAGAGGGGGAGAGAAAGATAGACACCTGCAGACCTGCTTCACCGCCTGTGAAGCGACTCCCCTGCTGGTGGGGAGCTGGGGACTCGAACCGGGATCCTTACATGGGTCCTTTGCCTTCGCACAAGGCTGCGGAGAGCCAAGCGGCCGTGTACTCACCTGGGGTTGGGGCGCCTTCGTATGTCTGCCGCCTGTGTGAAGCAGAAGATCCTCTTCTTTCAGCCACCAGGTTCCAGATGCCAGCATGATGCCAACCGGGCTTCCCTGGGCAGACGACCCCACCATGTATCCTGAAGCCCCGCTTCCCCAGAGCCCTAACCCCACTAGGGAAAGAGAGAGACAGGCTGGGAGTATGGATTGACCTGCCAACGTCCATGTCCAGTGGAGAAGCAATTACAGAAGCCAGACTTTCCACCTTCTGCACCCCATAATGATCCTGGGTCCATACTCTCAGAGGGATAAAGAATAGGAAAGCTATCAGGGGAGGGGATATGGAGTTCTGGTGGGGGGAGTGGAGTGGAGTTGTACTCCTCTTACCCTATGGTCTTGTCAATATTTCTATTTTATAAATAACAAATTTAAGAAATAACTGAAAAGGGGGGACAGAGAGGCCAGTTTGTATGCTTGATTGTTGAAGGACAGACTGCCAAAGAGAGACCTTAAAGCAATTAAGAGGTAGTGACAGTTCAGATAAAAACAACAGGGAGAAAGAGAGAGAGAGAGAGAGAGAGAGAGGAAAGAAGAAGAAGAAGAAGAAGAAGAAGAAGAAGAAGAAGAAGAAGAAGAAGAAGAAGAAGAAGAAGAAGAAGAAGAAGAAGGAGAAGAAGGAGAAGAAGGAGAAGAAGGAGAAGAAGGAGAAGGAGAAGAAGGAGAAGAAGGAGAAGAAGGAGAAGAAGGAGAAGAAGGAGAAGAAGGAGAAGAAGAAGAAGAAGAAGAAGAAGAAGAAGAAGAAGAAGAAGAAGAAGAAGAAGAAAGAGAAAGAAGGAGAAAGAAGAAGATAAAGAAGAAGAAGAAAAAGAAGAGAAAGAAGGAGAAGGAGGAGGAGGAGGAGAAAGAAGAAGAGAAAGAAGAAGAAGAAAAAGAGGAAGAAGAAGAGAAAGAAGGAGGAGGAGAGGAATAAGATGCTTTGCGAGTGGTTAAGTAGTGCTGTGGCTGTGTGTGCCCCCCCCCCCCCCCCCGTCCACTCCCTCCACCCCTGGGGCTTGGTGCCAGCACTACAAATCCACTGTTCCTGGTGGGCATTTTTTCCTTTTTTTGCCTCCAAGGTTATTGTTGGGGCTCAGTGCCTGCACTATGAATCCACTGCTCCTCGAGGCCATTTTCCCATTTTTGTTGCCCTTGTTGTTATTATTATTGTTGTTGTCATTGCTGCTGTTGTTGTTGGATAGGACAGAGAGGATAGGAGAGAGGAGGGGAAGACAGAGAGGGGGAGAGAAAGATAGACACCTGCAGACCTGCTTCTCACACTGGGATCCTTACTCTGGTCCCTGTACTTCACTCTACATGCGCTTAACCCACTATGCAACCGCCCCACCCCCATTTTTTCCATTTTATTGCATAGGACAAAGAAAATTGAGAGAGGAGAGGGAGAGAGAGGGAGAGAAAGAGAGACACCTGTAGACCTGCTTCACCTCTAGTGAAGCGACTTCCCTGCAGGTGGAGAGCCGGCGGCTTGAACCGGAATCCTTGTGAGGGTCCTTGTGCTTAATACTATGTGTGTGTCCCTCACTGGGTGTGCCGCCACTGGGCCCTCTCTCTCCCTCTCTATCACCCCCTTCCCTCTCAATTTCTGGCTGTCTCTATCCAATAAATAAAGATATTTTTAATTTAAAAATAAATAAATAAAATAGTGGAGAGACAGAAAAAGATCTAAGAGACACTTATGCTGCAGGATAACAACCCCCCCCACACACACACACACCCCTAAAGCAATCCCTTCCCAGACTCTGCTCCCCTGACCCTCCCACAGCCTGCTGAAGGGGACTTAGCATTTTGTCACAGATACTGGACTCCCAGCAAGTGTGGGTGGCACAGGGGTGTGGCCAGGAATCCCAGGGTGTGGAATGGCCAAGGCTGAGAGCCGCCCCTGGCTCTGTAGGGTCTGTTTGTGCAATCTTACCCCCAGGCGTTTACACTTGTGAGTCTCACTGCATCTAGTCTGTTAGGTGTTGGAAATAACAGTACCCAGTTCCTGATGCTAGCAAGTATTTCTTCAGAATCACCAACTGCTACTACAAGCCTTTGCAAGAGGAGTGGAAATAAAGTAGCCTGTTCTCTTTGGAAAAAGTTTGGTGGCTTCTCCCATACCTAGGCATGGAGTTACCTCTACAGAGTAGTGTCTGCAACTCGGTGGTCATGGCTTAGTGAGTCTCTAAAGAAATCCCGGTTGTGTTTTGTTGAGTTTTCAGGTGATTTTTGTTGTTGTTATTGTTGTGGTTTTTTCTCATTTGTCAGGGAAACGATCTGAAATGGCTCTCCTAATCCATAGTCACTAAATTACCTCTACAAACCAGCAGTTCCACTCCTTGGCATATGCCTAGGGAACATGAGAGCATACACTGAGGTCAAAAACTGGACACATATTTAGAGCAGCAGTGTACATAATAGCAAAGGGGTGCAGACAACCACCTGTCCATCAACTGCTGGGTAAACTGTGCACTAGTATACAACGTCATAACATTTACAAAGAAGAAGAGAGAGAGAAAGAAACGAAGGAAGGAAGGAAGGAAGGAAGGAAGGAAGGAAGGAAGGAAGGAAGGAAGGAAGGAAGGGAGGGAATGGAAGGAGGGAGAAAAGAATTTTAAAGAGTTAAGTACTGATCCCTATATAACACAGACAAACCTGAAGACATCACACTAAGTGAAATGAAGCAAACCAAAGGGCACTTACTGCACTAATTCAATGACAGATTACCCTGAGATGGAAGTCGACACACTGTGGCCAGGAATTGGGGGAGGGAAAATTGGGAAGTAACTACTGAAGAGGATGGGGCTGTTTCTTGGGACAGCTGTATCTCATGAAATACATTTTCTTAAATTTATTTATTTATTCCCTTTTGTTGCCCTTGATGTTTTACTGTTGTTGTTATTGATGTCATTGTTGTTAGATAGGACAGAGAGAAATGGAGAGAGGAGGGGAAGACAGAGATGAGGAGAGAAAGATAGACACCTGCAGACCGCTTGTGAAGCGACTCCCCTGCAGGTGGGGAACCAGCGTCTCGAACCAGGATCCTTACGTGAAGTGCATTTAAAATATATATATATTTTTTAATTTATCTACTATTGGATAATGACAGAGAGAAACTGAAAAGATAGAGGAGACAGAGGGAAGGAGATAGAGAGACAGCAGCAGCCCTACTTCACCACTTGTGAAGCTTTCCCCCTATAGGTAGGGACCAGGGGCTTGAACCTGGGTCCTTGCACACTGTAATGTCTGCACTTAACCACGTATGCAACTGCCTGCCCCCCCCCAATTTTGTGAATATACGCAAACCCACCGGTGAATTTTATATGAATCCTGACTCAATTTTTACAAAACTGTGGGGGGTGGGCCAGGAATGACCAGTAAAATGGACTCTGGGGCCAAGTGGTGACCCATCTAGCAGAAAGCATATGTGACAACACGCAAGGACGTGGGTTCAAGTCCTTAGTCCCCACCTGCAGGGGAAAGCTTCATGAGTGGTGAAGCAGTGCTGCAGGTGTCTTTCTCTCTCTCCCTATGTCCCCCTTCCCTATAGATTTCTGTCGCTATCAAATAAATAAATAAGGAAAACATTTTTTAAATAAAGTAGAAAGAAAGGATGAAAAAAAAAGAAGGAAAAAAAGGAAGAAGAACACAAGTCCAGGAGGACAGAGACAGAGGTGACTCAAATAGTCACGGGGAGGGCTGAATCGATAGTGTAATAGTTATACAAATGAACTTCATATCTGAGGCTCTGAGGACCCAGGTTCAATCCCAGGCACCACCGCAATCCAGAGTTGAGTGCTACTGTGGCAAATAGACAGCCAATCATAAATAGCAACATGGCGAAGTGTGGCTGTGTCTAATGGAAGCACCATGGTGGAGACAGACTTTGTGCTATGAGACCATCTCAGTGTGGAAAGGGGCCTTGAACTAGGCTGCAGTCAGGAAGGAACCCTTAGCACTGATGTTTGTTCTAAGGTCTGAAGATTTCCATGTTCCCGTCAGCCTCTGCCCCTCTCCAAGAGGATGACACAGAGAAAGTCTGAGATACTCAGGAGCTGGACAACGGCTGCACTGAATGGTACACATTGAACGTGAGGTTCACGGCTGGAAAGGCAGATGAAAGTGAGTTGGATCTTCTTTGACAAGCAGAAATGAAAGGACCTCTTCCTTTCTAACCGGCTCCATTACAGCCAAAGGCACCACCCGCCACCCAGATGCTTAATCCCTAAACTGGAGCCATCCCAGGCTTTGCTCCTTGTCTTTCATATCCAGGGTGGCATCGAGCTTGTGGTTGCTACAAAGACTTCTGTAAGGGCCAGCCGGGTGGTGGCACACTTGGTTGAGCTCCCACGTTACAATGCACAAGGACAAGGGTTTGAGCCCCCGGTCCCCACCTGCAGGGGGAACACTTTGCGAGGGGATGAATCAGGGCTTTAGGTGTCTATCTCTCTTCCTACCTCCCCCTGCCCTCTTGATTTCTGGCTGTCTCTATAAAGATAAAACAAACAAACAAACAACAACAACAAAAATTGGGGAAGCAATTACAGAAGCCAGACCTTCCACCCTCTGCACCCCATAATGATCCTGGGTCCATCCTCTGAGAGGGATAAAGAATAGGAAAGCTATCAGGGGAGGACATGGGATACAGAGTTCTGGTGGTGGGAACTGTGTGGAGTTGCACCCCTCTTATCCTCTGGTTTTTGTTGGTGTTTCCTTTTTATAAATAAAAATTAAAAAAAAAAAAACATTAAAATAAAGACATCTGTCCTGGGGCAGGGCAGTGGCACACCCGGTTAAGCGCACATACTAAGTGAAAGGGCCCATACAAGGATCTGGGTTTGAGCTCCCAGCTTCCCACCTGCATGGGGAAATTGTTCACAAGCAGTGAAGCAGGTCTACAGGTATCTATCTTCCTCTCCCTTTCTCCCTCCCTATCTCTCTCTCTCTTTTTAAGGTTTTATTTATTTGTTTATTTATTTATTTATTTTATTTTTACCAGAGCACTGATCAGCTCTGGTTTATGGTGGTGCAGGAGATTGAACCTGGGACTTCGAAACCTCACACATGACAGTCTGTTTGTATAACCATTATGCTATACCCCTGCCCAGATTTTATTTATTTGTTTGTTTATTCATGAAGAATGATAGGCAGAGAGAGAGAGAGAGAGAGAACCAGATATCAATCACTCTGGTACATGTGCTGCCAGAGACTAAACTCCAGACCTCACACTTGAGAGTTCAACACTTTATCCACTGCGCCACCTCCTGAACCACCCTCTCCCTTTCTTTCTCTATTTCCCTGTCCTCTCTCAATTTCTCTCTGTCTTATCTAATCAAATTAAATTAGAGTGGTCCAGGAGGTGACGCAGTGGGTAAAGCACTGGATCCTCAACCATGAGGTCCTGAGTTCGGTCCCTGGCAGCACATGTACCAGAGTGATGTCTGGTTCTTTCTCTCCCATCTCTTTCATAAATAAATAAATAATTTTTTTTAAAGCCTTCTTTAAAAAAAATAAAATAAAATTATAAAAGAAAGAAAAAAAACTGGCCTCCAAGAGTGGTGGATTCATAGTGCCGGCACCAAGCCCCAGCAATATTCCTGGCGGCAATAAAAATATATAAATAAATAAAAAGACTTCTCTCTGTCTCCACCATGGTTCACCCTCATCACACACGCCCCATCCCCCGGCCTTAGTCACCCCCCCACCCCAGCTCCCACCTTTCAATCAGGCCTTCCCTGATCCCAGCCACACACAGAAACCCACCATCCAGCCCACGTCCATCTGGAAAGAGATTCCATCAGGCCATCCCCTCCTTGAGAGCATCTCCCGACCCCTGGGGGTAACATAAACTCCCAGCTGTGTTTTGGAATCCATCTGGGCCCCAGCTGCGGCCCCCTAGCCTCCCTGCTGGCCTGTTTCCTCTCTCTGCTTGGGACAAAATAAGCCATATTCTCTCCACTCTCTCCATTTTGAGTTTCTCTTCCCAGAGGGCCTGGAACACTCTACGGCCCTGGCTTATTTAATCCAAGTTTTCACCGAATGGTTACTTCCTAGAGAAAGGCTCCTCTGCTTGACAACAGCAGTGAATTCCTTTGCTTTTTTTCTTTTGCACGACAAATCCACTGCCCCTATGGCATTTTTTTTTCTTTCTATTTTTTGGATAGGACAGAGAGAAACTGAGAGGGGTGGGGAAGAGAGAGAGAGAGAGAGAGAACTGCAGACCTGCTTTACCCCTTGTGAAGCTTCCCCTGGCCAGTGGGGAGCTGGGGGCTCTAACCCAGATACTTGCGCTGGTCCTTGTGCTTAGTGCTATGTGTGCTCTGCTGGGTGCACCATTGCCTGATCCCTCCCCCCTTTTTTTTTTTTTGCCTCCAGGGTTATCACTGGGGCTCAGTGCCTGCACTACAAATCTGTCTTATTAGATAAGACAGAAATCAAGAGAGGAAAGGAAGATAGAGAGGGAGAGAGACAGAGGCTGGGTGGTAGCACACCTGGTTTAGTGCACATGTTACAATGTGCAAGGACCCAGGTTTGAGCCTCCAGTACCCGACTGTAGGGGGAAAGCTTTGCAAGCAGTAAAGCAGTGTTGCAGGTGTCTCTCTGTCTCTATCCCTGTGTCTCCCCTTGCCCTCTCAAATTCAGGCTGTCTCTATCCAATAAATAAATAAACATTATTTTTAAAAAAGAGGGAGAGAGACAGAGAGATACCTGCAGACTTGTTTCACCGCTTGTGAAGCATCCCGGCTGCAGCTGGGGAGCCGGGGGCTTGAACCTGGATCCTTGTGCTTAGTACAATGTTTAACCCAATGCACCGCTGCCCGGCCCCCTTAAAGTGTAATTTCCTTTTTATTTTTGTCTCAAGAAGACAGTTTTTCTTCAGGCTACAACCTTTTTTTTTTTTTTTTTTTGGCCTCCAGGATTATTACTGGGACTCGGTGCCTGAGCTCCCAATCCACTGTTCCTGGAGGCCGTTTTTCCCATTTTGTTGCCCTTGTTGTTATTGCTGTTGGACAGGACAGAGAGAAATTGAGGGGAGGGGAAGGCAGAGAGGGGGAGAGACACCTGTAGACCTGCTTCACTATTTGTGAAGCAACAACCACCACGCCCACCCCCGCAGGTGGGGAGCCGGGGACTTGAACTGGGATCCTGACGCAGGTCCTTGCACTTGGCCGTGTACACTTAACCCGCTGGGCTACAATTGGTACTTGGGCTTTGGTGGCGGTGGTGGGGCAGCACCTGGAGGTTCACATCGTGGTGGAGGGTGCAGTCCTTCCTGGCTTCAGGAGGATTCCTGACCACCCTGCTGTTGAGTGTGTAACTCACACAGTAATGTAACTTCACATACAGTTTGGGAAGCACGTATGTGTCCAAGACACTTGCTTCGGAGATATCTCTGACTGTGGGGGCTTCTGCTATGTTCTGAATGACAAATTCTTTTTTTTTTTCCTCCAAGGTTATTGCTGGGGCTCCATGTCTGCACTACAAATCCACTGCTCCTGGAGGGCCATTTTTCTCCCTTTTGTTGCCCTTGTTTATCGCTGTTGTTATTGGATAGGACAGAGAGAAATGGAGAGAGGAGGGGAAGACAGAGAGAGGGAGAGATAGACAGACACCTGCAGACCTACTTCACCGCTTGCGAAGCGACTCCCCTGTAGGTGGGGAGCCTGGGGCTCAAACCCGGATCCATACGCCCATCCTTGCGCTTTGCGCCACGTGCGTTTAACCGGCTACCGCCGGACTCCCTGACAAACTTTTTCTTTTATATATTTATTTTCCCTTTTGTTGCCCTTGTTGTTTCTTATTGTTGTTGTTGCTGTCGTTGGATAGGACAGAGAAATGGAGAGAGGAGGGGAAGACAGAGAGGAGGAGAGAAAGATAGACACCTGCAGACCTGCTCCACCACCTGTGAAGCGACTCCCCTGCAGGTGGGGAGCCTGGGGCTTGAACCGGGACCCTTACACTGGTCCTTGAGCTTTGCTCCACATGAGCTTATCCCGCAGCGCTACCGCCTGACTCCCGCCTGACAAACTTCTTAATGGTCCTGTCCTTGGGCGCACACATTGGACGCTGCTGGAGCAGCGGATAGACCGCACGTGGTCACAGCCTTTTGGGGGCACAGCCATTGTTCCTTCTTTTCTTGGTCATCTTGGAAACGAGGACCTGCTAAGTTGTCTGGCCTTTCTAAAGTCTACATCTCCCTTTGAGAAAAATGCATCATGGGGGCCGGGTGGTGGTGCACGCAGTTAAACACACATAGTGCTAAGCTCAAGGACCCCAGGCAAGGATCTGGGGTTGAGCCCCCGGCTCCACACTGTAGGGGCGAAGCTTCACAAATGGCGAAGCAGGTCTGCAGGTGTTTCTCCTTTCTCCCCCTCCTCTCTCTGCCCCAGTAAAAAAATATATAAATAAATAAAAGCACGCCAGGAGCAGTGGATTCGTGGTTCAGGCACCGAGAGCCATCTCCCTATCACTCTTCCTAGCTTAGGACTTTTTGCTTAATAGGCTCCAGAAGTGCTGCTCCCGTGAGCGGACTGCGCCACCTGTCGACCCAAACTGGTACTTCCACAGCTTACATCAAACAGAGGGTAGAAAAGACAGCATAAGGATTAAGCAAAAAGACATACATGCCTGGGTGGAGGTGGGGGTGGGATATATATACATATAATCAGCCCGTATCTGTGACCTTGAGACAACGACTCCAGTTTCCAAGTAAGGGGATGGATGGAGGACACAGAACTCTGGTGGTGAGAACCCTGTGGAATTATACCCCCATTAAATTGTAATTTTGTATTCAGTATTGTCACTACTAAAAATAAATAAATAAATAAATAAAATACTTTCATGCCTGAGGCTCTGAGGTCCCAGGTTCAATTTCCTGCACCACCATAAGCCAGAGCTGAGCAGTGAGTGCTCTGGTTAAAATAAAAAAAAAACTCAACACACGACAGGGACAGAAAGGTGACAGTACTGACATTTAATACTTCAGTAAGAGAATTTAAGCACTCTTCTAAGTGCTGTAGTTACTAATATTTAACTTCCACAACCACTCCTTGAGG
Organism: Erinaceus europaeus; assembly: GCF_950295315.1. NCBI lineage: Eukaryota > Metazoa > Chordata > Mammalia > Eulipotyphla > Erinaceidae > Erinaceus > Erinaceus europaeus. The sequence goes on from NC_080178.1 coordinate 7,397,521, forward strand.
TAGGTAGGTCCCATTTTCATTTTTAAAAAATATTCCCTTTTGTTGTCCTTGTTTTATTGTTATAGTTATTGATGGTGTTGTTGTTGGATAAGACAGAGAGAAATGGAGAAGAGAGAGGGGGAGAGAAAGACACTTGCAGACCTGCTTCACCGCCTATGAAGTGACTCCCCTGCAGATGGGGAGCCGGGGGCTCCAACCGGGATCCTTCTGCCAGTCCTTGCGCTTTGTGCCGCGTGCACTTAACCCCCATTATCATTTTTAATGGGGTTAACCTGGACACAGGGCAGTTAAGTGATCACACACAGCAGAAAGGAAAAAAAAACTCACCTCAAACTCACTGCCTTCTCTGCTCTACACCCAATGACCCGGTGAGGTTACACCCCAAGACAGTCCCCCTCCCCCCTCCAAAAGCCCACTGTGAAGAAATGGCTATCATGACAGTGGTGTCAAACCAGAGTCCCCTTTCAAGAGCTGCCCCCTTCTCCAAGCTCAGGCCGGGAACCGATGTGGTCTTGAAGTGAGGCAGCGAAGGCAGCTGGCAGGCCTACTGCTTCACAACTATGACTGCAACGACCAGCCCCCAGTGCCTCTGTCCCTTCTAGCACCTTCTGGCCAGCTGGGTGAATGAGATTAGGCTCATTCTGCGGAGCAGAGAGCGGACCCTCATTCAGACACACACTGAGCTTGGTGGTTCACAATCACTCCCTGCACAGGCAAAAGGGGGTCCCTTCACCTGCTTCCAGACTGTCAAGAAACTGGCCACTTCTTCCTTCAGTCCCACCTACTTTCATCCTCTCAGTCATCCTTCCCTGTTGTTTTTGAAAATGCCTGTCTCCTCTAAGTTTTAAGTTGTTAAACACACATATATACCCAGATATCTGCACACACACTTCTTCAGCAGGTTCTATGCTCCGGTCATTTTACTCTAAATGCTTTTCATGTATTATCTTAGAAGTTTTCATGGGCCCCAGGAGGCTGGTTTACAGAACCTTGTTCCTCGTACTTGAAGTGCTGGGTTCAGTCCGCAGCAGGTCTCGGCCTCTCACACGCACATTACAAAACAGACATACAGACCGGGGGGGTGGCGTAGTGGACACTGTGTTGGACTCAGCACAAAGCCCCTAGTTTGATCCTTGGCATCGTTATGTACCAATGGTGCTGCTCAGCTCTAGCTTATGGTGGCAAATGTAGGGGATTGAACCTGGCATGTTTTGCTTTGTGCCTCCAGGGTTATCGCTGGTGCTTGGTGCCTGCCTGCACTATGAATCCACTGCTCCTGGAGGCCATTTTGTTGCCCTTGTTGTCATTGTTATTGTTGTTACTGCTGCTGTTGTTGCTGCTGGATAGGACAGAGAAGAGATCAAGAGAGGTGGGGAAGACAGAGAGGAGAGAAAGACAGACACCAGCAGACCGCTTGTGAAGCGACCTCCCTGCAGGTGGGGGGCCGGAGGCTCAAACCAGGATCCTTACGCCAGTCCCTGCACTTGGCACCATGTCCGCTTAACCCACTGCATTACCACCCTGCCCCCGGTATGAGTCTTTTTGCATAACCAGAATGCTACCCCTTAAGACAGCAAGGAAAACAAGACAAGCAAACAAAACACACTAGCCTAACGATAGCCGTATTTTACAGACAAGGAAGCCTGTGGTCGCATAGCAAAGGCTGAGCTGGGGAACAAGCCCAAGCCATGGTCAGCCTAGATGCCCTGCTGGTAGAAGCGTCGCCGCCTTTACTCCCCGGCGTCAGTACACTGCTTTGCGCTGAGTGGCTGTCGTCACGCTTGTTTTAATATATATATATGTACACACACACATACACAGTCCCATTCCAGTGTGACAAACATTCCTTCTTCACCCAGGACAGAGCTCCACCACACTCCAGGCTCCTGGACTCTCCAGAAAGCCGGATCTGGGTAGTCTTCACAGATAACACCCGCGGGGGCCCTCTGATTAGCCAGGTGGGAAGGGGCCGAGTGCACCGTGGGCTGTGAGCTGCCTGAGCGCTCGCTCACGCAGGCCCAGAGCCCTGCTGCACCCTCTTCATCAGCTCCTCGTCCTGCATCGACAGCTCCGTCAGCTTTTTGCCCATCCGCTCGTGGATGTCCAAGTACTTAGACACGCACCGATCCAAGCACACGGACTCGCCCTTGGACAGCTCGGCTTCCTTGTAGTGGGGAGGCACACACTTCCGGTGGCAGGCGCTGGTCATCCTGGGGCAGGAGGAAGGACACGGGCAGGTCAGCTGCAGCCCCGTGGCCCGGCAGGGGCCTCCCCACCGTTCCTCCTCTGCTGTGCTGACGTCACCTCCCCGGAAGGTGGTGGAAAACTTCAGCCTGTGTCTCAGCCACTTGGGGAACTCCTTCAGATCGGCGCCTTGTCTGAGCCCGTGTCTATTTAATTTTGCGCGTGCCAGTGGGCCGAGTGTTAGCTGTGCACAAGCCTCACAGTGAGTGCTCGATGTGGACTGGTATCCCTGCCATGTCATATAAGCCAACGAGGCGTAAGCAGTACCCCACTAGCAGGCAGAGGGCTATGGGTGAGGTGGGGTGCACCCAGTGAAGCGCACACACTGCTGGGGGAAAGCAGTGCTGCAGGTCTCTTCTCTGCCCCCCCCCTGCTGTCTCTGTCCAATAAACTGTAATGTCTTTAGAGCTAGAAATGAACCTTTGTAGTCTGACTGTATAAAGTACATTTAAAAGTTATTCTCATACGGAAGATCCACAGCAAACCAATTAATCAGAGAGGACACCAGCTGGTCCAGGAGGTGGCACAGTGGATAAAGCACTGGACCCTCAAGCATGAGGTCCCAAGTTCAATCCCTGGTAGCACATGTACCTGAGTGATGTATGCCCTCCCCAAGCCCCACTAATAAATAAAATCTGGGGGCCGGGCGGTAGCGCAGTGGGTTAAACGCGCATGGCGTGAAGCACAAGGAACAGCGTAAGGATCCCGGTTCCAGCCCCCAGCTCCCCACCTGCAGGGGAGTCGCTTCACAGGCGGTGAAGCAGGTCTGCAGGTGTCTATCTTTCTCTCCCCTCTTCCCCTCCTCTCTCCATTCCTCTTTGTTCTATCCAACAACAATGACAGCAATAACAACAATAACAACAATAAACAAGGGCAACAAAAAGGGGAAAAAATAGCCTTCAGCAGTGGATTCCTAGTGCAGGCACTGAGCCCCAGCAACAACCTTAAAGGCAGAAAAAAAAAAAAAAAAAAAAACCAACTCCTAAATTCTTAAAAAAAAAAAAAAAAAAAAGGAAGGAAGAAAGGAAAGTATGCCCGGTAGGTGTGTGCGGTGGAGTAAGAAGCATTAAGTACGGGGCCAGGTGGTGGCACACCTGACTGAGGGCACACGTCACAGTGCTCGAGGACTCAGGTTCCAGCCCCTGGCCCCCACCTGCAGGGGGAAAGCTTTGCGAGTGAAGCAGGGCTGCAGGCGTCTCTCCGTCTCTACCTCCCCCAACCCCTCCAGTTCTGGCTGTGTCTACACACACACACACACACACACAAAAAAAAAAGATAAACAAAATGAATAAAAAGAAGCGTGAATTACTAAGTGGACGAGAATGTTAGGACTCAAACAGAGATGGTTCTCGTTCTCGGAAGCTAACCAGAGCCTGGATTAGCACCAATTCCAGCCCGATCGCAATGCCCAACGTCTTCTGGGGGCTCCGCCTTCACCCCACCAGCATGGACCGCGGGAACCGGAGGAGGGCAGGCCGGGCATCAGATGCCACCAGACCCGGAGCGGCAGGCGGCGCCCCCCCCCCCAGACTCCCCAGGACCAAGGCGGCAGAGCCGGCCCTCACCTGTTGTACATATCTGCCATCATCTCCACCTCCAGCTCCGCCGCCAGCTGCTGGGCCCTGAGCGGATCCATCTCGGCCTGGCCACCTGGTTCTGGGAGCAGACGGCACCCCTAGCGCCCGCCCTGGAGGTGCGGGTGGGGGCAGAGGACTCGGGGCACCGACCTCGGGGAGCCCCGGCACGCCCACCTCACCGCGGCGCAAACCGAGGCCTCTAAGGAAGGGAGAGAAACACGGGGCCGGGCGTGCACATAGTACAAAGCGCAAGGGCCGCCTCGGGGGTCCGGGTTCAAGCCCCAGGCTGCGGGGGAGGGGGGGGGGGCAAACGCTTCACCAAGTGGTGGAGGTCTGCAGGTGTCTGTCTCTGTGTGTCTCCCTCCTGTCTGTCTGTCTCTCCCCTCCTCTCCTGTGTCTCTCTCCCCATCCCTCCTGTTTGTCTCTCTCTCCCCATCTGTCTGTCTCTCTCCCCTCCCCTCCTGTTCGTCTGTCTGTCTCTCTCTCCTTTCCCCTCCTGTCTGTCTCTCTCCCCTCCTGTCTGTCTGTCTGTCTCTCTCTCTCTCTCCCCGTCCTCCTGTCTGTCTGTCTCTCTCTCCCCTCCTGTCTGTCTCTCTCCCCTCCTGTCTTTCTGTCTCTCTCTCTCTTCCCTCTCCTCCTGTCTCTCTCTCCCCTCCTGTCTGTCTGTCTCTCCCCGTCCTCCTGTCTGTCTGCCTCTCTCTCTCTTCCCTCTCCTCCTGTCTCTCTCTCCCCTCCTGTCTGTCTGTCTGTCTCTCTCTCTCCCCGTCCTCCAGTCTGTCTGTCTCTCTCTCCGCCCTCCTGTCTGTCTGTCTTTCTCTCTCCGTCCTCCTGTCTGTCTGCCTCTCTCTCTCTTCCCTCTCCTCCTGTCTCTCTCCCCTCCTGTCTGTCTGTCTCTCTCTCTACCCCATCCTCCTGTCTGTCACTCTCTCCCCGTCCTCCTGTCTGTCTCTCTCTCCGTCCTCCTGTCTGTCTGCCTCTCTCTCTTCCCTCTCCTCCTGTCTGTCAGTCTCTCTCCCCTCCTGTGACACATTCTCTCCTTTCCCCTCCTGTCTGTCTGTCTCACTCCCCTCCCTCCCGTCTGTCTCTCACCCTCTCCTCTCAATTTCTCTGTCCTATCCAACGAAATGCACGAAGCAAAAACCAAAACACCCTCTGGCTCAAGGTCACACGGCGCGTCCCCTGCGGGGCTGAAGTCGAACCCCGGTTCTGCCCCCCCCCCCCGGTCACCTCTCCCGGGAGAGGATGGAGGGACCAGCCCCGAACACGCCAAGCCGAGGGCCCGAACCTCCCCGGCTCGTGGGTTTTCAACCAGACACGAAGCTCTGTCAGGCGGCTCCTAGGGCTGCACCTCCGACGGCGACGCCATGGAGTCGCCTGCAGGCCAGAGGCCACTCACCACAGCCGGGGGGAGGCAGAACACAGCCGCTCCGGGTGGCCCCAGCTCCTGGTAGACTCGAGAAAACTCAGCCCCGGCGCCCAGGTAGGTTCGGGCGGAAGCACGTGGGTCTCTTCCGGGAAGGAAGTCCCGCCCCCTGGCTCCGGACTCGCTTCCGGAGTCAAGAACCAATGAGGCTGCACGGGGAGGAAGGCTGTTACCATAGAGAGGGAACCTCCCGCCCTGAAGGCTAAGGCGACTTGCAAGTGCTAGAGGGGACACCAAAATATCATAGAGACCTAGGTGCGGTGCAGAGCGCCCGCAGCCTGGTTAGAGTACAAATGCCCCAGGTGGGAGGTTGGGGCTTATTGGTTGTGGTGGGAGAGATCTGGCGGTGGAGCTCATTGAACCTCCAGTTTGTGCTGGAGTTTATATCGCAACAAGGGGGAAGAATGCAGTTTTCAGTTTGTGCTGTACTTTTCACCTGAAGCTCTTTTTTTTTTTTTTTTCTTAATCTTGATGCTCAGACCTTACCTCTTGCCAACTAAATCAACGGTCTCTGGAAGTAGGATTTAGGCATCAGGCAGATGTTTTAATTCCCCTTGAACATTTCTTTGCACAAGCCCACTCTGAGAAGCAAAACTCTCTAGGGACTCTGCAAACACAGTTGAGAGTTGTGTGCAGGTTGCAGGGATCCACAAGACAAGGCTTCCTGCTTCCAGCAAAGCCAGACAAGGACTGGCTGCATATCATTCCACTATTGTTAGACTCCTGGCAGCCACCTAACTGCAACTGGGTGAAAGATGAGAGGACCTGTGAACTCTTCCAAGACTTAAATATATGCCTGATGTCCCAAACTCAATCCCCAACACCACCATAAACCAGAGTTGAGCGCTGCTATCGTCCCTATCCTCTGTGTGTGTGTGTGTCTCTCATTAAAATAAATAAAATATATTTTTAAAAAAGATATAAATGTGTTTATTGGCCCACACACAGCAACAACCACAAAGACATTTCAGTTCCTTGGCTTCTCAGGGAATTGACCAGAAAATAGCATTTAGCAGATGCAAGCTAGGGGCTGAGAGGTGGTACACCAAGTAGAAAAGACATATTACCATACTCAAATATCCAGGCTCAAGTCCCCCAGTCACCACCTATGGAGGAAAACTTCAAGAGTGGTGAAGCAATGCTGCAAGGTGTCTTTCTTCCTTCCCTTTCAACTACTCTCTGTCTCTACCCAATAAATAAATAAGTTAATAATAATAGTAATAATAAAGAAGATGCAAGTTAGTGATACCAGGGTACTCTGCCCATTGGAGAAAGTGGAATGGATACTTGATACGACGCTCATCCTATGCCTCCCTAATTATCAAAAAAAAAAAAAAAAAAAAAAGCCCAGATTTTAAACCCTGGACCTCCTCACTGATCTAAACACTTATCTTTGTCATACCCTGTGCACTAGTGTCTCAGAATTTAGGTATAATATTCATACAATAAAACGTGTAAGCTTGTGGTCCGGGAAGTGGCACAGTGATAAAGCTTTGGACTCTCAAGCATGAGGTCCTGAGTTCAATCCCTGGCAGCACATGTGCCAGAGTGATGTCTGGTTCTTTCTCTCTCCTCCTATCTTTCTCATTAATAAATAAATAAAATCTTTGGTCAGGGGTAGATAGCATAATGGTTATGCAACAGACTGTCATGCCCAAGGCTTCGAAGTCCCAGGTTCAATCCCCTGCACCACCATAAACCAGAGCTGAGCAGTGCTCTTTTAAAAAAAAAAAAAAAGTGTAAGCTGCAGGAATCTTGCTTTGTTCTCATTTATTTTTAGCAGAGCTGGAACCTAGTGCATGCACATTTTCACCACTTAGAGCTGGCTTTTTTTTTTTTCATTCAGAGAGACAGGGAAAGAGACACATAATAGTACAGGGACTTTCTCTTATCTCCCACTGAGGGTGACAATTTTGGACCATTTGGGTGGGTGAGACAGCATAATGGCTATGCAAACAGACTCTCATGTCTGGGTTAAAGCCCCCAGTCCCCACCCGCAGAGGGAAAGTTTTTCACAAGTGGTGAAGCAGTGCGGCAAGTGTCTCTCTGTTTCTCCCCATCTCCCCCTCCCCTCTTAATTTCTGGCTGTCTCTATCCAATAAATAAATAAAGATAATAAAAATTAAAAATAGAGGGGCTGGGTGGTGGTACACTTGGTTGAGTGCACATGTTACCATGTGCAAGGACCTGGTCCCCCCCGAAGGTAAGAAATTCACATGCAATGAAGCAGTGCTGCAGGTGTATCTCTCTCTCTCTCTCACTCTCCCTGTCTATCTCCTCCTTCCATTTCAGTTTCTGCTTGTCTCTATCCAAAAAAAATTTTTTTTAATTTAAAAGAATGGAAATATCATGGAGGAATAACATGAGCTCTTATAGAGGAGTTTGCTGCCTTTATGGAACTTTTATTGGATGTCCTAAGAGGTTCCATACTGTCCAGTTCCATTTAAATAACATCCTGAAAATGATAAATTAGAGATTAAAATTATATTATGTGATGTTATATTATATTATTATGAAAATTATAGAGTTGAAGAAGAGGTTAAAGGTTACCCAGACCACACCCATTTGAGCACACACCTTATTATGCTCAAGGACCTGGGTTCAAGCCCCCGGTCCCCACCTACTGGTGGAAACTTCAGGAGCAGAGAAGCAGAGGTGTAGATGCCTTTCTTTCTCTTTCCCTATTTACTCTTCCCCCTCTCAATTTTTCTCTGTCCTATCAAAGCCAAGGGAAAAAAATTACCCAGGTTAAGAGCTGGTGGGGAAATGGGAACAGGTTACCATGCCAGTAAGAGGGTAGCACAGAGGAAAGCTTTGTGGTGATAAAACCCTGATTGTTGTGATAAGACGTCATGGATCTGTGCACACATCTTGTGCCACTGCCAGTTTCCTGGCTCTGTATTGCGTGTAATCATGTAAAAGTTAACCTTTAGTGGGAACTAGGTGGAAGTTCAAAGGACCTCTCTGTATTATTTGTGCAATATTCCATTTAAAAAAGTTTAAATCACTACCCTTCCCCAAATACAAAAATTAACAAGAGGGATAGAGAGAAGCTTTGAGGTCCTTTACACGATAGTGGCAATGGACCTAAGTTGGGGGTGACAGTGTTTGCAGACACCTGTCACAGGGAGATGAGACATTGTACCCATGTGTCAACAACCTCACTGTAAACCATTAACTACCCAATAAAGTAGGGAAAGGGGGGTTGGGGAGAAGGGGATGGAGGAGAAGAAAGAGGAAGTGTGGGGGCAGAGGAGGAGAAAAGAAAACACTGGAGCTGTGGAGCAGTGCTATAGGTGTGTGTTTTCTCTGTGCCTCTCTCTCTCTCTCTTTCTCTCCCTCTGTCTCTTCCCATCTCTATTTCTATCTCTTACCTGCTATCAAAGATTAAAACAAAAATTAAAATGACCACCAGAAGTAATGGAGTTGCCCTGTAGACACTGGGCTGTAGTGATAACACTCATGACAAAAAAGATGAAGATAAGGAGGAAGGGAAGGGAGAAAAAAGGAAGGAAGGGAGGGAGAGAGGGGATTGGGAAGTGGTGCACCCAGTTGAGCACATGCATTACCATGTTCAAGGAACTGGGTTCAAACGTGCAGGGAGAAAGCTTCTCAGGCCATGAAACTGTGCTGCAGGTGTCTCTTTTTCTCTTTCCCTCTCTACCTCTCCCCTCTTTATTTCTGTCTGTCTCCATCCAGTAGATAATTAAGACATAAAAAGAGGGGTGGAGGGTAGATAGCATAATGGTCATGCAAACAGACTCTCATGCCTGAGGCTCCAAAGTCTCAGGTTCAATCCCCCACAACACCATAAGCCAGAGCTGAGCAGTGCTCTGGTTAAAAAAAAAAAAAAAAAAAAAACAGGGAGTCAGGCGGTAGCCTAGTAGGTTAAGCGCATGTGGCACAAAGCCCAAGGACCAGCGTAAGGATCTGGGTTCGAGCCCCTGGCTCCCCACCTGCAGGGGAGTTGCCTCACAGGCAGTGAAGCAGGTCTGCAGGTGTCTGTCTTTCTCTCCCCCTCTCTGTCTTCCCCTCCTCTCTCCATTTCTCTCTGTCCTATCCAGCAACAATGACATCAATAATAGCTACAACAATAAAAACAACAAGGGCAACAAAAGGGAACAAATAAATAAATTTAAAAAAAAACACCACACACACATACACACACACATATATATATATAAAGAAAGAAATCATTGTTCTCATTTTCCTATTTTTAGATTTTTATTGGGCAGATTACAACATAGAGGGCACAGACTAGTGACTTTTCATGTACCTATTGCCAAAATATAATAATTATTAACACTTAGTCATATTTTCCTTATCTTTTGTTGCGACCCCAACAGGAATTTGGGACAATTAGCATAAAAATGACATCAGCCTGATACTGAGCACACTCACAAGGGAATGTGGGTTCAGGGACTATAGAACCAAGGATTTGCAGCAGCTCAATCCCAATTGGATTATCTTCATCACAACACTCAGTTGGTGGAACCCCAGACTGATCCTGATCTCTTCACATGGTGAGCTTGGGTAGCTTAGTTGCAGACTTTGGACTTCTGCCTGTTTTCTTAGCTAGACTTTCCCCCTCATATTCACAGTGATTTTTTTAAATTAATTAATTTATATTCCCCTTTGTTGCCCTTACTGTTTTTTTTACTGTTGTTGTAGTTATTATTGTTGTTGTTGTTGTTGATGTTGTCATTGTTGGATAGGACAGAGAGAGAGGAGGGGAAGACAGAGAGGGAGAGAGAAAGGTAGACAGCTGCAGACCTGCAGGTGGGGAGCCGGGGGCTCAAACCACGATCTTTATGCTAATCCTTGTGCTTCGCACCACATGCACTTAACCCACTATGCTACTGCCCGACTCCCTCACAGTGATTTTTATGAATCTTTTGTTTAACCTTAAATGGAGCCACGTGTTGTTTACAACAATCCTTTTTAAAAAATTCTGACAGAAAATTCTGACAGAAAATTCTGACAATACCATTTTCAGACCCTCAGAACCATAGTAATTTTGGAACTGAAAGGAAATTGAAAAATTACAATTTCTCAAGTGTTTTTTTAAATTTTTTAATTATCTTTATTTATTTATTGGATAGAGACACCCAGAAATTGAGAGGTGATAGGGATAGAGATACACCTGCAACATTGTTTCACCACGCGCAAAGCTTTCCCCCTGCAGATGGGGACTGGGTGGGGAAGGGGCTTGAACCCTGGGTCCTTGCTCAGTGTCACATGTGTGCTCAACCAGGTGCACTACCACCTGGCCCCACAAGGGTTTTTTTTTCTTTTTTTCTTTTTTTTCCCACTGTGGTAAGAACACCTCAGGTGTGATCAATCTATGAAAGTTTAAATGCTCGACACCTGCAGCGCTGTACAGCAAAAGATTTGCTAACATTTTTGATAACCAAAACTGTATACCCACTGGACAGACAGCCACCAGCCCCATCCCTCTAGTCTATGGGAGATCACTGTGGTGTTTTTATTGATGGTGGTATTGTTTTCACCTGGTCTGAGATGGCGTCTTTGCCTCTTGAATCTCAGATAACTGGGAATTGGGGGGAAGCAACTGACTTTGTTAAGTTGCTTCTTTTTATTTTATTCTATTTATTTATTTTCCCTTTTGTTGCCCTTGTCTTTTTTTTTATTGTTGTTGTAGTTATTATTGTTATTGAGGTCATCATTGTTGGATAGGACAGAGAGAAATGGAGAGAGGAGGGGAAGACAGAGAGGGGGAGAGAAAGAGAGACACCTGCAGACCTGCTTCACCGTTTGTGAAGCGACTCCCCTGCAGGTGGGGGGCCCGGGGCTCAAAGCGGGCTCTTTACGCCAATCCTTGTGCTTTGTGCCAAGTGCACTTAACCCGCCGCACTACCACCCAACTCCCAAGTTGCTTCCTATAAAATACAGTTAACGGGGGAGTCGGGCTGTAGCCAGCGGGTTAAGCGCAGGTGGCGCAAAGCACAAGGACTGGCATAAGGATCCTGGTTCAAACCCCGGCTCCCCACCTGCAGGGGAGTCGCTTCACAGGTGGTGAAGCAGGGCTGCAGGTGTCTGTCTTTCTCTCCTCCTCTCTGTCTTCCCCTCCTCTCTCCATTTCTCTCTGTCCTATCCAAAAATGACAACAACAATAATAACTACAACAATAAAACAACAAGGGCAACAAAAGGGAATAAATAAATAAAATAAAATATATTTTTAAAATACAGTTAACGGGAGTTGGGCGGTAGCACAGTGGGTTAAGCGCACATGGTGCAAAGTGCAGGGACCAGCATAAGAATTCCGGTTCAAGCCTGCAGGGGAGTAGCTTCATAGGCAGTGAAGCAGGTCTGCAGGTGTCTGTCTTTCTCTCCCCGTCTTCCCTTCCTCTCTCCATTTCTCTCTGTCCTATCTAACAACAACAGCATCAATAACAACAACAGTAACTACAGCAATAAAACAACAAGGGCAACAAAAGGGAATAAATAAATAAATACAGTTAACATAGCCCAGCCTCCTGATAGCTCTTTGGAATCCAGAGACAACATCCCAAAGTGTTGACGTCTGTGAGCACTGTGTTGAACCTCTGGTTCCTCACCCTGCCCCACCCCAGATTTGCAGAGGGTTCAGCACAGTCCTCTTGGATGGGGTCTCAGTCCCAGAATAAAAGATGGATGCAGGGTTGTCACCTGGGGGACCCAATAGTTCATGACAGGTCCAGAGAAAACTGGAGTCATTCTATTTGCTTGACAGAAGATTGGCACAGTCTGAGGGTCTCATTGTTCACCTTCATGGCTGACACCCCACTCACTCAGAGTCAGCACCATCTTGCTCCTGGGTCATGGCTTTAGTCAATCCCTCAGTGAGGAGTTCCACGAACTCCTTTGATACTCCCTCTTCATTCGAGTCTCAAAATAGCAACCAGAGCGATCCTGTCAGAAACTAAAGTTAGATCCGTCACTTCACAACCTAAGACACTCCAGAGGCTTCTAGTCAAAAGTCAAATGTCCTCACAACAGCCTAGAACAGATTAATATTCTCTTCCCCCCTCCTTCCCTCCCTCCTCCCTGCCCTCCACCACCTTGTTCTCCTTTTGTTGTCCAGCTCCATTACTTGGGCTCAGTCAGGCTGTTCTTTCTGTTCATTAAACAGGCCAAGACTTTCTATTTGTCTACAATCCCACTGACTAAAATGCCACCCCCTACACACACACACACACACACACACACACACACACACACCTGCATACTTCATTCACTCACTCTCACTCAAATCCTTTGAGGTTTTTTTGTTTGTTTATTTGTTTGTTTGTTTTTAGATGTCTAGGTTTTTGGACAGGGAAGAGAGCATAATGGTTATGCAAACAGACTCTCATGCCTGAGGCTCCAAAGTCCCAGATACAATCCCAGCCCCACTCCCACCCCTACCCCACCCCCACCACCATAAACCAGAGCTGAGCAGTGCTCTGGTGTGTTTCTCTCTGTGCTCCTCTCTTTCTGCGTCTCTCTCAAAAATAAAAATAATAAAATATTTTTACAAAGAGGTCTAGATTTTTAAAAAATAATATTTATTTATTCCCTTTTGTTGCCCTTATTTTATTGTTGTGGTTATTATTGTTGTTGATGTCGTCATTGTTGGATAGGACAGAGAAATGGAGAGAGGAGGGGAAGACAGAGAGGGGGAGAGAAAGATAGACACCTGCAGACCTGCTTCACTGCTTATGAAGTGACTCCCCTGCTCGAACCGGGGTCCTCACGCTGGTCCTTGTGCTTTGCTCCACCTGCACTTAACCCGCTGCACTACTGCTCGACTCCAGGGGTCTGGGTTTAATCATCATTTTTTAAATTATCTTTTATTATTACTGGCTAAAGACAGCCAGAATTTGAGAGGAAAGGGGATAATAGAAAGGGAGAGAGAGACAGACACCTGCAACACTGTTTCACCACTTGCAAAGTTTTCTCCCTGCAGGTGGGGACTGAGGCTCTAACCCAGGTCCTTGCGCACTGTAACATGTGCGCTCAACCAGGTGCGCCACCACCCGGCCCCAATCCTTTGAGTTTTTACCCAATATTTCCTTCTCAGTGATGTTTTTCTTGACTGACCACTTTGCTCAATCAGCTGCGCTACCGCCCACTCCCCATCTAAGTGATCTATTCTCTATCTCTGGAATAAAGGGATCCAGTATCATTTTGTTTCTGTTCTGTTTGCTGCAGTATAACTAAAAGAATAACCTTTTTTTATATTTTGGGGGGGGAGGAAGAGGTCGTCTTCTGGGGCCTTGGGCATGCACAATCATGCTCATTCTCACTACAAAATAATATAATGTAATGTAATATATTGGACTGTTGGAAAAGTCATGATGTGTCTTTACATAGAAACACATAGAATAAGGGAGTCGGACTGTAGCGCAGCGGGTTAAGCGCAGGTGGCGCAAAGCACAAGGACCGGCTGAAGGATCCCGGTTCGAACCCCCGCTCCCCACCTGCAGGGGAGTTGCTTCACAGGCGGTGAAGCAGGTCTGCAGGTGTCTGTCTTTCTCTCCCCCTCTCTGTCTTCCCCTCCTCTCTCCATTCCTCTCTGTCCTATCCAACAACGACAACAGCAATAATAACTACAACAATAAAACAACAAGGGCAACAAAAGGGAATAAATAAATAAAATATAAAAAAAAGAAATACATAGAATAATACCTTATGACTTTTCTACCATCCGAATAACATGACAATTGGGCTTAAGACATAACTCAGCAGCACAGTGTATGAAGCCCTGAGTTCAATCAGCACCACAACATTAATATATATATATATATATTTTAAATGCACATGGCGCAAAGCGCAAGCAAAGCGTAAGGATCCGGGTTCAAGCCCCCAGCTCCCCACCTGCTGAGGAGTCGCTTTACAGGTGGTGAAGCAGGTCTGCAGGTGTCTACCCCGGCCCCGTCTTCCCCTCCTCTCCATTTCTCTCTGTGCTATCTAACAACGACGACATCAATAACAACAACAATAACTACAACAACAATAAAAAAGACAACAAAAGGGAAAATAAATAAATAAATAAATATAATAATAATAACAGTGACCCAGGAGATGGCACAGTGGATAAATCATTGGATTTGCTCAAGCATGAGGTCCTGAATTCAGTTCCCAGCATTGCTTCTACTAGAGTATTGCTTTACTTCATTCTCTCTCTTTCTCTCTCTCTCGCCCTCCCTCCTTCTCATTAATACATTTTAATGAAGTTTTTAAATCTTATGTATTTATTATTGGATAGAGACAGAGAGAAAATGAGAGAGGAGGGGTAGAGAGAGGGAAAGAGACAGAGAAACATCTGCAGCTCTGCTACACCTCTCGTGATAATATTCCTCTGTGGGTGGGGACCAGGAGCTTGAACCTGGGTTTTTGCACACTGTAATGTGTGTGCTTAACCAGATGTGCCACCACCTGGCTCCTCATTCATATAAATTTTAAAATAAAAATAAAATGAAATCACAATCCTGAGTGTGGAGTCCATTTACTTAAGGGACAGGATGGAGGCTAGCATGGTTGAAGGGTGTGTGTGTGTGTGTGTGTGTGTTGTGTTGGGGGGTAGACACAGAAAATGGTTGTGGGGAGACACGAGCTTCCTGAAGATGGGGTATCCCCTGCATTCCAAAAACAGTACCTCTCTCAGACCCCTAGACACACAGAGGAGGGAAAGGTCTGATCTGTTTGGTTTTTCTGGGCAAAATCAATACAAAACTTTGGTTAGCTCCTCCTGCAGGGCCATCACTTCTGCTCCAACACTTCCTGTCCTGTGCTTTTTGGATTCTGAGTCCAGGGACCCCTCAGCCTGCCCTTCTCCCCTTGGAATCACTCCTTCCAGCGTAATTCCCCCCCAACTCACCCTTGTGTTGTGGCAGCAGCTGTCCCAGTCACCCCCTCCTCAGCCCACCCCCCAGCAGCTGCTGAGAAAGAGGAAAGGGGGCTCGTGTTTAAGGGAGGGGAGTGCACGGAGAGTAGGGAAGGGGGTGCCTGGACTCAATCTGGATGAACTAGGGTGTGTGTGGGGGGCTATCAATGGGCTGGTGGTTCTCCTCCATTGCAGGGACCTGCAGGTGAGTCTCCAGAGTCACCAGGACCAGGTGAGTACAGTGGGATGAAAAATGACCAGAGTACAGCTGTCCCCCAGGGTCAAAGCTGGCAGGACAGACTGACAGCAATGTGATTGAAAGCTGCCACCTGTCAGATCCTTGGGGAAATCCGAGCCTGCCAGCCCAGGAGAAAGTGTTGTACCAACAGGGCAGTAAACAATGCTCTTCAGGAGGCCCAAGGCTCCTGGGGTGGGAGTGAGGGGTGGGGTGGCAGAGGGGAGGAAGGGGGGAGGGGGAACGGAAGAGCTAGGGGCTTAAAGGCAGCCAGGGAGTGAGGCCCATTCAGCTGGAGGAAGGAGGCAGGCAGCTCCCAGCCCCTAGACAGAGCCCAGAGGTAAGAGGACCCCCTGAGCCTTTCTCTCAATGTCCCTACCTTTCATCTCCACCCCTCACCCACCGTCTAGGGCCTGGAGTCTCCCAGCAGGGCCTGGGGAGATTGGAGACACCTTAGTACCTAACTCTGTCCACCACTCCCATGGTTCTCTTCAGAGACCAGAAGTCAGGGACTCAACCCCCTGGTGTTCACTTGGTCTGTTTGTATCTCTGCTTACTTGTTTTGTTTGCTTGTTTAATTTTATTATTTATTGGATAAGGACAGAGGGAAATTGAGAGGGGGGGAAAGCAAAAAGAAGAAAGAAGGAAGGAAGAAGGAAGGAAGGAAGGAAGGAAGGAAGGAAGGAAGGAAGAAGGAAGGAAGGAGGAAGGAAGGAAGGAAGGAAGGAAGGAAGGAAGGAAGGAAGGAAGGAAAGAAAGTGTGAGTGGGGGAGATAGAGAGACACCTGCAGCACTGCTTTACTTCTGGAGAAGCTTCCCCCCTGCAGGCAGGGACTGGGAGCCTGAACCTGGGTCCTTGTGCATGGTAACATGTGCACTCAACCAGGTGTGCCACTACCTGGGTCCTTGCATGCTAGTCTTTGACCAGAGCACCACTCAGCTCTGGCAGATGGTGGTGCCCGGGGTTGGGATGGAACCTGGGTCCTCTGGCATGCACATCCTGTGTGCTACCTCTCTAGCCCTTGAGCAAATTAAGGTCACCCAGAGAGCAGCCTGCAGAGGCTCCCTCCCCCAGAGGAGGACCCCTCAGAGGTAGCAATGGCTTTGAGAGTCCTCTCAGTTGATCTGGGCAGGGAGACCGGTTCTCTCTCTCTCAATCTCTCTCTCTCCCTCTCCCTCTCCCTCTATCCCTCTCTCTCTATCCCTCTCTCTCTATCCCTCTCTCTCTATCCCTCTCTCCCCCGTCTCTCCCTCTCTCTCCCTCTTTCTCTCCCTCTCTCCCCCCTCTCTCTCCCTCTCTCTCTCCCTCTCTCTCTCTCCCTCTCTCCCTCTCTCTCCCTGAGAGAGAGTGTCTGAGCATGGTCTCTCTAAAGGGTGGGGACTCTGGCGGGCGGCGTGGAGTGAGATGGACCATTGTAGACCAAGGGAAGATGAACTGGGAGGCAACAAGTGACTGGAGTCATTTACCAGAGCATCGAGTGTCACCATTTGAGGCTCGGAACTTGGTCCCTCCTGGCTCTCCATCCTCTCAGTGAGCCACGAGAAACAAGAAGAAGGAGGTGGAAGCTGTCTGCTCAGACACAAAACAGACATGGGCTGAAGGCTTCCTGGGGAAGGAAGGAGCATGGAGAGCAACATAGGGAGAAGAGGGTAGGGCCAGCAAAATAGCTCACATGGTTAGTGTGCTGCTTTGCCACATGCACGACCCAGGTTCAAGCTTGGCCACCACTGCACTGCAGGTCTTCTCTCTCTCTCTCTCCCTCCCTCTCTCTCCCTCTCTCTCCCTCTCTCTCTCTCCCCCTCTCTCTCCCACTCTATCCTTCTCTCTCCCACTCTCTCTCCCACTCTCTCTCCCTCTCTCTCCCTCTCTCTCTCTCCCTCTCCCTCTCTCCCTCTTTCTTTCTGTCTCCCTCTCTCTCTCCCTCTCTCTCTCCCTCTCTCTCTCCCTCTCTCTCCCCCTCTCCCTCTCTCTCCCTCTCTCTCTCCCCCTCTCCCTCTCTCTCCCCCTCTCCCTCTCTCTCCCCCTCTCTCCCACTCTCTCTCCCTCTCTCCCCCCTCTCTCTCCCACTCTCTCCCTCTCTCTCCCACTCTCTCTCCCTCTCTCTCCCCCTTTCCCTCTCTCTCCCCCTCTCTCCCACTCTCCCTCTCTCTCCCCCTCTCTCCCACTCTCTCCTCTCTCCCACTCTCTCTCCCACTCTCCCACTCTCTCTCCCACTCTCCCTCTCTCTCCCCCTCTCTCCCACTCTCTCCTTCTCTCTCCCACTCTCTCTCCCACTCTCCCTCTCTCTCCCTCTCTCTCTCCCTCTCCCTCTCTTCCTCTTTCTCTCTGTCTCCCTCTCTCTCTCCCCCTCTCCCTCTCTCTCCCTCTCTCTCCCTCTCTGTCTCCCTCTCTCTCTCCCTCTCTCTCTCCCTCTCTCTCCCACTCTCTTTCCCTCTCTCTCTCTCCCCCTCTCTCTCCCACTCTCCCTCTCTTTCTCTCCCTCTCTCTCTCCCTCTCTCCCCCCTCTCCCTCTCTCTCTCCCTCTCTTTCCCCCTCTCCCTCTCTCTCCCCCTCTCCCTCTCTCTCCCCCCTCTCCCTCTCTCTCCCCCTCTCTCTCCCTCTCCCTCTCTCCCCCTCTCTCTCTCCCTCTCTCTCTCTCTCTCTCCCTCCCTCCCTCTCTCTCCCACTCTCTCTCCCTCTCTCTCTCTCTCTCCTTCTCTCCCTCTCTCTCCTACTCTCTTTCCCTCTCTCTATCTCACTCTCCCTCTCTCCCTCTCTCTATCCCACTCTCCCTCTCTCTCTCTCCCTCTCTCCCTCTCTCTCTCTCCCTCTCTCCCTCTCTCTCTCCCTCTCTCTATCTCTCTTATCTCTCTCCCCCCCTCTGTTTCCTCCCCCACACCTTATATTTGATAGGATGGAGAGAAATTGAGGGACCAGGTGGTAGCGCACCTGGCTGAGTGCACATGTTACAATGTGCAAGGACCTGGGTTCAAGGCCCCAGTCTCCACTGGCAGGGAGGAAAGGTCACAAGTGGTGAAACAGTGTTGCAGATGTCTCTTTCCCACTCTATCACCCTCCTCCCTTTCAATTTCTGGCTGTCTCTATCTAATAAATTAATAAAGATAATAAAAACAAAATTAAGAAAGAGAGAAATTGAGAGGGGAGGAGGAGATAGGGAGAGAAACACCTGCAACACTGCTTCAACGCTCTAGAAACTTCCCCCAGCAGGTGGGAACAGGGGGCTTGAACTCTGCTCATGGTCACCAGCACTCAGCTTCCCTCTCTGCCTCCTTGATGTAGGACCCTGACCACCTACCAGGAGACCTGAATTCTAAGTTTGGTTCTGTCATTTAACTGGTCTAGGAGCTTCAGTTCCCAGAACCTGAACTTCCTAATGGGTAAAATACAACGAGTATGCCTATTCCGGAGGGAAAGTTCCAGTCAGGTGAAACGGAACATCTACCACTGAGCTGGGGCGGTGGGTGATGCTTGCATTCTCAGCGAGCTGGCTCCAGTGCTCCTTGTCTGTTTGTCTGGAGGGTGTGTGTGTGTGTGTGTGTGTGTGTGTGTGTGTGTGTGTGTGTGTGTTTCATCACCACCCTGGCATTCACATCTCTCTCTGCTTCTCGGACCAAGCTCACACTCTCATGGCTGGGGACAGGACTGCTCTGGCGCAGGGCTGGGCAGGGGCCAACCTGTAGGGTGTGTGGACTGGGCTTTCTCTTCAAGCTGGGTGCACCTTGACATATTCTCTACACATTGGTGTCTTTCTCCACCCGCCATCCCTTTGGGATGCGGTGATTTTAATCCTCAGAAAATTAAACTTGGGGGTGTGTTTAAGGGGGGGGGTCATGCTCAAGGTCATAAGATTATGAGCAGCAGGAGCTGGGAGCCTTTCCAGGGAAGACTCTGGAATCAGTGACTTTTACCAGGATTGTATTATGCCCTCCAAAAAAGAATGGGAAGTAGGGAGTCAGGCAGTAGCGCAGCAGGTTAAGCGCACATGGCGCAAAGTGCAAGGACCAGAGTAAGCATCCAGGTTCGAGCCCTGGCTCCCCACCTGCAGGGGAGTCACTCACTTCACAGATGGTGAAGCAGGTCTGCAGGTGTCCATCTTTCTCTCCCCCTCTGTCTTCCCCTCCTCTCTCCATTTCTCTCTGTCCTATCCAACAACAACAACAATAAAAACAACAAGGGCAACAAAAGGGAAAATAAATAAATATAATAAAAAAAATTTAATTAACAAAAAAATGAGTGGGAAGTAGGGGTGGGGGGACATGGAGCCTGAAGTGCCTCAGTCCCAACATAGTGCATTCTCTCTCTCTCTCTCCATGTTTTTCTCTCACTCTCTCTCTATATATATATCTTTTTTAAAATATTTATTTATTTCCTTTTTGTTGCCCTTGTTTGTATTATTGTTGTAGTTATCATTGTTGTTGTTATTGATGTCGTCGTTGTTGGACAGAACAGAGAGAAATGGAGAGAGGAGGGGAAGACAGAGAGGGAGAGAAAGATAGACACCTGCAGACCTGCTTCACCGCCTGTGAAGCGACTCCCCTGCAGGTGGGGAGCCGGGGGCTCGAACTGGGATCCTCATGCCGGTCTTTGAGCTTTGCGCCACGTGCACTTAACCCACTGCACTACCGCCCGACTCCCTATATATATCTTTTTAAAAAAATATTTCATTTATTTATTTCCTTTTGTTGCCATTGTTTTATTGTTGTAGTTATTATTGTTGTCCTCGTTGTGTGTTCTTGGAAGTCAGAGATTACACACACACACACACACACACACTCACTCACTCACTCACTTATATCCTGCTTCTAGCAGAGACTGGGAGTATCCCAGAAGGTTCTAGTTTTTCCTAGCACATGAATATGACTTGGAAAGCCTGATTTTATTCTTACACTCTGTGGAAAGGCCAGTGGAGACTGAGGCCCAGAGAGGCAGGGGGGGCGTGTCCAGGTCTTACAGAGGTTAGGAGAAGGGGTGGGGTGGGCGTCAAGGCCAGCCCTGGAAGCCCACACCTCACACTCACTACTCCACACTGTCATCCCCTTTCTGGAGTTACCGACCCCTGAGGAGCCTGTGGTGGGAGGTGTAGGATTGGAGGACAGTTTGTGGTCATTTTTTAAAATATTATTTATTTTCCCTTTTGTTGCCCTTGTTGTTTTATATTGTTATAGTTATTATTGTTGTTATTGATGTCGTCATTGTTGGATAGGACAAAGAGAAATGGAGAGAGGAGGGGAGACAGAGAGTGGGAGAGAAAGATAGACACCTGCAGACCTGCTTCACCACCTGTGAAATGATTCCCCTTCAAGTGGGCAGCCAGGAGCTCGAACCAGGATCCTTAAGCGGGTCCTTGCACTTTGCACCATGTACACTTAACCCACTGAGCTACTGCCTGACTCCTAACTTGGGTCATTTTTATAAACCCCAGCAGAGGGCTGGGGAAATATAGTGTAGTGGTTGTGTAAAATGTCTTTCATGCCTGAGGCACCACAGATCCCAGGTTCAATCCCTGGTACTGCCATATACACAAACTTAGCCATGCAGAGTACACATGCTACAATGCACAAAGACCTGGGTTATAGTCCCTCGTCCTCACCTGTGGGAGGAAAGTTCCTTGAGCAATGAAACAGTGCTACAGGTGTCTCTTTTTCTCTCTCCCTCTCTAGCTCCCTTTCTGTCACTATCCAATAAATAAATTAATGAAACATTAAAAAAAGAACTGGGGGGAATGGTGGTGCAACTGGTTGTGCATGCATGTTACTATGCCCAAGGACCTGGGTTCAAGCCTCTGCTCCCCACCTGCATGGTTGAAACTCCATGAGCAATGAAACAGGTCTGCAGGTGTCTTTCTCTCTCTTTTTCTTTCCCCCCCGTCTCGATTTCTCTCTGTTTGTATCCAATAAATAAAATATTAAAAGAAGGGAGTCGGGCGGTGGTGCAGCGGGTTAAGCGCAGGTGGCACAAAGCACAAGGACCATGTAAGGATCCCAGTTGGAGGCCCCGTCTCTCTACCTGCAAGGGAGTCGCTTCACAGGCGGTGAAGCAGGTCTGCAGGTGTCAGTCTTTCTCTCCTCCTCTCTGTCTCCCCTCCTCTCTCCACTTCTCTCTGTCCTATCCAACAACGATGACATCAACAGTGATAATAACTACAACAATAAAACAACAAGAGAAACAAAAGGGAATACATAAATAAATATTTAAAAAATATTAAATTAAAGAAGTGATCGGGGAGGCTGGGTGGTAGCGCAGCAGGTTAAGTACATATGGCACAAAGAGCAAGGACAGGCCCAAGGATCCTGGTTCGAGCCCCCAGCTCCCACCTGGGTTGTGGGAGTGGGGTGGGGGTAGCTTACAAGCGGTGAAGCAGGTCTGTAGGTGTCTATCTTTCTCTCCCCTTCTCTGTCTTCCCCTCCTCTCTCAATTTCTCTCTGTCCTATCCAACAATAACAGTAACAATAACAACAATGGCAACAAAATGGGAAAAATGGCCTACAGGAGCAGTGGATTCATAGTGCAGGCACCAAGCCCCAGAGATAACCTTGGAGGGGGAAAAAAAGTGATTTGGCATTAACAACAACAAAAAGCAAACAATAAACATCAAAAGAAATAAAAAGCAACTCAGCTGACTTCCTCAGAAACATCGGGGATGGGGGGCATTGAGTCTAGGGGGCCCCAAGATATATTTAACATATATCATAAATAAATAACTAATATACAATATATTAATATATAAGCATATATAAATGTATATAAAATAAATAAAATATATAATTCAAGTATATACACTAAAATAAAATCAGTAAAACTATTTAGAAAGAAAGCATTGTACTTCTCCTGCCTCCCTTCCTGCCTCCTGTCCTCTGTGTCCCATTCATCCAAGAGCCCTGGGCATTGTCACCAAAAAGTCACAGCATCACAGGGGGCAGGAGGTATTTTTAGGCAGTGACAGGAGTGGAGCCACTTCTGTGCCTGAGTCATGCCCTGAACCCTAGGGGGAGATTGCTTTCTCTGTAAACAGACACCCCCCCCCAAGAAAGGCAGAGGGGGGAGTGAAAATAGTTGGCCCTGTCCCCCTCCACAGACAAATAAAAATTATAAATTATAAAATAAAATATTTATTTAACAATTTATAAAATAAAAAGTATAAAAATAAAATTATAGATCCCATAATATGTGCAGTAGTTGAACATGAAACCCCAAATTAAGAGATCACTTTCAGGGCTGGGGAGACAGCATAATGATTCTGCAGAAGACTCTCATGCCAGAGGCTCCTAGGTCCCAGGTTTAATCCCCAGCACCACCATCAGCCAAAGCTGAGTAGTGCTCTGGCCTCTCTCTGTCTATATATCTCTCTCATTAAAATCAAATAAATGCAAAAAAAATGGGATCATGTAATGGAGCGTCTGATAAAACTGTACATGTTACATTGTTCAAGGACCCAGCCCCCACTTACAGAGGAGATGTTTCACTAGCAATGAAGCAGAACTGCAGATGTCTTTCTTTCTATCTCCCTCTCTCCCTCTCCCTTCTCTCTCAGTTTCTGTCTACAAAATATGAATAAATAAAATCAATAAACCATTAAAACAAAAAAAGAAAATATTAAAAAAATGTCATTCTCTGTCTTGCTCTTTTTTTTTTTTTTCTTCTTTGCCAGTTCCAGGCAGCTAGAGATTTCTGTGCAGAGGTTAAGGCTTGGTGGTGTCTGCTATTCACCAAAGGAGGCTCTTCCATGCCCAGGTCACCAAAACAGACATTGGCAGAGCAGACAGGGACCTGGCAACTGGCTGACCCCGACGACCCTCCACACCACAGCTCTATGACTCAGCTACATTTGTCACACCTGTGTTCCACTTTCCTGGATGTCTTCCTCAGAATTAATTTCTTTCTAAATCCAACACGTGTATTTTTGAAAGATGCCAAATAATACCGCTGGAAACAGAAACTCAATATGGCCTGCCAGGAATAGAATGTAACTGTAAAAATAAATGAATACATAAATAAATACAGTGGAAGGAGAAACAGCGTTATTAAATTCTGTCTAGCCCCTCCTGTCTGCTGGGGAGGAGGTGGGGAGGAAGGAGGTCCAGGTTTGTTCTCTGTCTCCATTTAAAGGGAAGTGGTGGCCTTGAGATAACTGCCATTTGTAAAACATTTTCCCCAAACTTAAAAAAAAATAGAGAGAGGTATAAAAAATAGAGGGGTCATGTAGCCCTTCTAAGACTTACATGCTCTTGTAAAGCAAGGGGAACTCAAAAACAAGTAAAATAAAAACATTCAATTTTTTTTCTTTTTTTTTTTTTTTCCTTCAGGTTTATTGCTGGGGCTCGGTACCTGCACTATGAATCCACTGCTCCTGGAGGCCATTTTCTCCATTTTGTTGCCCTTGTTATTGTTGTTATTGCTGTTGTTGTTGGATAGGACAGAGAGACATCAAGAGAGGAGGGAAAGTCAGAGAGGGAGAGAGAAAGATATACACCAGGAGACCTGCTTCACAGGTGAGATGACGCCCCCCCCCCCCGCAGGTAGGGGGCCAGGGACTCAAACCAGGATCCTGGCACAGGGACTTGCTCTTTGCGCTATGTACTCTTAACCTCTTAACCTGCTGCACTATTGCCCGCCCCCCCCCCAAATTTTTATTATTAGATTGATACAGAGAAACACTGAGTGGAAAGGGAGATAGAGATGGAGAGAGAAAGATACCTGCTGTTCTGCTTCACCACTTGTGAAGCTTCCTCCCTGTAACTGGGGACTAGGGGGCTTGAACTTGAGTCTTTGCAAATTGTACCATGTGCAACCAGATGCAGCACCACCTGGCCCCTAATAAAAACATGAAAAAAAAAAAAAAGGCTGGAGGGCTAGCTCATCAGGCATGGCCTATGCTCTGCCATTTGTACAACTCAGGTTCAAGCCCTAACACCACATGGGAGGCTCTGTGTCATCAGAGGAAGCTCTGGGGCTGTGATGTCTTCTCTCTGTGTGTCTCTCTATCTCCATCTCTTGCTCTTTGGGTGAAATAATGTCCCAAATGATGAAACTGTGTATGCGGGAAGTTGCCGCTCCACCGAACAGGAAGGAAGAAAGAAAGGAAAGAAAGGGGGGTCGCTTCACAGGTGGTGAAGCAGGTCTGCAGGTGTCTATCTTTCTCTCCGCCTCTCTGTCTTCCCCTCCTCTTTCCATTTCTTTTTATCCTATCCAACAACAATGACATTGACAACAACAATAATAGTAATAACCAGGACCAGTGGATTCTTGGTGCAGGTACCGAGCCCCAGCAGTAACCTTGGAGGCAAAAAAAAAAAAAAAAAAAGACTTTGATGCCTGAAGCTCTGAGGTCCTATGTTCAATACCCTGCACTACCATAACCAGGGCTGAGCAATGTTCTGGTCCAAAAGGGGGGACACTGGGAGCTGGGAGGTAGCACAGCGGGTTAAGCGCAGGTGGCGCAAAGCACAAGAACCAGCATAAGGATCCCCGTTTGAGCCCCCGGCTCCCCACCTGCAGGGGAGTCGCTTCACAGGCGGTGAAGCAGGTCTGCAGGTGTCTGTCTTTCTCTCCCCCTCTCTGTCTTCCCTTCCTCTCTCCATTTCTCTCTGTCACTAACAACTATGGTGACATTAATAGCAACAACAATAATAATTACAACAATAAAACAACAAGGGCACCAAAAGTAAATAAAAAGGGGGGGACACTGTGCTGTTTTAATAAAAGTTATATAATTACATGCTCAGGCATCTCAAAATATCTCCTTGTATCTTTTTAGACCATGTCTGACATGGACTGGTATTTAGGATCCAGAAGTGTGTGTGTGTGTGTGTGTGTGTGTGTGTGTGTGTGTGTGTGTGTGTGTGTGTGAGAGAGAGAGAGAGAGAGAGAGAGAGAGATTTTTCAAAAGATTTTTTAAAGTTTTTTTTAATATTTATTTATTCCCTTTTGTTGCTCTTGTTTTATTGTTGTAGTTATTATTGATGTCATTATTGTTGGATAGGACAGAGAGAAATGGAGAGAACAGGGGAAAACAGAGAGGAATAGAGAAAGATAGACACCTGCAGACCTATGTCACCGCTTGTGAAGTGACTCCCCTGCAGGTGGGGAGCTGGGGGCTTGAACCGGAATCCTTACACAGGTCCTTGAGCTTCTCTCCACCTGCGCTTAACCCACTGCGCTACCACCGACTCCCGTGTGTGAGATTTTATGTACTGATTAATGAGAGAACTAGGAGAACAGAGAGAAAGAGAACCAGAGCCTCACTCTGGCACACACACTGCCAGAGATTGAACTCGGGACGTCATGCTTGAGAGACCAATGCTTTACTCCCCAAACCACCTCCCAGATCATAGGATCCAGAGTTCTTTATTTTTTTTTAAATAATTTATTTCTTTATTGGGGAATTAATGTTTTACATTCAACAGTAAGTACAATAGTTTGTACATGCATAACATTCCCCAGATTCCCATTTAACAATACAACCCCCACTATGTCATTCATCATCTTTCATGGACCTGTATTCTCCCCACCCACCCACCCACCCACCCCAGAGTCTTTTACTTTGGTGTAATACTCCAATTCCATTTCAGGTTCAACTTGTGTTTTCTTTTCTAATCTTGTTTTTCAATTTCGGCCTGAGAGTGAGATCATCCCATATTCATCCTTCAGTTTCTGACTTATTTCACTCAACATGATTTTTTCAAGGTCCACCCAAGATCGGCTGAAAACGATGAAGTCACCATTTTTTACAGCTGAGTAGTATTCCATTGTGTAAATATACCACAACTTGCTTAGCCACTCATCTGTTGTTGGACACCTAGGTTGCTTCCAGGTTTTGGCTATTACAAATTGTGCTGCCAAGAACATATGTGTACAGAGATCTTTTTGGATGGATGTGTTGGGTTCCTTAGGATATATCCCCAGGAGGGGAATTGCAGGGTCATAGGGTAGGTCCATTTCTAGCCTTCTGAGATTTCTCCAGACTGTTCTCCACAGAGGTTGGACCAATTTACATTCCCACCAGCAGTGCAGGAGGGTTTTTTTGACCCCACACCTGGATCCAGAGTTCTTTAAAACCAAGGGTAGGGTTAGAGAGAAAGATTGAGAGAAAGAAAGAGAGAGAAGTAGCTTACAGAGCACAACATGTGTCTTGACTGGTGCAGCCCAGGCTCAAACCCTAGCACCACATGGGTGATGCTACAGCACTGGGAGAAACTCCAGTGAGAGAAAAAAAAAAAAAGTGGAACAATAAAATCATACATGCACAATACCCTGACTCCAGAAACATAAAGTAAAACCAAAGTCACACCCGTAGACAGATGTGACATAAACACCACCCAACACCAAGCAGACTGACCCCGATTATCTCCCCTTAAGGAAGCAGAGGCCTCCCGCCTCTTCACTCTGCCACAGGGAAAGGGGGCTGCTGGGGTCTCATGTCCGAGTAGTGGGGGCCCCAGGGCTGAAGGTACGTGCTCCAGGACTCCAGACCTGCTTTCTCTGAGGACAGGTCAGACTTCACTTGACAGGCCCTGCTTGTCTTCTCTTTCCAGAGATGGAGCAGAAGGAAGGGCAGCTCTGTGAAGACAGGGCCACTGTCTCTCCAACCACAGAGGCCCCAGAGACGTCGGGAGGTGGAGGCTCTACAGAGAAGGAGAGCAAAGATGGTGGGAGGCAAAGCAGCATAGAGGTATCTCCAGAGGGGCCAGCGAAACAAGAAAGAGCTGGCAACAGCCTGGACACTGAAGGCCAGGCCCTAACACACAGGCCCGGGGAGGAGGACAAAGAGGAGAAGGGAGACTCCCCGGGGCCAGCTCAGCTGCACAAGGAGGATGCCAGGAAGGGAGAGCCTACGGTGGAAGCTTGGGAGATGACAGGAGAGACCAAAAGTGAATCTACAAAGGCTGAGGGAAAAGACACCACAGAGGCTTCTGAGAAGCAGGAAGCTCAGGAGAATAAAACTAAATCAAAATCTAAGGAGAAAGCCAGCAAGAATGAGGAGGCCCAAGCTGTGACCAAGGAGGGTGATGGGAAAGGGAAAAGCATGAGGGCCTGCCTGGAGGAGAATGCCAAGACAGAAGAGACCAAGGCTGAAGCCCAGGAGAAAGATGGTGTCCCAGAAGCTAAGTCAGTCGCTCAGGAGGAGCCTGCTGGGGAGGATCAGATCAAGGCTAAGCCTCAGAAGGAAGGCTCAAAGGAGGAGGCAGTGAGTGACACTAACAAAGAAGAAAACCCACAGAAGTCCCCTCTCTCAAGTTTTCCCTCTTGCTTTCTTCCCTTAAGAAAGTTGAGTTTCCCCCAACCTAACTCAAGAGTCTGGCATCAGGAGTGTATGTAACATTATACTGCAGGCTGCCTTTTCTTTCTTTCTTTCTTTTAAATTTTTAAAAAATATTTATTATTTATTTATTCCCTTTTGTTGCCCTTGTTGTTTTCTTGTTGTAGTTATTGTGGTTGTTATTGATGTCATTGTTGTTGGATAAGACAGAGAGAAATGGAGAGAGGAGGGGAAGACAGAGAGGGGGAGAGAAAGACAGACACCTGCAGACCTGCTTCACCGCCTGTGAAGCGACTCCCCTGCAGATGGGGAGCCAGGGCTAGAACAGGGATCCTTACGCCGGTCCTTGTGCTTCACACCACGTGTGCTTAGCCCGCTGTGCTACCGCCTGACTCCCTTTCTTTTTAAATTTTATTATCTTTATTTATTGGCTAGAAATCAAAAGGGAAGGGGGGGAGAGGGGAGGTAGAAAGGAAGAGAGACACCTGTAGCCTTTCGTCACCATTCTCGAAGTATCCCCCCTGCAGGTGGGCACCGGGGGCTCGAACCTGGGTCCTTGAGAGGTGTAACATGTGCACTCAACCAGGTGCACCACGACCCGCCCCCCCTTCCAATACTTTCTGAAGCCCCCAAAGCCCGGGGTGCCTTCTTTTTTGTGCCTCTGAGTCTCTCACAGGTCATGTTCCGTCCAGGAGTCAGCTGGTACCCATGAGGAGGCTGTGACGAGAGAGTCAGAGGAAGGAGCAGGGGGGCTCCCCAGTTCCCCTGAGGGGTGGCCTGAGAGCCCCACAGAGGAGGGCTTCAGCCCAGGTGAGTGAGAGGGGGCACGGAGGGAGAACAACAGCGTGGAGGTCCATGGCGAGTACCCCAGCTTCCCTCCCTCCTGTTCCTTTCCCCCAGATGGCTTGAGTCCAGAAGAGATGGCTGGTGAGGAGACCAGCCCTGCAACCAGGTAATTCCCAAGCGGGGCAATCCCTCTCTCCCCACCCCACCCTGTCCCACCTGTCCCCAGGGCTACAGGGGACCTGACCCAGGAAGCCAGAGCTCCAGAGGGTGGGGCACAGCTGCAAAGGCTTCCTCCTTGGCATCCAGAATCCTCTTTCTTTTTATTATTTTTATTATTATCTTTATTTATTTATTGAATAGAGACAGCCAGAAATCGAGAGGGAAGGGGGTAATAGAGAGGGTGAGAGACAGAGACACATGCAGCCCTGTTTCACCACTTGCGAAGCTTTCCCCCTGCAGGTGGGGACCAGGGGCTTGAACCTGCGGCCTTGTGCATTGTAACATAATGTGCTCAACCAAGTGCGCCACCACCTGGCCCCCAGAATCCTCTTTCTAGACACACTGCCGCCTTCCTCAGCTCAGCCATCATCACCCACGAGACCCCAAGCACTAAGCCTGGGTGCCACTGACCCCCCCTGTTGTTTTCACTGGGCTGGCTTCCCGCCCCCCATGTGAGCATGACCATGTCACTTCACCTCTCCCTGCAGAGATCACGGGGAGTGTACCTGCCCCATAGCCTCATTTATGCAGAACACCCAGCACGGTGCTCCAGGCATGGCAAGGGGGGTGCTGGAAAAAACAGAACTTGGTCAGGCTGGGGAGATAGAATAGCAGTTCTGCAAAAGCTTTCCAGGCCTGCTGGAGGTTCTGCGGGCCCAGGTTCAATGCCACCATAAGTCAGAGCCGAGCAGTGTGATGATGAAAATTAAATAGGACAGAACTTCATTCTTTTTTTTTTTGCCTCCAGGGTTATTTTTTTTTAACTTTTCTTTTTTCTTTCTTTCTTTCTTTTTAAATAAATATTTATTTATTCCCTTTTGTTGCCCTAGTTGTTTTATTGTTGTAGTTATTGATGTCGTCATTGTTGGATAGGACAGAGAGAGATGGGGAGGAGAGACAGAGAGGGGGAGAGAAAGACACCTACAGACCTCTTTCACCGCTGTGAAGCGACTCCCCTGCTGGTGGGGAGCCGGGGGCTCGAACCCGGATCCTTATGCCGGTCCATTAACACTTTGCGCCACGTGTGCCTAACCCGCTGCGCTACCACCCGACTCCCCACCCTCCAGGGTTATTGCTGTGACTCGTTCCTTGCGCTCCCAGTCCACTGCTCCTAGAAACCATTTTTCCCCCACATTTTTGTTGCCCTTGTTGTGGTCGTTTTGTTGTTATTGCTGCCGTTGTTGTTGGATAGGACAGAGAGAAATCGAGAGAGGAGGGGAAGACAAAGGGGAGAGATAAAGAGAGACACCTGCAGTCCTGCTTCACCGCTTGTGAAGCCACCCCCCCCCCCGCGGGTGGGGCCGGAGGCTGGAACCGTGACCCTTGAGCATCGCGCCATGGGCGCTTAACCCGCTGTCCTACAGCCCAACTCCCTCCTCTTCTTTTTCTTTTTCTAAATATTTATTTATTTATTCATTCCCTTTTGTTGCCCTAGTTGTTTTATTGTTGTAGTTATTACTGATGTCGTTGATGTTGGATAGGACAGAGAGAAATGGAGAGGGAAGGGGAAGACAGAGAGGGTGAAAGATAGACACCTGCAGACCTGCTTCACCGCTCCTGCAGGTAGGGACCAGAGGGCTCGAACCGGGATCCTTACGCCGGTCCTTGCACTTTGCGCCACCTGCTCTTAACCCGCTGCGCTACCGCCCGACTCCCACCTCTTCTTTTTCTAACCAGGATATCCCCCCAATTGTGCAGGGCTTTTTAAAAAAATATTTATTTTATTTATTTATTCCCTTTTGTTGCCCTTGTTGTTTTCATTGTTGTAGTTATTATTGTTGTTGTCGTTGTTGGATAGGACAGAGAGAAATGGAGAGAGGAGAGGAAGACAGAGAGGGGGAGAGAAAGATAGACACCTGCAGACCTGCTTCACCGCCTGTGAAGCGACGCCCCTGCAGGTGGGGGAGCCGGGGTTCGAACCGGGATCCTTATGCCGGTCCTTGTGCTTTGCGCCACCTGCGCTTAACCCGCTGCGCTACAGCCCGACTCCCGTGCAGGGCTTTTTATAATTATAGTAATAATACATGATTTTATCTTAATTAGAATATAATCTTTAATAATTGTGCAGGGCTTCACACCTGACAATCCTTCCACCACTTCTAAATGCTTTTCTTTATATAGAGGGGGAAAGACAGAGAGAGGGAGAGAGAGAGAGGAGAAACACCACACCGTGACTCTACCTCTCATGTAATCTCCCCTTGACATGTGGTGGCCCTGGGTTCAAACCCACGTTCTTGAGAATGCTAAAGTGTGTCCTCTCCTGGCTGTGCTATTTCCCGGAGCCTGAGAGTCTTATTCTGCCTGTTACACAATTACAGGTCTTGAAAGAATCTTCCTTGATATGGAACAAAATGCATCTCCATGTCATTTCCTTTCTTCCTTCCTTTGTTTCTCTTTTCCTTTCTTTTGTTCTTTTATAATATTTATTTATTTAGGATAGTGGTAGAGAGAACTTGAGAGGGGAGGGGGGACAAAGAGATACCTGCAGCAGTGTTTTACCTGTGAAGCTTCCCCCCCCTGCAGACGGGACTGGAGGACTTGAACCCAGGTCCGTGCATACGGTAATATATGTGCACCACCACCCAGTTTCCATTCTCTCTCTCTCATTATTTTACTAATGAGTGACAAGATTGTAGGATAACAGGGGTACAATTCCATACAATTCCCACCACCAGAGTTTCATATCCCATCCCCTCAATTGGAAGCTTCCCTATTCTTTATCCCTCTGGGAGTATGGACCCAGGATCATTATGGGGTGCAGAAGGTGGATGGTCTGGCTTCTGTAATTGCTTCTCCACTGGACATGGATGTTGGCAGGTTGATCCATGCTCCCAGCCTGTTTCTATCTTTCCCTAGTGGGACAGGGCTCTGGAGAGGTGAAGGTCCAGGGTACATTGGTGAGGTTGTCTGCTCAGGGACGTCAGGCTGATGTCATGGTAGCAACCGAAACTTGGTGGCTAAAAAGTATATATACCCCCACCCCCGAGCTCGGTGCCTGTACTACAAAGCCACTGGTCATGGTGGCCATTTATTCCTTTTTTTTCCTCCTTTTTCCCCCCATTTTTTATTTGATAAGACAGAGAGAAATTGAGAGGGGAGGAGAAAACAGAGAGGGAGAAAGATAGACACCTGCAGACCTGCTTCACTGCTTATGAAGCTTTCCCTGAAGGTGGGATGTGAGGGTCCAGCCCCGGTTCTTGTATAGTTCCTTGTGTTTAGTACTATGTGCACTTAATCAAGTGTGCTACCGCCAGGCTCTCTCCTCTCTTTTCCTCTCCCCTCCTCTCCCCTCCACTCCCCTCCCCTCTCCTCTCCTCCCCTTTCTTCTCTCCTCTCCTCTCTTTTCCTCTCCCCTATCCTCTCCTCTCCTCTTCTCTTCTCTCCTCTCCTCTCCCCTCCCCTCCTCTTTCCTCTCCTCTCCTCTTCTCTCCTCTCCTCTCCCCTCCCCTCCCCTTTCCTCTCCTCTCCTCTCCCCTCCTCTTTCCTCTCCTCTCTTCTCCTCTCCCTTCCCCTCCCCTCCACTCTCCCCTCCCCCTTCCTCTCCCCTCCCCTCCCCTCTCCTCTCCTCCCCTCTCTTTTCCTCTCCTCTCCCTCCCCTCCCTCGCCTCTCCTCCCTCCCCTCCCTCCCCTCTCCTCTCCCCTCCTCTCCTCTCTCTGTGTTGCTGGGGCCTCAGCATTCATAATCACTAGCACCAGAGCAACTTTTCTAGAGACACAGAGAGACAGACAGAAAGAAGGGGAGAGACACCACCACACCAGAGTTTTTTTTGGGGGGGGGAGGGGGCAGGGGAGTGTATGCCACTCCCATGTGGCGCTGGGGCTCAAACCTGGAAAGTGAGCTATCACTCTAGCCCCGCATCATCCCCACCCCGAAGTCATTCCCTTAAGACATTTCCTTAAGATAAGCAGTAAATGAGTAAGACAAGCACTCAAGCACTGCTTGGTGAGGTAATTTTTCTTGATCCTCAAAGAAGGAAACTGAGGCTCAGGAAGGAGTCACATAGCAGCTCCAAGGCCACACAGCAATGAAGAGGCAATGCCAAGGGGCCAGGCTGTGACATTCCCTGTTGAGTGCACACACTATCATGATCAAGGACCAGGGTTCAAGCCCCCAGTCCCCACTAACAAGAAAGGAAGCTTCACAAGTGTTGAAGTAGTGCTACAGGTGTCTTTCTCTCTCTACCTTCTCAATTTCTCTCCTATCAAATAAAAATCAGTAAGTAAATAAATAAATAAATAAATAAATAAGGAAAATGACCACTAGGGGCAGTAGACTCGTTGAGCTCTAGCGTGAACCTTGGTGGCCAAAACACAAAAGGAACAAAACAAAAAAAACCAAGGGAGTCCAGCTGTAGCACAGGTGGCAGAAAGCGCAGGTGGTGCAAGCCTCAAGGATCAAACTGGCATAAGGATCCCAGTTTGAGCCCCTGGCTCCCCACCTGGAGGGGAGTCACTGAAGCAGTGAAGCAGGTCTGCAGGTGTCTATCTTTCTCTCCCCTTCTCTGCCTTCCCCTCCTCTCTCGATTTCTCTCTGTCCTATCCAACAATGATAATATCACTAACTACAACAATAAAACAAGGGCAACAAAAGGGAATAAATAAATAAATAAATAAATATTTTAAAAATATCAAACTTGATCAGATCTCACACTAGCTTCCTAGACCACACGCTGCCCAAAGCTAGACTGTGCCTCATTCTCTTATTATTGTTATTGTTGTTATTATTATTATTTTAATAAGAGTGCTTTATAAAGAAAAAGAGAGAAAGAAACCAGAGCACTACTCAGCTCTGTTGTGGTGAAGCTGGGAGTTGATCCTGGGATGATGAAGCCTCAGGCATGAGGGTTTTTTATGTCACCATGACACTATCTCCCTAGGCCTTTCTTCCTTTTTTTTTTTATTGTTGTTGTAGTTATTATTGTTGTTGTTATTGATGTTGTCATTGTTGGATAGGACAGAGAGAAATGGAGAGATGAGGGGAAGACAGAGAGGGGGAGAGAAAGACAGACACCTGCAGACCTGCTTGTCCACTTGTGAATCGATCCCACTGCAGGTGGGGGGGGGGGAGGCTCAAACCAGGATCCTTAAGCTGGTCCCTGCGCTTCACACCACATGGGCTTAACCTGCTGCACTACTGCCAGACTCCCCTTTCTTCCTTTTTAAACAATTGTAAAATTGTTACTTATTTTCAGCCAGGGCACTGCTCAACTCTGGCTTAAAGTGCAGCCAAGGGATTGATCCTGGGATCTTGGAGCTTCATGAAAGTATTTTACAGAATCATAATGCTGTCTCCCTAGGCCTTTCATATATATATATATATATATATATATATATATATATATATATATATGGCCAGGCAGTGGTGCACCTGGTTAACTGCTCACATTACAGTGCACAAGGGCCCAGGTTCAAGCCCCTGGTCCCCAGCAGCAGGGAGAAAGCTTCATGAGTGGTGAAGCAGGTTTGCAGGTCTCTCTTTCTCTCCCCTTCTCTCAACTTCTCTCTTTCTCTACCCAATAATAAATAAATAATAAAAAGTAAAAAAAAAATTATTAAAAAAAAAATTCAACCAGAGCACTGCTCAACTCTGGCTTAAGGTAGTGCCAGGGGATTGAACCTGGTACCTCAGAGCCTCAGGTATAAGAGCCTCACTGCAGAATCATGTTGCAACCTTATCCTCACACTGAACCTCATGCATTTCTCCTCCCCAACCTCTCTGGAATAACAGTACAGAGTGGGCATCCCTTTAGACTGAGGGGACCCCCACCCCAGCACCCCTTTCTCACACCCCTGCGGTGGCCTCACCCCCCTCACACTTTGGGGCACCCTCCCGCCCAGCGAGCCTTCAGCCGGCTGCGAAGAGCCCCCGAGCCCAGCGGAGCCCCCTCCGGAGAAGAAGAAGGAGAGACACCCCGAGCGCAGGGGGGTCGCCTCGGCCCGGCCCCGCGGGCCCCGCGCCCAGAACCGCAAAGCCATCGTGGACAAGTTTGGCGGGTAAGGAGGGCGCCGCCTGGGGAGGGGGGGGGGGCAGGGGTGCCAGGAGGAGGGAGCTGCAGGACTGACGCCGCCCCCCTGCACCCTTCCCCGCGCAGGGCAGCCTCCGGGCCCACCGCGTTGTTCCGGAACCCCAAGGCGGCGGGGGTGGCCATCGGGGGGGTCAAAAGCATGCTGCTGGAGTGGTGCCGGGCCATGACCAGGAACTACGAGGTGTGTGGGCCTGGGCCCCCGGGGGTGCGCAGAGTCGGGGGTGCACCTTGGGGAAGCTTTAAGGGGGGGTACACCCCGGGGAGGCTCCAAGGAGATGCGCAGGGAGGTGCGCCCCCGGAGAAGCTCTGAGGAGGGTGCTGGGGGGTGCACCCCGGGGAAGCTCCG
Source organism: Erinaceus europaeus (assembly GCF_950295315.1). Classification (NCBI taxonomy): domain Eukaryota; kingdom Metazoa; phylum Chordata; class Mammalia; order Eulipotyphla; family Erinaceidae; genus Erinaceus; species Erinaceus europaeus. The sequence continues at coordinate 7,432,504 of NC_080178.1, forward strand.
AGTGGGGTGCGCAGGGCAAGGAGGGGGGGTCCTCAGGAAAGCTCCAAGGGAGGGTGCACCCCAGGGAAGCTCTCAGTGTGGGTGCACCCCAGGGAAGTTTTGAAGGGGTGCGCAAGGCTGGGGGGAGCCCCAAGGGAGGCTCCAAGGGGGGTGTTCAGGGTTGGGGGCGCTCCCGGAAGGCTTCTAGGGGGGTGCGCAGGGATGGTCCCTAGGGATACTGGTGGGGGTGTGCAGGACTGGGGGCTACCCCCCCCCGGGGCAGCTCCGAAGGGGAGTGTGTGCAGGGCTGTGAGGGGAGGGGGAGCCCAGGGAGCCTTCGAGGGGGGGTGACCCAGGAGGCATCTAGAAGGATGCGCAGGAATGGGGTTGCCCCTGGGGAGGCTCTGCGGGGGAGTGCGCAGGGCTGAGGGGGGGCCCAGGGGAGGGTCCGAGGGGGACACACACACCCAGGGGCTGAGCCAGGCTGGCCTGCAGCACGTGGACATCCAGAACTTCTCCTCGAGCTGGAGCAGCGGCATGGCCTTCTGCGCCCTCATCCACAAGTTCTTCCCCGACGCCTTCGACTACGTGGCGCTGGACCCCAAGCAGAGGCGCCACAACTTCACTCTGGCCTTCTCCACCGCAGAGTGAGTCACACAGCAACAGAGGCAGCTCCTCTGACAGGGCGGGTGCCTGAGGCTGAAGCCAGAAGCTGGGGGTGGGGGGTGGGGGAGAGAGAGACTGTGGCCACGTTCATACAGACAACAGGCAGTTTTCCCTTATTGTAACAGCTCATATATATGTGTGTGTGTGTGTGTGTGTGTGTGTGTGTATGTATATATATGCATATATATGTGTGTGTATGTATATATACATATATATATTATATGTTATATGATAGGACAGAGAGCAATTGAGAGGGGAGGTGGAGACAGAGGGGGAACGAAAGACAGACACCTACAGACCTGCTTTGTGAAGTGACTCCCCTGCAGGTGGGGAGCCAGGGGCTGGAACTGGGATTGTTACTTAACCCGCTGTGCTACCGCCCAACTCCCTCATCCATTTTTTTAAAAAAAGGTTACTTTATTATTTATTTATTACTGAATAGAGATAGAAATTGAGAGGGGAGAGGGAGAGACACAGAGGGTCACTTGCAGCCCTGCTTCACCACTCATGAAGCTTTTCCCCTGCAGGTGGGGACCAGCGGCTTGAACCCAGGTCCTTGTGCACTGTAATGTGTGCGCTTAACCAGGTGCACCACCACCTGGCCCCTTCATCTTTTTTTTTAGGCTTCTTTTTTATTATTATCTTTATTTATTTTTGGATAGAGACAGTCAGAAATTAAGAGGGACGGGGGAGATAGAGAGAGCAACATAGAAACACTTGCAGCCCTGCTTCAACACTTGTGAAGCTTCCCCCTCCCACAAGTGGGGACCAGGGGCTTGAACATGGGTCTTTGCACACTGTAATGTGTGTACTTAACCAGGTGTAACACCGCCCACCCCACCCCACCCCACCCCACCCCGTTTTTAATTGCCACCAGCATTATAGCTAGGACTCAGTGCCAGCAATAGAAATCCACTGTTCTTTTTTTTTTTTAACCTTATTGGATAGGACAGAGAGAAACTGAAAGAGATGGGGAAGATAGAGAGGAGGAAAGAGAGACGCCTGCAGACCTGCTTCACCACTTGTGAAGTGACTCCCCTGCAGGTGGGAAGCCAGGGCTCGAACCCATATCCTTGCGAATGGTGATATGTCTGCTTGACCGAATTTACCACTACCTGGCTGCCAAGTTTGTCACATCCTTAAACACCTCCCACCCCCCACTCCACCCCAGCATCCCAGGCCCCAGCCTGGGGTTCAGCCCAGCCACCTCAGCTGCTGAGAGAGTTCTGCTGAGCCCTGGGTCTCTCCTGCTGCCAGTACCCACCGTGGGTTGGCAGGCTGGCACTGCTGAAGCCCGACTTCAGGGTAAGGATATTCAGCCCTGGCCGTCAGTCCTAGCTGGGCCACTCACTTTGACTTGAGCCAAGCACTAACACATTCCTGGTCAGGGACAGAAGGAAGGAGTACAGGATGCTGTGTTAGAGGAAGCTCTTACCAAATTACCTGACAGGGGAGGTGAGACCCCCATAGTGAGCTCAGAGCAGGGGTCACAGCAAAGGCAGGAGCAGCCCGTGGGACCAAGCTACCTGCAGTTCCTCAGACATCACTCTGCTCCTACTGCCTCAGTGCTTTTGCCTGTGTAGCCTCTGCTGCCCAGATACCTCTTCCTGCTGAGGTGTAAGGAGCAGGTTGTAGATTTAGAATAGGGGCTGGGAGTCAGGTGGTAGCGCAGCGGGTTAAGCACGCAAGGACCTGTGTAAGGATCCCGGTTCGAGCCCCCGGCTCCCCACCTGCAGGGGAGTCGCTTCACAGGTGGTGAAGCAGGTCTGTCTTTCTCTCCCCCCCTCTGTCTTCCCCTCCTCTCTCCATTTTTCTCTGTCCTATCCAACAATGACAACATCAGTAGCTACAACAACAATAAGAAAATAACAAGGGCAACAAAAGGAAATAAATAAATAAATATCAAAAAAATCTTTTTAAAAAAAAAGAGGGGCCAAGGGGGGAAGGTTCATGAGCAGTGAAGCAGTGCTGCTAGTCTCTCTCTCTCTTTTCCCTCTCAATTTCTCTGTCTCGATCCAATAAAATATAAATATTTTTTTTTATTTTTATATTTATTTATTTTCCCTTTTGTTGCCCTTGTTTTTCATTGTTGTTGTAGTTATTGTTGTTGTTGTCATCATTGCTGGATAGGACAGAGAAAAATGGAGAGATGAGGGAGAGACAGAGAGGGGGAGAGAAAGACAGACACCTGCAGACCTGCTTCACCACATGTGAAGCGACTCCCCTACAGGTGGGGAGCCCGGGGCTCAAACTGAGATCCTTACACTGATCCTTGCGCTTTGCTCCACGTGCGCTTTACCTGTTGCACTACCACCTGACTCCCCAAAATAAATAATTTTAAAAAGAAAAAAGAGGGGTGGTCCAAGAGGTGGCACAGTGTATAAAGCATCGGACTGTCAAGCCTGAGATCTTGAGTTCAGTCCCCGGCAGCACATGTACCAGAGTGATGTCGGGTTCTTTCTCTCTCTCCTCCTAACTTTCTCATTAATAAATAAATAAAATATTTAAAATAGAAAGAAAAGAAGGGTGGGGAATATAGTGGCATACAAGATTGAGCACACACATCACAAACGACAGTGACCCAGGTTTGGACTCCCACTCCCCACCCACAGGGGAAAAGCTCCACTAGAGATGAAGTGGTGATGAAGCTCTCTCTCTCTCTCTTTCTCTCTCTACCTCTCTCTCTCTCTCTTTCTCTCTCTCTCTCTCTTTCTCTCTCCCTCTCCCCTTCCCCCCTCTCAATTTCTGTCTCTATCCAAAATAAATAAATAAAATATATTAAATAAATATTTTAAATTTTTTATTATATTATTTATTATTGGATAGAGACAGCCAGAAACTGAGAGGGAGAGTACGGACACCTGCAGCCTTGCCTCACCACTTGTGAAGCTCTCCCCCCCATCAAGTGGGACTAGGGGCTTGGACCCGGGCCCTTGCACACCGTAACATGTGAGCTCAGTCAGATGCACCACCTGGCCCCTAAATAAAATTAAAAGGAAAAATATGGCCACCAGGAGCAATCGATTCTTAGTGCAGGCACCAATCCCCAGCAATAACCCTAGTGGCAATTTTAAAAGTAATAATATAAGCGCTTGTGGCGTGAAGTGCAAGGACTGGCATAAGTATCCCGGTTCGAACCCCCGGCTCCCCACCTGCAGGGAAGTCGCTTCACAAGCAGTGAAGCATGTCTGCAGATGTCTATCTCTCCTCCTCTCTGTCTTCCCCTCCTCTCTCCATTTCTCTCTGTCCTGTCTAACAACGATGACATCAATAATAACAACAACATTAAACAAGGGCAACAAAAGGGAAAATAAATAAATAAATATTTTAAAAAATTTATTTTATTTTATTTTCCCTTTTGTTGCCCTTGTTGTCTTTTTATTGTTGCTGTAGTTATTATTATTGTTGTTATTGATGTCGTCATTGTTGGATAGGACAGAGAGTAGTCAAGAGAAGAGGGGAAGACTGAGAGGGGGAGAGAAAGACAGACACCTGCAGACCTGCTTCACCACCTGTGAAGTGACTCCCCTGCAGGGGAGGAGCTGGGGGCTCGAACCAGGATCCTTATGTTGGTCCTTGCGCTTTGTGCCACCTGTGCTTAACCCGCTGCGCTACTGCCCGACTCCCAATTTTTTTTTAAGTAATAATAATAATGAGAGAATGAAAGGATTAGCAACCAAAGGGACCCACTGGACCCACTGAGTGCCTTGGAGATGTGGCTGAGGGCACAGGCACAACTGAGCTGAGTCTGAACCTTGAGTGCTGGGATGTCGGTTATCTCATTTACCCCATATGTGCAGTGGGATGGCCTCCCGGGGCCACAGGCTGTGGGGTTCGCCCTTGCTGGGTTGCTCCCCTTAGCTCTCAGGCCCTTCAGCTTTGGCTCTCTGCTCCTGGCCCTGCAGGAAGCTGGCTGACTGTGCTCAGCTGCTGGAGGTGGATGACATGGTCCGCCTGTCGGTGCCAGACTCCAAGTGTGTCTACACCTACATCCAGGAGCTCTACCGCTGCCTGGTACAGAAGGGGCTGGTGAAGACCAAGAAGAAATGAGGCGGCTGGCCAGCCAGGCATCCCTGGCCCTGTGACTCACTTCCCGGCCAGTGGACATCAGTCTTAACTGCATTAAAAATCGTGTTTTTTTAAATCTCATTGTTGTCTTTATTTGCACTTCTCTGGCAATCAAGGACTTGTCATATATCAGAAATGATAGCAACAACAAATGCTGGAGAGGTTTGTGGGGACAAAGGAACCCTCCTGCACTGCTGGTGGGAATGTGAATTGCTCCAACCCCTGAGGAGAACAGTCTAGAGAACTCTCAGAAGGCTAGAAATGGACCTACCCTATGATCCTGCAATTCCTCTCCTGGGGGATCTATCCTAAGGAACCCAACACACCCATCCAAAAAGGTCTGTGTACACATACATTCTTAGAAGCACAATTTGTAATAGCCAAAACCTGGAAGCAACCCAGGTGTCCAACAACAGATGAGTGGCTGAGCAAATTGTGGTATATATACACAATGGAATACTACTCAGCTGTTAAAAATGGTGAGTTCACCTTCTTTATCTCATCTTGGATGGAGCTTAAATGAATCATGTGAAATGAGTTAAACCATAAAGAGAAGCATAAATATGGGATGATCTCACTCATAGACAGAAGTTGAGAAATAAGAACAGAAGGGGAGGGTGCTGGGTGGTGGTGCAGCAAGTTAAGTACACATAATACTATGCAGAAGGACCCACTCAAGGATCTGGGTTTGAGCCCCCTGCTCCCCACCTGCAGAGGAGATGCTTCACAAGCAGTGAAGCAGGTCTGCAGGTATCTATCTTTTTAAAAAAATATTTATTTATTTCCTTTTGTTGCTCTTGTTTCATTGTTGTAGTTATTGTTGTCGCTGCTGTTGTTGTTGTTGGATAAAACAGAGAGAAATGGAGAGAGAAGGGGAAGATAGAGAGGGGGAGAGAAGGTGTCAGGCGGTAGTGCAGCAGGTTAAGCGCAGGTGGCGCAAAGCACAAGGACCCGCGTAAGGATCCCGGTTCGAGCCCCCAGCTCCCCGCCTGCAGGGGAGTCGCTTCACAGGTGGTAAAGCAGGTCTTCAAGTATCTACCTTTCCTCCTCTCTGTCTTCCCCACCTCTCTCCATTTCTCTCTGTCCTAACAACAACAGCATCAATAACAACAACAATAATAACTACAACAACAATAGGGAAAATAAATATTTTAAAAAGCTGTTTTTAATTCTTTAAAAAAAGGGGGGAGAGAAAGAGAGACACCTGAAGACCTGCTTCACCTCTTGTGGTGCGACCCCCCTGTAGGGGGGGAGGCAGGAGCTCAACCATGATCCTTCCGCGGTCCTTGTAACCAAGTGCACTTAACCCACTGCGCTACCGCCCGACTCCCCCCCATTTTCCCTCCTCTCGATTTCTCTCTGTTTTGTTCAGTAAAAATTAAAAAAAAAAAAAATGGCCTTCAGGAGCAGTGGATTTGCAGTGCCAGCACCAAGTCCCAGCAATAACAAAAGAGAAAAAGAAAAAAAAATAGAAGGGGAAACAGGTATATCACATAAAAGTAAGGGACTCTGGGTAGATAGGCAGGGAGGGCTCTCAGGTCCTGGTGCAAGATGGTAGAGGAGGACCTAGGCTGGGAGTGAGACTGTTTTGCAAAAAAACAGAAATGTTACACATGTACCAACCATTGTATTTACTGTTGACTGTAAACCATTGATTTCCCCCCCCCAATAAAAAAATAATAAATCCTTTTGTAAAAGCCTGTCTGGCCACTCAGTGCTGCCTCCCTTCCTCTGCCCCAAAGTGTCTCTCTTTCCCAACTACTGGGATTCCTCCTCTGATAAACCCCCCCACACACACCCCTGAGCAGCCTCTGAGAAATGACAGTGGCCTCAGTTCCACCAGTAACTGGCTGGGTGACTTTGGATCAGTGAGTCCACTGCTCTTGAGTCTCAGTCTGCAAGGGGCTCTTGGGACTTCAGACTTCGTGGAGTGGCTGTGAGAGTTACATGAGGTGGCAGAATGGACCCCAATCCCTGGTGCCTGGTGCCTAGCTTATGAAAATACAGTGGCCATAGTAGAACACAAACATATGACAGCCTCTGGTGACATTTTTTTCAAGTTCGCGGTCTTTCCACAACCCCCCCGCCCCCAGTTTTGGGAACTCAGAAACAGGCTAGAGAAGAGACTCTGAAATCATTTCGAGCTGATGAGAACAGCCTGTGAAAAACCAGTCAGCAGAGTGCAAAGGCAGGAGGTAATAGGCATGGCCATGGCCTGTAGTGTGGGCCTGGCAGTCCAGTGAAGCATTCTGTGCCTCAGTGGCCTCATCTGTAAAATGGGGGTGCAGTGGGGGACATTGACCCACTAAGACATGCTGAAGCCCCCCTCCAGCCAAGGCTGGGCTTGTCTTTCAGGACCAGTGTTTCCCCCATACTATTTGGGGTTACATAAGACTTGAAGCTGGGGTAGTCATTAGTTCACTTGAAGCAGGTCCCATCTTTAATTTGAAGCCAGGTAATTAATTCCTCAGGGTCCCCGCCTGCCCCCCCCCCCAGGGTCTTTGGAAGATTCTGGCTGGTGTCTTGAGTTTTCTGCAAACTGACATGCATATTTAAGACAGAGCAATTGAGTGAGACCAGTAAGTGACCCATGTCAGAGGACACTGGGGGGGGACTGGGTTGAAACTCTGCAAAACATACACACACACACACACACACACACACACACACACACACACAGGCTTTGGGGCAGAGGAAGGTAAACCTGAACTCGGTACATGCAGACAGACATAGACACAGACATATAGAGAAGGAGAGGGAGAGGGAGAGGGAGAGATGAGTAACAGCCTAAGAAGGGAAAAAGCAAGCATGAAATGGGATGAGCCGCAAACTGGCTCAGGGGTGGTGGGCTTCCATCCATGTCTGTGATGTTCACGTCTGTAAGGTGTGTCCGTCCACCATGCAGACAGGATCCAGTGCAGATGGGGGTCAGAGCCAGAGTTAGGACGGCCGGTCCTCTCCAAACTCAAGGGTGAAGTCGCTGGCTTCCTGGTTGAACAGGTCCGGGTTCTGCTCCAGCTGCTGGGCCAGTGACAACCGCAGGGGTAGACTCTCTTCTGGTCTGTTCACCAGCATGCTGAGGGCTTCTAAAACTGGGGAGAGAGGGCAGTGCAGGACTTCAAGGCAGAGGTAAAGAAAAAAGTTCCAGTGGAGGGAGTTGGGCAGTAGTGCAGCGGGTTAAGCACACGTGGCGCAAAGCGCAAGGACCAGTGTAAGGATCCGGGTTCAAGCCCCCAGCTCCCCATCAGCAGGGGAGTCCCTTCACAGGCGGTGAGGCAGGTCTGCAGGTATCTGTCTTTCTCGGTCTGCAGGTGTCTATCTTTCTCTCCACTCTCTGTCTTCCCCTCCTCTCTCCATTTCTCTCTGTCCTATCCAACAATGATGACATCAGTAACAACAACAACAACAATAACAACTATAACAACAATAAAAAAACAGTAAGGGCAATAAAAAAACAGTAAGGGCAACAAAAGGGAAAAGAAATAAAGTGCCAGTGGGGCCAGGGAGGTGGCTCCACAGCTAGAATCTTGGACTTACAAGCATGTGGTCCCAGGTTTGAGCCTTGGCTGGGACAGAGTAGTGTTTTGATATCCTCACCCCATCCCATCCTACCTTTTTTTTTTTTAACCCTCCAGTGTTATCACTGGAGCTCAGTGGCAGCACTACAAACCCACTGCTCATTTCGGCCATTTTTTCCCCCATTTTATTGGCTAGGAGAAAGAGAAACTGAGAGAGGAGGGGAAGATAGAGGGAGAGAAAGACAGATACCTGCAGACCTGCTTCACCCCTTGTGAAGCGATCTCCCTGCAGGTGGGGAGTCGGGGGGAGGGGCTTAAACCTGGATCCTTATGTGGGTCCTTGTGCTTAGTACTCTGTGTGCTTAACCTGGACCACCCCCTCTTTCTTTCTGACAATAAAAGAAAAAAAAAACAACCACTTTCACTAGAAGAAGGATACAGACATAACTGACACATTTCCCTTGACATTCCATAGACATTGCTTCTTCGGAGAGAGGAACAGAGACCACCGTGGTCCACAGAAGAAGCAGGACCCTTCCATTTTATTTTATTTTATTTTTATTTTTTTTTATTGCCACCAGGCTTATCACTGAGGCTCAGTACCAGCACTACAAATCCACTGCTCCCAGCAGACAGGGTTTTTATTTTATTTTTTTTTTCCTTTTGTTGCCCTTGTTGTTTTTTATTGTTATTGTAGTTATAATTGTTGTTGTTATTATTGATGTTGTCACTGTTGGATAGGACAGAGAGAAATGGAGAGAGGAGAGGAAGACAGAGAGAGGGAGAGAAAGACAGACACCTGCCAATCTGCTTCATCACCTGTGAAGTGACCCCACCTACAGATGGGGAACTGGGGGCTGGAACCAGGATCCTTACGCCGGCCCTTTGGCTTTGCGCCACTTGCGCTTAACCCGCTGCACTACCGCCCAACTCCCTTTTTTTTTCTTTTTTTAAATTTCTTTCTATTGTATTGGAGAGGACAAAAAGAAAATGAGAGGGAGGGAGAAGAAAGAGAGATACCGGGAGACCTGCTCCAGTCCTCGTGAAGCCTTCCCCTCTGCAGGTGGGGATGAGGGGCTTGAGCCTGGCTTTTGTCTCATGGTAACGTGCACGTAACCAGGTGTGCCACCTCCTGGCCCCCTTTATTTATTTGTTTGTTGGATGGATGGAGGCCCAGAAAGAAATCAAGAGGGTAGGAGGAGATGGGGAGAAACAGAGAGCCACCTGCAGCACTGCTTCACCGCTGTTGAATCTTCCCCGATGCAGGTGGAGACTGGGAACTTGAACCCAGGTCCTTGAGCACTGGAACAGAAGTGCTTGCTCAACCCAGTGCACCATCACCCCGCCCCTACCTTTCTTTTTTTTTTTCCTCCAGGGTTATTGCTGGAGCTTGGTGCCTGCACTATGAATCCACTGCTCCTGGAGGCCATTTTTTTTTCCTTTTGCTGCCTTTGTTGTTTATTGTTGTTGTTACTATTATTGTTGTTATTGCTGTCTTTGTTGTTGGATAGGACAGAGAGAAATGGAGGGGGGGGGGAAGACAGAGAGAAGGAGAGAAAGACAGACACCTGCAGACCTGCTGTACAGCCTGTGAAGCGACTCCCCTACAGGTGGAGAGCCGGGGGGCTCGAACCCGGATCCTTAAGCCGGTCCTTGCACTTTGCGCCACGTGCGCTTAACCCCAGCGCTACCGCCTGGCCCCTCCCTCCCAATTTCTGTCTCCTCTCTTCAGGGTTTTCCTACTCAAATATCAGCCTCTGCTCCAACCCCCCCCCCCCCCGCCCCGCCAGCCCCATTTGAACAAGGCTGAGCCCCCACCTTGGCAGATCCTGGTTTGAGGCTTCCAGTTCTCCTTGCTGATAATGGGCAGGCAGACGTCACCGTTGCTGTCCACAGCGGGGTGGTAGATAGCCGTGGTGAACTTCACCTTGGGGGGCTTCAGTGGGTACTCCTTTGGGAAGCTGACAGTCAGGTGGAAGGCCTTGAGGTTGTAAGGTGGTCTCTCCTGTGCATGAGAAGGGGGTTAAGCTTTGTTGCACAGTGAGTACGGAATCACTCTTCGGGGACCTGGACCAGGGACCCCTGCCCCCCAAACCTGTCAGCTGTCCTGGGCATCCTCTGCTGCTCAAAAGCACCATGGGGGAGTCTGGCCGTAGCGCAGTGGGTTAAGCGCACGTGGCACGAAGAAGCACAAGGACCGGCTTAAAGATCCCAGTTCAAGCCCCCCGGCTCCCCACCTGCAGGGAAGTCACTTCACAAAGGGGTGAAGCAGGTCTGCAGGTGTCTGTCTTTCCCTCCCCCTCTCTGTCTTCCCCTCCTCTCTCCATTTCTCTCTGTCCTATCCAATAACTACAACAATAAAACAAGGGCAACAAAAGGGTATAAATAAATAAATACATAAATAAATAAATATTTTTTAAAACACATGGACAGGAAGAGAGTGTGTGAGCACCTGGCCCAGCTGCATCTTCAGCTCTCAGTGTGTTTTTGAGCATCCTTGGTTCTCAGCTTCCTCATCTTTAAACTGAAGGAGTTAGACTGGACATAGATGGCTTCCTGCCACCTTTCTCAGCAGACAAAAGTCCTACTTCCTCCAAGGTCTGGGGGACTCAATGCAACACTTTTTTTTTTTTGCCTCCAGAGTTATTGCTGGGACTTGGTGCCTGCACCACAAATCCACTGCTCCTGGAGGCCATTTTTTCCCTTTTGTTACCCTGGTTGTTTTACCATTCTTGTGGTTATTATTATCGTTGTTATTGATGTCATTGTTGTTGGATAGGACAGAGAGAAATGGAGAGAGGAGGGGGAGACAGAGAGGGGGAGATAAAGAGAGACATCTACAGACCTGCTTCACCGCCTGTGAAGCGACTCCCCTGCAGGTGGGGAGCCAGGGGCTCGAACGGTCCTTACACTGGATCCTTACACCGGTCCCCATGCTTTGTGCCAAGTGCGCTTAACCCAAAGTGCTACCACCCGACCAACAACACTGCTTTTTTGTTGGATTTCTTGTATCTTTTTTGTTGTTGTTGTTGTTGTTTGCCTCCAGTGTTATCACTGGGGCTCATGCCTGCACTATGAATCCACTGCTCCTGTGGCCACTTTTTGTTTTCTCCACCTGCAGGGGTGTCGCTTCACAGGTGGTGAAGCAGGTCTGCAGGTGTCTATCTTTCTCTCCCCCTCTCTGTCTTCCCTTCCTCTCTCCATTTCTCTCTGTCCTATCCAACAACAATGACATCAATAACAACAACAATAATAAGTCCAATAATAATAATAATAATAAAACAAGGGCAACAAAAGGGAATAAATAAATTAAATTAAAAGAGAGGAAAAATGACAGAGACACTAGCATCATTGTTTCAATGCTTGTGAAGCTTTCCCCCTGCAGGTGGGGACCGGGGACTTGAACCTGGGTCCTGTGCAAAATAGTGTACACTTGCCAGTTGCACCACCACCTGACCCTTTTGATTCTTTCTTTCTTTCTTTCTTTCTTTCTTTCTTTCTTCCTTCTTTCCTTCATTTCTTTCTTACATCCAGGGTTATTGCTGGGGCTTGGTGCCAGCACTACAAATCTACAGCTCCTAGCTGGCATTTTTTCCCATTTTTACTGGATAGAACAGAGAGAAAATTAGAGAGGAGGGGGAGATAGAAAGGGAAAAAGAAAGACTAGTACAGACTTGTTTCACCACTTGTGAAGCATCCCCCCTGCAGGTGGGGAGTCAGGGGCTCGAACCCAGATCCTTGCTCTGGTCCTTGTGTTTAGTACTATGTGCACTTAACTGGATGCACCACTGCCCATCCTCCTTGATACTCAGTCGGTAATAAATAAATGAGTCTTGGGGTGGGGGGAGGGGAATGAAGAAGAAAAAGAGAGACACTGCAGTACTGACATTCCCCTCAGTGTTACGAGGATGGGAGCCTCTAACCTGGTTTGTACACATGGTAAAGCAGGGCCCCTTCTCAGGTGAGCTGTCTCACCCACCCCAAAGGGGTTTAGCTTCTCTTACTATTAGTGTCACAAGGACCCTTTCACGAACTAATATCCAGGGGGCAGATGGTAGCACACCGGGTTAAGTGCACACAGTGCGAAGTACAAGGATCCCTGTTCGAGCCCCCGGCTTCCCACCTACAGGGGGGGAAGGTGGTCCCTTCACAAGCCGTGACGCAGGTCTGCAGGTGTCTTTCTCTCTCCCTCTCTATCTTCCCCTTCTCTCTTAATTTCTGTCCTGTCTAACAACTAGAAGAACAACAATAATAACAGCAACAACAATAATAAATGGGAGAAAAGATGGCCGCCAGGAACAGTGGATTCGTAGTGTAGGCACCGAGCCCCAGCGATAACTCTGGAAGGGAAAAACACAAAACAAATAACTAGCATCCAGCAACAGCGTCTCAAGAAGCAATGAATACGCTGAGAAGGAGTCTTCGAGGGGCCGTTCAGCCTACAGATCTTTCCAGATCCTCATCTCTCCTTTCTCTCCACCCCCAACCCACCTTCTCCTCCTCCTCCTTCTATTAGAATGTTGGAACATCTATGGTGGGCTCAGGGGCTAGTTTTGAAGAAAGAGCCTTCTAAGCCCAAACATCAGTTTGCCTTGACTGGAATCATTTTGTCCAGATGGAAACATCCACCTACGACCTCTGATTAACTCCAGTTAAGTGAAAGCATTGTAAAGCAGGGAAGATTCGGGGATCCGGCGGTAGCGCAGTGGGTTAAGCGCAGGTGGCGTAAGGGCCAGCCCCCGGCTCCCCACCTGCAGGGGGGGTCACTTCACAAGTGGTGAAGCAAGTTTGCAGGTGTCTATCTTTCTCTTCCCCTCCTCTCTCCACTTCTTTCTTTTTTTTTTTTCTCCTCCAGGGTTATTGCTGGGGCTCAGTGCCTGCACCATGAATCCACTGCTCCTGGAGGCCATTTTCCCCCCTTTTGTTGCCCTTGTTGTTGTAGCCTAGTTGTGGTTATTATTGTTATTGTTGATGTCGTTCATTGTTGGATAGGACAGAGAAATGGAGAGAGGAGGGGGAGACACAGAGGGGGAGAAAAAGATAGACACCTGCAGACCTGCTTCACCGCCTGTGAAGCGACTCCCCTGCAGATGGGGAGCCAGGGGCTCAAACCAGGGTCCTTATGCAGGTCCTTGCACTTTGTGCCATGTGTGCTTAACCCACTGCGCCACTGCCCTACCCCCTTCTCTCTCCATTTCTCTCTCTCCTATCCAACAACGATATCAATAACAACAACAATAATAACCATAATGATAAAAACAACAAAGGCAACCAAAATGGAAAATAAATCAATATTTTTAAAAAAAACAGAAACAGGGAAGATTCTCCTCCCACTCCCAGTCTCCTGACCAAACCCCTGACCTCTGCCACCCCAAGCCAAGGTCAGAGTCCCCGGAGTCACTCACAGGCAGGAGAAGGACATGCCACTGCAGAACGTCTGAAGCTTTGCAAGTCAGGTTCCGTAGATATGGGGGAAGCTCATTCTGAAGGCCCTCCAACTCCTGTGGGGACATCGAGAGGGGGGCCACTTAGCCCACACCAGTCCCCTGTCCCAGCCACAAGCTGTCCCCAGTCCCAAAGAGGACAGATAGCCAGAGGACAGAAGCTGGGAAAAATCTTACCTCCCCCATAGATGGCAGACAGCAGCTCAGTATACTAAGTGACTTGGGCGACTTCAGCCTGTAAGATCTGAGGCAGGGAAATGCAAGTCTCTCGGCTTCTAAATACTCAACCTGGCGGCAGTCTGTCCCCATCCCATCCACCACTGCTCTAATACAAGGGTGTCATGCCTCTGCAAAGCACCCGTAAGGGGGAGTGGCAGTGGTGCGCCTGGCTAAGTGCATGCAGTACTAAGTGCAAGGACCTGTTCAAGGATCCGGGTTTGAGCCCCCGGCTCTCCTCCTGCAAAGGGGGATGCTTTCACAAGCAGCGAAGCAGCTCTGCTATCACCTGGCCCCTTTGGGTTTGATCATCTTTATTTATGGGGTCAGGTGGGGATGTATCTGGTAGAGTGCATCAGGACTAGAGTTTAAGCCCCAGGTTCCCACCTGCAGGGGGGAAGCTTTGCAAGTGGTGGAGCAGGGCTACCGGTGTCTCTTTCTCTCCCCTCCCTTCTCTTCTTCCCTCCTCTGTTCCTCTCTGTTTCTATTTAAAAAAAAAAAAAAGTCATAGGGATGGGGGGGCAGGCAGTGGCACAGCCAATTAAGTGCACACATTACAGTGCATAAGGACTTGGGTTCAAGCCCCTGACCCCTACCTGCAGGGCAGCTTTACGAGCAGTGAAGCAGGGCTGGAGGTGCAGGTGTCTCTCTTTCTCTCTCCTCATCTTCCCCTTCCCTCTCAATTTTCTCTATCCAATAAAAAAATTTTTTAGTAAAATAAAAAAAAAACATTTTCAAATAAAAGTCACTAGGAGGGATTTTTTTTTTCTTAAGTCACTAAAAGTCACTTTAGGCACCAATCCCTGAGAACTCTGGTAGAAAATAGATAAATAGGGCAGGGAAAGATAGCATAATGGTTATGCAAAAAGACTCTCATGGCCTGAGGCCCCAGAGTCCCAGGTTCAGTCTCCTGCACCACCATAAATCAGAGCTGAGCAGTGCTCTGGTAAAAAGAGAAGAAGAAAGAAGAAGGAGGAGAAGAAGAAGAAAGAGGAGAAGGAGAAAAAGGAGGAGGAGGAGGAGAAGGAAAAGGAGAAGAAGGAGAAAAAATGAAGAGAGAAAGAAAGAAAGAAAGAAAGAAAGAAAGAAAGAAAGAAAGGAAGGAAGAAAAGAGGTGTGTAGGGAGGCTTTGCAAAGCTGGGTCCCACTGAGGAAACAGGAGTGCACTCTACCAGGACCAGGTGGTAGTGCACCTGCTTATGTGAACATGTTACAATGCACAGGGGCCCTGGTTCAAGCCCCAGGGTTCCCATCTGCAGGGAGAAAGCTTCATGAGTGGTAGAGCAGTGCTCCAAGTGCCTGTCTCTCTTTTCTCTCCTTCTCCATCCCATCTCCCTCTCGATTTGCCCTGCCCTACCAAATAAGATAACTTAAAAAAAAAAAAAAAAAAAAACAGGGAGTCGGGCGGTAGCACAGTGGGTTAAGCGCACAGAGCGCCAAGCACAAGGAGCACTGCAAGGAGCTCGGTTCAAACCCCCGGCTCCCCACCTGCAGGGGGGGGGGAGTCGCTTCACAGGCGGTGAAGCAGGTCTGCAGGTGCCTATCTTTCTCTCCCCCTCTCTGTCTTCACCACCTCTCTCCATTTCTCTCCTATTCAACAACGATGATATCAATAATAACTACAACAATAAAACAAGGGCAACAAAAGGGAATTTAAAAAAACACACTTAAATCAGAAATGCACTTTACTGAGAAGCTCAAAGCCCAGTTGGAGCAAATGAACAGTGTACCCTGGGCAAGGCAACAGACAGCCCTTTACAGGAGCCAGTTCATGGTCAGGAACACTGGGAAACACTAGGTGAAAGGGTTCTTTTTCTTTCTGCTAGGGTTCCGTTGGGGTCCTGGTGCCTAGCGGTGTAAGAAGACCTAGACAGGAGGGGGGTGTCCCCAGAGTGTTTTGTAGAAAATTCAGAGAAATTTTACACATGTACCCACAACTATATTTACTACTGACTGTAAACCATTAATCCCCCCAATAAAATATATATATATATATATTTTTTTTCCCTCCAGGGTTATTGCTGGGCTCGGAGCCAGCACCGCTCCTGGAGGCCATTGTTCCCCCTTTTGTTGCCCTTGTTGTTGTAGCCTTGTTGTGGTTATTATTATTGCCATTGTTGATGTTCTTCGTCGTTGGATAGGACAGAGAGAAATGGAGAGAGGAGGGGAAGACAGAGAGGGGGAGAGAAAGATAGACACCTGCAGACTTGCTTCACCACCTGTGAAGAGACCCTCCTGCAGGTGGAGAGCTGGGGGCTCGAACCGGGATCCTTACGCTGGTCCTTGCGCTTTGGGCCACATGCGCTTAACCCACTGCGCCACCGCCCGACCCCCCCCAATAAAATATTTTTAAATAAGGTCCAGGTGGTGGACACCTGGTTAAGCACTCACGTTAAAGTGCACAAGGGTACAGGTTCAAGCCCCTGGTCCCCACCTGTAGGGGGAAGCTTCCTGAGTGGTGAAGCAGGGCTGCAGGTGTCTCTCTCTCTCTCCCCTTCCCCTCCCAATTTCTCTGTCTCTATCCAATAGTAAATAAGTATATTTTAAAAAATTTTTAAAAAGGGGCCACCAGGTGATGGCATACCTGGTTGAATGCACATGTTACAATGTGCAAGGATCCAGATTCGAGCCCCCAGGTCCCCACCTGCAGGGGGAAGCTTTACAAGTGGTGAAGCAGGGCTGCAGGTGTCTCTCTGTCTCTCTCCCTGTCACTCTTTCCCTTACCTCTCAATTTCTGGCTGTCTCTATCCAATAAATAGATAAAGACAGTTTAAAAATTTAAAATAATAGGGGCTAGGCAGTAGCACACCAGGTTAGGCGCACAGAGTACTAAGCACAAGACCCCGGTTCAAGTACCTGGCTCTCTACCTGGGGGGGGGGAGGTCACTTCACAAGCAGTGAAGTAGATTTGCCAGTGTCTTGTTGGTATGCTTCTAGTTCTGCTTCTGGGATCCCTTCTGTTACATTGCTTGACGTTGTGGTCTATTTGCATGATCATTCTGTTACATTGGTTTGGTCTCACTGCCCCCCCCCCCCACCTCCGGGAGACTGTGGTTTAGTCGCTTCTCCCGCCCCGTATCACGTACTTCCTGGGTTCCAGAGGTGGCTGCCGCTGGAGGAGAGAGATGGAGGAGCCTATTGTGTTGTGATTAAGTTGTTAGACTGCTTGCCGGCTCGTGAATAAAAATTAAACTGCGTTCTCAGCTCAGCCACGAGTTTCTGGTCGTCTCTGTTACCCGCCCGTGAAGCTAGCCCGGCCTCATGGCGCCCTGAACTCTGATGACAGTGTCTATCTCTCTCTCTTCCTTGTCTCTCAATTTCTTTCTGTCCTATAAAAAAATAAAATAAAATAAATGGCTGTAGGAGCAATGGATTCATAGTGCAGGCACTGAGCCCCAGCAATAACCCTGGATGCAAAATAATAATAATAACAATAATAATAATAATAAGCCAGTGAAATAACTCACTTGGATAACATGCTCTTTTGTCTTGTGGGTGACCCATATTTGAACCCGGCCCCAGCAGCACTGAAAGAAGTTGCAACGTTGTGGCCTCTTTTACTCTTTCTCTCTCTCTGCCTCTATGTCTCTATCTAAAAAAAAAACAAAACAGGGAGTCGGGCAGTAGCGCAGCGGGTTAAGCGCAGGTGGCGCAAAGCACAAGGACCGGCATAAGGATCCCGGTTCGAGCCCCCGGCTCCAGCCCCCGGCTCCACACCTGCAGGGGAGTTGCTTCACAGGTGGTGAAACAGACCTGCAGGTGTCTTTCTCTCCCCCTCTTTGTCTTCCCCTCTCTCTCCATTTCTCTCTGTCCTATCCAACAACAACGACATCAATAACAACAATAATAACTACAACAAGGGCAACAAAAAGGGAATAAATAAATATTTAAAAAACAAACGAAAAAAAAGGAAAAAATAAATAAATAAAATATTTTTTTAAGTTGCTATATCCCAGTCTCCAGATATCCTGGGGTATCCTACCTTGGAGGAGAGATCCTCCCCACCCCTCCAGACCTCGCTTCAGACTGCACCCCTAATTAGGAAGAAGGAAGGATTCTTGCCCAACTCTGCCCCCCATCCACCCCCCCCCACCTCCTAGAGCGGGCTCAGCTATAGCAGACATTCATCCTCAGGACACCTGCTCCAGGACACTCCTGTCCAGGTCTGCCCAGGCATCTTTGTCTCCCTAGAATGACTATTCAGGGCACTTGGCTCCTATTCTCTTTCCCCCATCTCTGGAAAGACCCTAATGTAAGCAACATGGGGGGGGGGGCGGCGATGGGTTCTTCTAAGACAAGGACCTCATCCAGGCTCCGGGTTCATAATCCACCCCCACCCCCTGAGACTCACTCAGATGTTATCTTTAAGTTTCGGACCTGAGAAATGAAACTGAAACAAGTGTGTGTGGGAGGGGGGAGGAGAGGCGAGCAGGCACACCCCCGTTCTATCCGCTTCCAGGATCCCTCTCTCCTGCATTAACACTCCAGCTCCAGAACATCTCTAAAGCTCACCCGTGCTCCGATCAGGGGGCGCTGGTGACAAGACCCCAGCCAGCCTGGTACTAGGACAGAGAGGGGCGCCCGGGAAGCCTGGGGGTGGGAGAATGGAGAGATGGAGGTGGGGACAGGGGGTGGTAATCCCCTCCCGGTTACCTTGACCACCCGCTTGCTTGCAGACATCTCAGCTGGGAGAGTGGGCTTCCGGCGGGTTCTAGCCAGACTGAGCCCCCGAGGCCGGGAACCTCACCTCTAGGAGCCCAGCCCACAGGAGTCCGGCCACAAAAGCCCCGCCCACGGAGCCCCGCCCCTGGAGTCCCGCTCACTAAAACCACGCCCACTTCGCCACGCCCCCATAGCCTCACCTATTAAAGCCTCGCTTCCCGGAGCTCCGCCCACAAAAAACCCGCCTCCGTGAGCACCGCCCACCAAAGCCCCGCCTACCTGAGTCCCGCCCTCGGGAGCCCAAGAACGATTTACAGCCATTCTCATTATCCAGGCTGAGCCAAAAGGAGATGACCCCGGCCCCCCTCTGGACACTGACGCGGTGGGCTTGATCCCCGAAACCAGCGCTCTTCTTTTATTGTAATTTTTTATTAGTGATTTAATATTAATTGACAAAACTGTAAGATACTAGAGGTGTAAATTCCATACAGTTCTCACCACCAGAGTTCTGTATCCCCAGCCCCTCCATTGGAAATTGCAGGGAGTCGGGCGGTAGTGCAGCGGGTTAAGCGCACATGGTGCAAAGTGCAAGGACAAGCAGAAGGACCCTGGTTCGAACCCCCGGCTCCCCACTTTCAGTGGGGTCGCTTCACAGGCGGTGAAGCAGGTCTGCAGGTATGTATCTTTCTCTCTCCCCTCTGTCTTCCCCACCTTTCTCCATTTCTCTCTATCCTATCTAACAATGACGACATCAATAATAACTGCAACAAAAGGGAAAATAAATAATAAATTAAAATATTTTTAAAATTAAAAAAAGAAATTGCAGTAATTCTCCCAAGGTCACCATACGGGTTTATTCTATAACTATCTATCTATAACTATGTATATACATTTTCCCCATTATTATTTTTTAAGATTTATTTATTTATTGATGAGAAAGATCAGTGGGAGTGGGAAGGAATCAGAAGTGATCACCTTGGTATATGTGCTGCTGGGGTTGAACTCAGAACATCATGCTTGAGAGTCTGACACTTTATCCACTGCACCACCTCCCGGACCACCCCATTATTATTTTTTTTATATTTATTTATTTATTTTCCCTTTTGTTACCCTTGTTTAACACTGTTGTGGTTATTGATGTCGTTGTTGTTGCATAGGACAGAGAGAAATGGAGAGAGAAGTGGAAGACAGAGAGAAGGAGAGATAGACACCTACAGACCTGCTTCACCGCCTGTGAAGCAACTCCCCTGCAGGTGGGGAGCCGGGGGCTCGAACCGGGACCCTTACGCCGGCCCTTGCACTTTGCCCCATGTGTGCTTAACCCGCTGCGCCACCGCTCGACTTCCTCCCATTATTATTTTTTTCCCTCCCATTATTTTTTTTAACTTTTTCTCTCTCTTTTTAATATTTTATTTTTATTTATTCCCTTTGTTGCCCTTGTTTTTTTTATTGTTGTAGTTATTATTGTTGTTGTCGTTGTTGGATAGGACAGAGAGAAATGGAGAGAGGAGGGGAAGACAGAGAGGAGGAGAGAAAGATAGACACCTGCAGACCTGCTTCACCGCCTGTGAAGTGACTCCCTTGCAGGTGGGGAGCCGGGGCTCGAACCGGGATCCTTAGGCCGGTCCTTGTGCTTTGCGCCACCTGCGCTTAACCCGCTGCGCTACAGCCCGACTCCCTCCCATTATTATTTTTTAAGAGTCCTGTCTTCACTTCCTTTCTAGTTCACCCCTACACCTATTACTACTTCCACGTGTCCTTCTTTCTCACTCTTTTTTTTTCATAAGCAAAACCGTGTCTGGATTCCTCTGGTGTTTCCCAGATTTGCTTCCCTTTTATTGATGATATAAAAACAAGATTCCTTCAGGTCCTGGTGGAATGGGTGTGCAGAGGCCTGTCGTTTACTTCCCCTATCATTTCATTTAACCCTCTAGGAGTATGGATCAAAATTCTTTATGAGGTGCAGAAGCTGGAAAGTCTAGTTTCTGCAATTGCTTCTCTGCTGGACATGGGTGTAGGCAAGTGGATATATACCCCCAGCCTTTTTCCCTAGTGGGGCAGGGCTCTGGAGAGATGAGGCTCCAGGAAGCACTGAGAACCAGTGCTTTGTCCGCAGGCCTCGAGTCCCACTGGGGGGCGCTGTGCACCAGGCGGCGAGCCTTCGGGGTTCCACCCCACCTCATCCGGGTTCCAGTTCCAATTCCAGTTCAGCTCCATTAGGGAAAGGGACGCAAGGGAGCAAGGCCTGGGAAGGGAGCTGCTCCCCAGCACCCCGGGATCCCGGCTCCCCGGGTCTCCAATCCTCGTTTGTCTTGCATCAGTGTACGATGCTTGCTTTGCAAAAAAAAAAAAAGCTCAGTGAACACCTCCCCCCAACTTTAGACCGAATTTCCGGAGCTCCGGGATAAGTCACTTGTCACTTCCCCTCTCTGGACTCAGTGCCCTACCTCTGAAAAAATAGACGGGTGAGGGGTGGTGGGTAGCATTAGTATGCCCTCCGCTGGCAGCTGGGGACCCCTTTGTGCAGGTGGAATTGGTGGGACTTTGCTTCCAGAGGGTTGCTCGGTGCAGAGCATCGCGAGAGGGCGCTGTTAGACCCATTCTCCGAAGTCCTTCACTCAATCCTTTATCAGCGTGAACATTTGCCAAGTTATATGCCCAGTGAAATGAATGCTACCCTGCTGTAAGACATGATGAAATGTTCTTTGCCATAGCTTGGGTGGAACTTGAAGGAATCACGTTAATGAAATAAAGCAGAAAGAGAAGGACGAGCCCTGGGATGACAGGCAGGACTTGAGAAGAAGCAAGGCAAGCAAAAGGGAAACACAGGTCTGTGGTGGTGTTGCATGTGGTTAAGTGCACGTTACCCTGCTCAAGGACTCGGGTTTAAGCCCCACCCCACCCCACCCGTATCCATCTGCTGGGAGAGTTTCACGAAAAGGGGAAAACTTCACGCTTGTCTCCCTCTCTATCCCGCTAACTTCTCAGTTTCTCTCTACTCTGTCACATGAAAATAATAAATTTAACATTTTAAAGAAAAGAGAGGCCAGGCAGTGGCGTACCTGGTTGAGTACACACATTACGGTGCACAAGGACCCAAGTTCAAGCCCCTGGTCCCCATCTGCAGGGGCAAATCTTCATGAATAGTGAAGCAGGGCTGAAGGTGTCTCTCTCTCTCTCTCTCTTTCTCTATCTCCCTCCTCCTCTCAATTTCTCTCTGTCTCTATCCAATAATAAATAATTAAAATATTTTTTAGGGATTCCGGCAGTAGCGCAGCGGGTTAAGCACACAGAGTGTCAAGCACAAGGAGCAGCGCAAGGATTCCGGTTAGAGCTCCGGCTGGCTCCCCAACTGCAGGGGAGTCGCTTCACAAGCTGTGAAGCAGATTGGCAGGTGTCTGTCTTTCTCTCCCGCTCTCTGTCTTCCCCTCCTCTCTCCATTTCTCTCTGTCCTATCCAACAACAATGGCATCAGTAATAACTACAACAATAAAACAACAAGGGCAGCAAAAGGAAATAAATATAAATATTAAATATATAAATATATATACACTCCTATTAACTTATAATCTTATTTTTTTAAAAAGGAGGAGGAGGAGGAAAGAGGAAGAGGAGGAGGGGCACCACAGCATTAGAACTTTCCCTGATTTTCTGGTACCCCCTTGTGATGCCAAGGCTCAAACCTGAATCACATTCATGGCAAAATCCACAACCTACCTGTTGAGCTATCTCTCTGGCCCTAATCCCAGTTCTTGTCATTTAAGTGTGTGTGTAGATGTGTGTAGACGACCACTCTGGACTATGTGTCCTCATACACACACATCCCTACCCTTTCTAATTCTGAACTACCTAGTCATACAAGCATTCTGTCTTTAAAGTGGAAACATATTTTTTAAAAATGGAAAAGTGTTTATTTCTGGTGAATATGACACCTCCCCAAGATGTTCAGAACAGGCCTACACCACATGTATCACTTTGACATGCACATTATTTCTAGCTGAGGTCAACTGAGGCCCTTCAGGCTCATGAGAAAATTCTGCCTTTGCCTTAATTACAGAGAAGAATGAACATTGAAGGGCAGAGGAAATAATATAGAGGTTATGCAAAAAAAAGATTGTCATTCCTGAGTCTCCAAAGTCCCAGGCTCAATCCCTCACACCATCATTAGCCAAAGTGGAACAGTGCTCTGGACTCTCTCTCTCTCTCTCTCTCTCTCTCTCTCGCTTCTGCTCTCGCTCTTGCTCTCACTCTGTATCTCTTTATTTCATTAAAGTAAAACAAACAGCTGCTGGGTGGCAGTGCACCTGGTTGAGCTTACATGTTATAATATGTAAGGACCTGGGTTCAAACCTCCAGTCCCCACCTGTATGAAAGAAGCTTCAAGGGTGGTGCCGCTGAGCTGCAGGTTCTATTTCCTCCTTCCCCATCAATTTCTCCCTCTCCCTCTCCCTCTCCCTCTCCCTCTCCCTCTCCCTCTCCCTCTCCCTTTCTCTCTCTCTTTCTCATTGCCAACAGGGTTATCACTGCGGCTGTGTCAGCGCTACAAATCCACCACTCCTGGTGACCATTTTTTCTCTTTCTTTCTTTCTTTCTTTTTTCCTATTTTTTAAAAATATTTATTGATGTATTCCCTTTTGTTACCCTTGTTGTTTTATTGTTGTAGTTATTATTGTTGTTGTTACTGATGTCATTTTTGTTGGATAGGACAGAGAGAAATGGAGCGAGGAGGGTAAGACAGAGAGGGAGAGAGAAAGACACCTGCAGACTTGCTTCACCGCTTGTTGGATAGGATAGAAAGAAATGGAGAGGGAAGGGGAAGACAGAGAGGGGGAGAGAAAGATAAAACACCTGCAGACCTGCTTCACCGCCTGTGAAGCGACTCCCCTGCAGGTGGGGAGCCGGGGGCTCGAACCAGGATCCATAAGTCAGTCCTTGCACTTTGTATCACGTGCACTTAACCTATTTCGCTACCGCACGATTCCCGTTTTCCTATTTTTTCACTAGGGAGGACAAAGAAATTGAGAGAGAGGATGGGGAGATGATAGATAGACAGACAGACAGACAGACAGACATGCAGACCTGCTCCACATTAAGCAGATGCCCTGTAGGTTAGAAGCAGTGGCTCAAATCCTGGTCTTCATGTTCACTTAACCAGGTTCCCACCACCCAGCTCCTGATTTCTCTGTCTCTATTCAATAACAAATAAATAAATAAAATTACATGTAAACCATTTTTTTAAAAAAAGACAAAATTGGGGGTGATACCCAGATTTAGATGTATCTCCCCAAATAACCGTACTGTCAAAGGGCCCTATTCGGAGATGAAATATGTAATGGCAAGGAAAATATCTAATCGCAGAACATCTGGTCTCTGGTTTATGACTCACAAGACCCTATCCTGTGAGTACCACGCCCCCAACCCCCAACCCCTGTCTTCTTAAAGCCCCAGGTCTCTCCCTTAATACTTTTTGTTGTTGTTGTCATTGTAGTTATTATTGATGTCATCGTTGTTAGATAGAACAGAGAGAAATGGAGAGAGGAGGAGAAGACAGAGAGGGGGAGAGAAAGAGAGACAACTGCAGACCTGCTTCACTGCATATGAACCAACGCCCCTGCAAGTGGGGAGTCAGGGGCTTGTACCGGGATCCTTACTCCGGTCCATGTGCTTCACACCACATGCACTTAACCCGCTGCACTACGTCCCGACTCCCTTAACTCCTTAACTCAGGTGTCTACATCCTCATTTTGCTCCACTGGCTTTATTTGTGCACAGCTGAATTTGTTCTTTTCTCCTGCAAATCTGCCTGGTATTCATTTGATTGCTCTGCCAGCCAAGAAGTAGCCAGGGCGATAGGGGGTATGTCTTCTATGCCTCATATTGGTTTCTCTTGGAGAAAAACAAACAAACACACCTGGCTGAGCGCACATGTTACAATGTGCAAGGACCTGGGTTCAAGCCCCGCCCCCTGGCCCCCACCTGCAGGAGGACAGCTTCACAAATGGTGTAGTAGCTAGCGGTGTAGGTGTCTCTTTGCCTCTCTCCCTCTCTATCACCCCTAGCCCCTCAGTTTCTGGCTGTCTATGCAACAAATAAAGAAACATAATTTAAAAATGAAAAAGAAACAGAAACAGACAACAAGAACAAAACCAGGGGCTCTTGGGCAGTTTTGTAGGCTGAAGGCAATAGGTGGCTGGAGCAGAAGTCAGGATGGTCCCTGGAGAGCAGAAAAAAAAAAAAAACATTCCTGTGGTCCAGGAGGTGGTGCAGCGGCTAATGCACTAGACTCTCAAGCATGAGATCCTGAGGTCAATCCCTGGCAGCACGTGTACCAGAGTGATAGCTGGTTCTTTCTTTCTTTCTTTCTTTCTTTCTTTCTTTCTTTCTTTCTCTCTCTCTCTCTCTCTCTCTCTCCCTCCCTCCCTCCCTCCCTCCTATCTTTCTTATTAATAAATAAATAAAATCTTTAAAAAAAAAAACAAAACTCCTGCTTACTGTAGGCCTCACCGTTCCTGGTTCCTCCAGGCCTATTTTTTTAGCTGCTTGGCCTAGGAGGCCTTCTCTGGACTCTCTGCCTTTGGCTGACTTCCTGTCTCTCAGCTTCTACCCTTCCTCTCTTCCCCCACTCCCCAGAGCCCTTTCCTGCCCTCTGAGGGCTCTGGCCTTGCAGACAGGCATGTATCTGGATACTGTGAGGGCAGCTGACCTCTGCTCAGGACCTTTCCAGGAATTTCACAGGGAAAAATAGTCTTCCACCCCTGGATGACGAAGAACCCTCCTTCTTCTCTCTCTCTTTTTTTTTTTTGTTGCCCTTGGTGGTTTGTTGTTGTAATTATTACTGTTGTTATTGATGTCGTCATTGTTGTTGGATAGGACAGACAGAAATGGAGAGAGGAGGGGAAGACAGAGAGGGAGAGAAAGATAGACACCTGTGGTCTGGGAGGTGGCAAAGTGATAAAGCTTTGGACTCTCAAGCATGAGGTCCCAGAGTTCAACCCCCGGCAGCACATGTGCCAGAGTGATGTCTGGTTCTTTCTCTCTACTCCTATATTTCTCACAAATAAATAAATAAAATCTTAAAAAAAAAAAGATAGATAGACACCTGCAGACCTGCTTCACCGCTTGTGAAGTGACTCCCCTGCAGGTGGGGAGCCGGGGGCTCGAACCGAGATCCTTATGCTGGTCCTTGCGCTTTGCGCCACGTGCGCTTAACCTGCTGCACCACCACCCAGCTCCCTCAGAACCCTCCTTCTTAACAGCTCTGTCATTGACAGAGGGTCTCAGTGAGCATCTGGAAAAAGAGCTGGGGAAAAAATACTTGCAGATATGATAGGCAAGATGGTTCCTTGTCCATGTGTTTAGGAACTACTGTATGCACACTTAGGTCTGCAAGTCAGAGATGTGTCTGGGGCCTGGGGAGATGGTATAATGGTTCTGTAAAGGACTCTCATACCTGAAGCTCTGAAGTCCCACGTTCAATCCCCATCACAAGTACCATCACAAGTCAGAGCTGACAAGTGGACAAGCATTCTGGTATCTCTCTCTCTTTCTCTCTCTGTCTTTCTCCCATAAGTAAAATATGTTTAAAAATAGAGAAGGGGGTTGCTGAATGGTGACACATTTGGTTAAGTGCAAAAAATACTGTGCATAAGGATTGATGTAGGGTCTAGATTCAAGTAAGGATGCTTGATGAGCGGTGAAGCAGGTCTGCAGATGTCTTTCTCTCTCCCTCTCTATCTCCCCCTCCCCTCTCAATTTCTCTCTGTCCTATCCAATAAAATGGGGGGAGGGGAGAAGATAAATGGCTGCCAAGAGCCATGGATTCGTAGTGCCAGCACCAAGCCCCAGTGACATCCCTGGAGGTGAGAGAGAGAGAGAGAGAGAGAGAGACATCTGGAGGGATACCTATGACCCTGACAAAGCATTTCTCAGTTTAAGAAGAGGGTGTTTTCTAAATACAACACATTTTTCTCTTTATTTTAATTGATTAATCTATTTACTATCTATATGATAGCACAGAGAGAAATTGAGAGGGAAGGGGATTTAGAGGGAGAGAGACAGAGAAACACCTGCAGCACGGATTCACCACTCATGAAGCTTCCCCCTACAGGTGGCGACCAGGGCCTTGAACCCCAGTCCTTGTGACTGTTATGTATGTGCTCAACCAGGTGAACCACTGTCCAGCACACATCATGGCATGTTTCTTTCTCTCTGAGTGTGCATGTCATCACGGTTGAGTTACTATGCAGCTCCATAAAGTGCAGCAGGTGACTCCCAATAATTTTTATAAGGCTGTAAATTCTCCAATAGAGGCTTCCTGGCCACCCCCTCCACCCTCAAACTCATGGAAAACCTAGTTTTGCATTTATGTGCATGTGCCTTTCAATAATCTTGATCTGTAAATGTCTGTTTTCAGATCCTCTCTGATTCTAACACCCGTCTGGTTTCATCATTATTAAGGAGCAGAAGGAAATCTTGAACGCGCATCCATTTTCTATCTGTTTGAGAGCCGTGGTTTTGCCTTGCTCTAAAAATGGTCTTTAAGTATTCATGGGTGAATCTGGCAGGATGGTGAAGCAACTGAGAATGGTAACTTATCAGTTTGGTGAGGGAAACTGGCATCTCGGGTTGAAGTGGGAAGGAGAGGGACTTCCCACTGTTTTTGTTTTCTTAAAGTGTCTTGCCATGGAGATAACTATCCATTCATAACTATAAATAAACACAGGATTCAAAAGAGAAAGAGAAGAAAGGGAGAAAGAAAGAAAGAAAGAAAGGGAGAAAGAAAGAAAAAGAAAGAAGGGAAGGAAAGAAGGAAGGAAGGAAGGAAGGGGGAGGGAGGGAGAGAGAAAATATTAAATGAAATCAACTGAAAAGAGAGAACTGAAAAAGAAGACGGAGCCTAGAGGTTAAGAAGCTAGGGTTCAAAGGTAGCTCAGTACGTAGGGCACAGGACTTGCATGTGTGAGACCCCCCCCCCTCCAGCTTTAATCCCTGGTGCTTTTTGTTTGTAATGATACAGTGTGCTTGGTTCTCTCTCTCTTTCTCTCTCTCTCTCTCTCTCTCATTCTCACTCTCTCTCTCTCTCTCTGTCTCTCTCATAAAATAAATAAATCTTTTAAAAAAGAACCTTACAAAAATACTTGGATGGAAAAAGAAAAAAGAACGACCGTGGTATTCAGGGTCAAGCAGCTCTGTATTTAAAACGCTGGCATTTTCTCAGGGACTTTGGGTAAGTTAGTTGACTTCCCAAGAAACTCCAGACTGTGCATAAAGCAGAGATAATAATATCTTCTTCCCAGAGTCCCCGGGAGGATTAAGTGAGATTTGAATATGAACATCGTTGGCACTGGGCCTGGGATCCAGTCAGCACGGACGATGAACCTGGACCACTGTAATAAGTATTGGTTGTCAGTGTCCCCGTCAGCATCAGAGCCAACATCTCCCAAATATGGGAAGAACCGGATGCAGGGGTGTCAAACAATGTTAGGTAGAACCTAATAATAACAGACCATAGATTGAGAAAATTGTTCCTTTTCTTTCTTCTTTTATTTTTTTCCTCTCTCTCCACCCATTTTATTTTATTTTTTAATTTAGTTTTTTTAATATTTATTTATTCATTTTCCCTTTTTGTTGCCCTTGTTGTTTTATTGTTGTAGTTATTATTGTTGTCTTTGTTGTTGGATAGGACAGAGAGAAATGGAGAGAGGAGGGGAAGACAGAGAAGGGAAGGGAGAGAAAGACACCTGCAGACCTGCTTCACTGCCTGTGAAGCGACTCCCCTGCAGGTGGGGAGCCGGGGCCTTGAACCAGGATTATTAGGCTGGTCCTTGTGCTTTGTGCTACCTGAGCTTAACCGCTGTGCTACCACCCGACTCCCCCCCCCCCCATTTTATTTATTTTATTTTTTACAAGAGCACTGATCAGCTTTGGCTTATAGTGGTGCCAGGTACAGAATCTGGGACTTTGGGAGTCAGGTGGTAATACAGCGGGCTAAGCACACATGGAGTGAAGTGCAAGGACCCGCATAAGAAAGGCTCCTGGTTCAAGCCCCTGACTCCCCACCTGCAAGGGGGTTGCTTCACAAGCGGTGAAGCAGGTCTGCAGGTGTCTATCTTTCTCTCCCTCTCTCTGTCTTCCCCTCCTCTCTCCATTTCTCTTTGTTCTATCCAATAACACTGACAGCAATAACAACAACAACTATAAATAACAAAGGCAACAAAACAGAAAAAATAGCCTCCAGGAGCAGTGGACTCATAGTGCAGGCACTGAGCCCCAGTGATAACCCTGGAGGCAAAAAAAAAAAAATCTGGGACTTTGGCGCTCCTAAGCATAAAAGTCTCTTCATATAACCATTGTGCTCTCTACCCCTTGCCCCCCCTTTTCCCCCCAATTTCTTTTGACCCTTCCCGACTTGTCAAGAACAAAATATCTGTCTGCCGTTACTAGATCTTTATTTTTTAATTTTTTAAATTTATTTTATTAATGAGAAAGATAGGAAGAGAGAGAGAGAAAGGGCCAGACATCACTCTGGTGCTGCCGGGGATTGAACTCAGGCCCTCATGCTTGAGAGTCTAGTTCCTTAACCACTGCGCCACCTCCCGGACCACTACTAGATCTTTAATACATGCTCACCTCCTTTCATTTATGTATTTAGAATATATTTTCTTTAAATTGTTTAAAAACAATCTTTACTTATTTATTGGAGAGAGACAGTCAGAAATTGAGAGGGAAGGGAAAGATAGAGAGGGCAAGAGACACCTGCAGCCCTGCTTCACCACTTGCAAAACTTTCTGCCCCTGCCACAGATGGGAAGTGGAGACTTGAACCCAGGTCCTTGTGCATTGTAACATGTGCGCTCAACCAGGTGTGCCACCACCCGGCCCCTAAAATATATTTTCTTTATTATTTATTGAATGGAGAAACAAAGTGCTCAAGGGGGGAAGGGGAGATAGAGAAGAAGAGAAAAAGAGAGATACCTGCAGCAGTGTTTCATCATTTGTGAAACTTCTCTCACCCTGCAGGTGGGGACTGGGGCTTAAACCCTGGTCCCTTGTGCCACCACCTGGTCCCCTGATCTTTCAGAAGACAGAATAAGGAAGGATGGGAGAGAGGAGGCCGAAGCAGGCAGGATTAGTTAGAATGTAGAGAGGTTGTTGCGTGTTTCTTTCAGAGTTAGATTCATGCTAGGACTGCATTCAGCTTTCTTTTTTTTTTTAAGTTATTCATAAATTCATGAGAGAGTTGGGAGAAAGAATCAGAACATCACTCTGGCACATGCAAGATTGGGGATTGAACACAAGACCTTATGCTTGAGAGTTCAGTGCTTTGTCCACTGCACCGCCTCCTGGGCCACTCTAGACTGTCTTCAGCCCCTTCCCCTTTTTTTTTCCTGATGGGCCCTTTCCTCCACTAAAAACAGATTAAATTTTCTGTGTTATCACTCCATTTGGCATATGTTAAGAATATAATCCGGGCTGTCACATCTATTTGCTTTCCTTTTGGTTTTAGATGTGAAAATGGAAGCATTCTCATAGGCTTCTCAAAATTCCTGGGCTCCAGGCTTTGAGTCTGATTGATCCTGATTGATTCTATTTATGCGGAGTGCTACCGGTGTCCTGTTTACAGAGGTAATGTCGAGTTTCCTTTTTAGATGAGTGTATTTGAGCCAAAGCAACACGTCCATTGAACAAGCTTCTATTAGCCAGTTCAGGTGCCATGCCAAAATACCATAGAATGGGTGGCTTAAACAAGCAAGCCAACAAAAATGTCTTTTCTTTTCTTTTTTTTTTAATATTTATTTATTCCCTTTTGTTGACCTTGTTCTATTGTTGTAGTTATTATGGATGCTGTCGTTGTTGGATAGGACAGAGAGAAATGGAGAGAGGAGGGGAAGACAGAGAGGAGGAGAGAAAGACAGACACCTGCAGACCTGCTTCACCGCCTGTGAAGCGACTCCCCAGCAGGTGGGGAGCCGGGGGTTCAAACCAGGATCCTTAAGCTGGTCCTTGCTCTTTGTGCCACGCACGTGCGCTTAATCCGCTTCGCTACTGCCTGACCCTCCAAAAATGTCTTTTCTCATAGTTCTAGAGGCTGAAGTGGAAGATGTAGCAGCTTTCCGATGAGGGATCAAATTCAGGACCTTGTACTTCACAGTACAGTGCTTTCTCCATTGAACTACTTCCCAGCCAGCATTTTTCTCCAAAGATTTATTTTATTTTTTAACGATGAAAGAGAAATTAATATATATAACTGAGGAGCTTTGAAGAAGAGGGAATTAGCATTCTGACTGGGGGAGGACTTCAAAGACTCTGAGGACTGACTTCTGTCACCCAGGTAACCAGATCAGAGGACACATCAGGTCCAGGGAAGGAGAGGCCCTGGCTCCCCACCCCCACCCCTACTCCATGTCCTGGAAGTCCATCCTTGCTACTTGTTCATGTTAACCTAGAGGAGACCTGGCTGAAGCCTAGCAGGGCAACACAACCAAAATCCATTAAGGGACTGACCAGCTATCTCCTCAGGCAAACTGAGAATGCTGGTTGGTGGCAGACGGAAGTGGTCACGCAGGAATTATGGGCCGTGGAGAACTCTGGGAGCTGGGAGCTTCTGCCTCTCTGTCTGTGCTGTGCTGCCACAGAAAGGCTCTAAGGAGCTTCCTATTGAAAGCCCAGAAGAATACTAGACAGGGAGTGGGATCTCGATGAGGCTAGAGAACTGACAGATACAGTTGAGGCTATGTTGCTCAGTAGTGGAGCACAGGACTTGCACAGGACTCTTTCTCTCTCTCTCTCTCTCTCTCTCTCTCTCTCTCTCTCTCTCCTCCATTCCCTCTCAATTTCTGGCTGTTTCTATCCAATAAATAAATAAAGATAAAATGTATTAGGACTTGGTTTCCATACATTGTCAATAGATACTTCTAGTAATATGTTGATATTCATGTTAATTTTTCTCTCACAATGACCCTGTAAAATTAGCCTCAATATTCCTAGGAGAAATAGCATGATGCTTATGCAGAAGACTTCCATGTCGGAGGCTCCAGGCCGCTAAGTTCAGTTCCTCACACTAAAGTAAGCTAGAGCTGTCAGCATTTGATCCCCAGCAGTGCATTTGTCAGACTGACACTCTGGTTGTCTCTCTTTCATTGATAAATAAGTAATTTTTTTTTTAATGCAGCTGGGTTGGGTAAAAAAGCATCTATTAGTCCTATTGATAATATTATTATTATTATTTTACTTAGAATGTTAATGGTTGATGGTACAGTTGTTGGCAACTGGGTACAATTTGTATAATTTTCTCATCTCACCTGTCTACAAAACACTCTCAGTCCCAAATTAGGACCACTGGGGCCAGGTAGGGCACCTGGTTGAGCACACGTGTTACAATGAGCAAGGACCTGGGTTCAAGCTCCCGGTTGCCACCTGCAGGGGGAAAGATTTTCAAGTGATGAAGCTGTGTTACAGGTATCTCTTTGTCTCTCTCTCTCTCTTTACTCCATTCCCTCTCAATTTCTGGCTGTTTCTATCCAATAAATAAATAAAAACAATAAAATAATTAAAAAGTACTTTTTTAAAAAAAGAACCAAATTTGGTCCATCATCCTCAACTAGGACCTGAAAGAATTCCTTTCACCTCTGCCCTCCTCCACCAAAGTTCTTATACACTAATATTCATTTTTTTAACTGAAAGATAATTTTCTTGTAGTCTGTTCTGAACATCTTGGGGAGGCCAATTCTCCAGGCACTGATCATAGTGAAGGTCAGCAGATGACAACACTTTGTTTCCTTTAATGAATAAGAGAGATGGAGCTGAGGAGTCAGGCAATAACATAGCGTGTTAAGCACACGTGGTGCTAAGCGCAAGGACCGGCATAAGGATCCTGGTTCGAGTCCCCGGCTCCCCACCTGCAGGGGAGTCGCTTCACAGGCAGTGAAGCAGGTCTATAGGTGTCTATCTTTCTCTCCCCCTCTCTGTCTTCCCCTCCTTTTTCCGTTTCTCTCTGTCCTAACAACGACATCAATAACAACAATAATAATATCTACAACAACAATAGAAAACAACAAGGGCAACAAAAGGGAGAAGGAAGGGAGGAAGGAAGGAAGTCAGGAAGAAAGAGAGAAAGATGGAGCTGGGCCGGGTGGTGGTGCACCTGGTTGAGTACACATATTATAGTGAGCAAGGACCCAGTTTCAAGCCCCCGGTCCCCACTTGCAGCGGGAAATTTTCACAAGTGGTGAAGCAGGGCTGCAGGTGTCTCTCTGTCTCTCTCCCTCTCTGTCTCCCCCTTCCCTCTCAATTTCTGGCTGGCTCTATCCAATAAATAAAGATAATTTTTTTTTTTAATTGGGAGGGGAGGGGGCGGGCGGTGGCGCATCAGGTTAAGCGCACATAGTACAAAGCGCAAGGACCTGAACAGGGATCCAGGTTCAAGACCCCGGCTCCCCACCTTCAGGGGAGTCACTTCACAAGTGGTGAAGCAGGTCTGCAGGTGTCTGTCTTTCTCTCCCCTTCTCTATCTTCCCTTCTCCTCTCAATTTCTCTCTGTCCTATATATAAAAAAAAAAAAACCAACTCTCCCCACCCCATGTGATTATTTCAATATCAGGGTTATGACTTCCAGCAAAATGGAGCTGTGATTGACAGGGGAACGGAAGTTGGTTCTGGTGTGTCAAAAATATTCTAGTTCTTGAAGTGGGTGGTGGTTACATAGATGCTAGATTTATAATCTCTTGCTATCATCTGTACTGATTTTAACCTTATTTTCTTTAGGAATTGAACCTCACTGCAAGAAATTAAAAAAAAAAAAATGTTACAAATAGGAAGGGCAGTCACTGAACCACTGAAGAGGTTTTCACAGAATGTACTTACCAGAAAATGAAACCGAAAGTCTAAGTAGACCCACAAGCCTGCTTTGTTTAATAAACAAATGCACCCTTCTTGTCCAAGTCCACCCACAAAGAGGTCAAGTTTTTGACAACGAACAGCAAACAAGTTTAATGAGGCTTTTCTTGAAAATTATGGGAAGTCAGGTGTCTACACACAGAAGCTGTTAGTGAAGCTCGAGTTGCCTACAAACATCTTTGGGGAGCTTTTCAAACATATTTTCCTGAGCCCTCTTAAAGACCCTGTTACAGGGATGGTTGGTGCTGCGCCCAGTTGAATGCACACGTGCACAAAGACCCAGGTTCAAGCCCCCCAGGCCTCACCTACAGGGGAGAAGCCTCACAAATAGGTGAAGCAGTGCTGCTGCTCCCCATTTATTTATGCTCTCCCTCTCTATTTCTCCCTCCCCGCTCAATTTCCCTCTGTCCTATCAAAGAAAAGAAAGAATAAAGAGGGGGTGCGGGGTGATAGCAATAGCGGGGTAAGTGCAGGTGGCGCCAAGCGCAAGGACCGGCTCAAGGATCCTGATTCGAGACCCCAGCTCCCCACCTGCAGGGAGGTCACTTCATGAGTGGTGAAGCAGGTCTGCAGGTGTCTGTCTTTCTCTCCCCCTCTCTGTCTTCCCATCCTCTCTCCATTTCTCTCTGTCCTATCCAACAACAATGACAGCAATAACAATAATAATAACCACAACAATGATAAAACAACCAGGGCAACAAAAGGGGAAAAAATAACCTCCAGGAGAAAAAATAACCTCCAGTGGATTCGTAACGCAGGCACTGAGCCCCAGCAATAACCCTGGAGGCAAAATAAAAAATAAAAAAAGAAAG
The DNA here is from genome assembly GCF_950295315.1 of Erinaceus europaeus. Lineage (NCBI taxonomy): Eukaryota > Metazoa > Chordata > Mammalia > Eulipotyphla > Erinaceidae > Erinaceus > Erinaceus europaeus. Next base: position 7,466,763 of record NC_080178.1, read on the forward strand.
AATAAAGAAAAAAATCTTTTAGGGGAACAATATGATCCCTGTAGGAGATTCCATTGTTTCTGCCCTACATTTTAATCTCACATGATATTGGGGACAGGGTGAGGGAGAGGGTATAGCCACTCTTTTGTCTGACTAAAAAAATGTGTGGCAGATCAATATATATACATTTTTTTTTCTTTGGCTCCAGGTTTGTTGCTGGGACTCGGTGCCTGAACTACAAATTCACTGCTCCTGAAGGCCTTTTTTTTTCCCACTTTGTTGCCATTATTGTCATTACTTTTTTTTTTTTTAGATAGGACAGAGAGAAATGAAGAGAGGAGCAGAAGACAGAGAGGAGGAGGAGAGAAAGATAGACAGCTGCAGACCTGCTTCACCACCTGTGAAGCGACCTCCCCCTAAAGATGGTGCACCCAGGGATCAAGCTGGGGAACTTAAGCCGGTCCTTGTGCTTTGCGCCGTGTGTGCTTAACCCGCCGCACTACCGCCCAGCCACCCACAGATCAATATTTGTCTGATGAGATATTTACATGCTTTGCAGGGCAAGGGAAGTTGCACTATAGAGGATAAAGCAAGGGAAAGGGAATCCGCTTCATGAGCGGTGAAGCTGGTCTTGCTTTCTCTCTCCTGCTCTATCTCCCTATCCTCTCAATTTCCCTGTTTTATCTAAAAAAAAACCAAACACACACACATAAAAAAGGAAAAGGATACTAGACAGGGCTGCCCACTATCACCATTACTATTCAACATAGTGTTGGAAGTTCTTGCCATAGCAATCAGGCAGGAGCAAGGAATTAAAGGAATACATATTGGAAGAGAAGAAGTCAAACTCTCCTTATTTGCAGATGACATGATAGTATACATGGAAAAACCTAAGGAATCTAGCAAGAAGCTTTTGGAAATCATCAGGCAATACAGTACTGTGTCAGGCTATAAAATTAACATTCAAAAGTCAGTGGCATTCCTCTATGCAAACACTAAGTTAGAAGAAATTGAAATCCAGAAATCAGTTCCTTTTTCTATAGCAACAAAAACAATAAAATATCTAGGAATAAACCTAACCAAAGAAGTGAAAGACTTGTATACTGAAAATTATGAGTCACTACTCAAAGAAATTGAAAAAGACACAAAGAAGTGGAAAGATATTCCATGCTCATGGGTTGGAAGAATTAACATCATCAAAATGAATATATTACCCAGAGCCATCTACAAATTTAATGCTATCCCCATCAAGATCCCAAGCACATTTTTTAGGAGAATAGAACAAATGCTACAAATGTTTATCTGGAACCAGAAAAGACCTAGAATTGCCAAAACAATCTTGAGAAAAAAGAACAGAACCGGAGGCATCACACTGCCAGATCTCAAACTGTATTATAGGGCCATTGTCATCAAAACTGCTTGGTACTGGAACATGAACAGACACACTGACCAGTGGAATAGAATTGAGAGCCCAGAAATGAGGCCCCACACCTATGGACATCTAATCTTTGACAAAGGGGCCCAGACTATTACATGGGGAAAGCAGAGTCTCTTCAACAAATGGTGTTGGAAACAATGGATTGAAACATGCAGAAGAATGAAGCTGAATCACTGTATTTCACCAAATACAAAAGTAAATTCCAAGTGGATCAAGGACTTGGATGTTAGACCAGAAACTATCAGATACTTAGAGGAAAATATTGGAAGAACTTTTTTCCACATAAATTTTAAAGACATTTTCAATGAAACGAATCCAATTACAAGGAAGACTAAGGCAAGTATAAACCTATGGGACTACATCAAATTAAAAAGCTTCTTCACAGCAAAAGAAACCACTACCCAAATCAAGAGACCCCTCACAGAATGGGAGAAGATCTTTACATGCCATACATCAGATAAGAGTTTAATAACCAACATATATAAGGAGCTTACCAGACTCAACAACAAGACAACAAATAACCCCATCCAAAAATGGGGGGAGGACATGGACAGAATATTCACCACAGAAGAGATCCAAAAGGCCGAGAAACACATGAAAAAATGCTCCAAGTCTCTGATTGTCAGAGAAATGCAAATCAAGACAACAATGAGATATCACTTCACTCCTGTGAGAATGTCACACATCAGAAAAGGTAACAGCAGCAAATGCTGGAGAGGATGTGGGGTCAAAGGAACCCTCCTGCACTGCTGGTGGGAATGTCAATTGGTCCAACCTCTGTGGAGAACAGTCTGGAGAACTCTCAGAAGGCTAGAAATGGACCTACCCTATAACCCTGCAATTCCCCTCCTGGGGATATATCCTAAGGAACCCAACACATCCATCCAAAAAGATCTGTGTACACATATGTTCTTGGCAGCACAATTTGTAATAGCCAAAACCTGGAAGCAACCTAGGTGTCCAACAACAGATGAGTGGCTGACCAAGTTGTGGTATATATACACAATGGAATACTACTCAGCTGTAAAAAATGGTGACTTCACCGTTTTCAGCCGATCTTGGATGGACCTTGAAAAAATCATGTTGAGTGAAATAAGTCAGAAACAGAAGGATGAATATGGGATGATCTCACTCTCAGGCCGAAGTTGAAAAACAAGATTAGAAAAGAAAACACAAGTCGAACCTGAAATGGAATTGGAGTATTACACCAAAGTAAAAGACTCTGGGGTGGGTGGGTGGGTGGGGAGAATACAGGTCCATGAAAAATGATGAATGAAATAGTGGGGGTTGTATTGCTAAATGGGAATCTGGGGAATGTTATGCATGTAAAAAAAAAAAAAAAAAAAAAAGAAGTAGAAACGCAAAGCAGAAATTGACTGAGTTTGGAGTATGGCACCAAAGTAAGAAAGCAGAAGTATACTAGAGTTTGCAGTGAGTACCTCCCTAATACTACCTTTCCACTTTTCCAAGCTTTGGGTCCATGATTGCACAACAATTTGTTTGGCTTTGTATGTTAACTCTCTTTTCAGTCACCAGGTTCCAGGTGTCATCAGGATGCCGGCCAGACTTCCCTGGATTGAAGACACCACCAATGTGTCCTGGAGCTCAGCTTCCCCAGAGATCCATCCTACTAGGGAAAGAGAGAGGCAGACTGGGAGTATGGACCGACCAGTCAACGCCCATGTTCAGCGAGGAAGCAATTACAGAAGCCAGACCTTCTACCTTCTGCATCCCACAATGACCCTGGGTCCATGCTCCCAGAGGGATAGAGAATGGGAAAGCTATCGGGGGAGGGGGTGGGATATGGAGATTGGGCGGTGGGAATTGTATGGAGTTGTACCCCTCCTACCCTATGGTTTTGTTAATTAATCCTTTCTTAAATAAAAAATAAAAAAATAAAATAAAAAAAAAAAAGGAAAAGGAAATAATAGCCAGTGGGCACAGTGGATTCATGGAGCCTTAGCAATAACACTAGAAGCAACTTAAAAACAAACAAACAAAAGAAAAACATTTAGGTCATTTCCCCATCCTCACTATTTTGACTTGAGCTTTAATGAACAAGAGACAGCCAGTATGTGAGAAGATGGCCTTAGCAGAAACAGCCCCATCAATGAAGACTCCCTGGTGGGTTCCCAGAAAGGTCCATGTCAGTAAATTGTGAGGATGTGGTTAAGCTTGGCAGGGCTTGAACCTGAGGGGTGCGTCTATCCTGTCAGTCTCTCTCTCTACTGAGAGAGGTTGAGCAAGGAGAGACAGTAGTAACCCCAAAGGTGTGCCTCATCCTATCAGCCTTCCCTGCATTCCTGACACTGTGGCCATTAGATAAAAAGAAAGGGGGAGATGTTGGGCATTAAGCCAGCCCCTCTGCTACCCCTGCATTGCTGATAATATGGCCTATTTACATAATCATTGTTTTGCCTGAAAAATCCCCACCCATTCCTTTGATCTATCTTCTTCAGGACGCACCCTGCCTGCAGGGTAACAGTAATCCCACAACAGTTGCTAAGGAAGTTCTACCTTCCCAGTGTGCCTTTTTCCTTTCTCCACCCCCTTTCCTATCCATTTCCGTTTCCGACTTGCCACTTCCGGTTTTATCCTATAAAAGCCACTTGTGTTTCTGGTTTCTCTCTCTTCTGTGTCCTGACCTAGAGGAGGTCAGGCGTGCAGACCGGGACACTGACGCTGGCCATTGTGGTATTGGCTCATGGCTTAACCCGCTGCACTCACTCCTGACTCTGGGGCTCCCACATGAATAAAGATTTGTATTGCTACTGCCACGAGCTTGGTTCCTGGATCATCTCTCCCACCTGTGACGCTAGCCCAGCAGGTCCAGATCCTGGAAAGTTGAGCAGGAAGGAGCCCATGTGAGACAAGCTGTAAAAAAAAGGGAAGGATTGGGTGTCTGGAGCTCACTGGTGGCAGGAATTCACAGGGCCTTCCTCATTTGTGGCTGTCAAGCCTGTGTCTTTCCGCTGATATGTCTGAGTTGGCAGGAGATAGGAGTCAAGATTCTGCTGGGGGGTCCTTTCCTACCCAGCAGCAATAGCCCAGTAAAAAGGAAACTCAAGAGGCAGGCGGTGGCACACCTGGTTAAGTACACACATACTACAGTGAGCAAGGACCTGGGTTCAAGCCCCTGGTCCCCACCTGCAGGAGGAAAGCTTTAGGAGTGGTGAAGTAGCACTGCAGGTGTCTCTCTCTCTCTCTCCCTGTCTATCTCCCCCTCCCCTCTCAATTTCTCTCTGTCTCTATCCAATAATAAATAAAATTTAAAGATAAATGTAAAAAAAGAAAAGGAAACTCAAAAACAGTTCTCAGAATAGCAGAAGCATTCACAAACACACAGTGAGAATATTAATGAGACAAAGCCCGGGATGACAAAGCTGATTTAAAGAACAATGCAAGGGCTGGGGAGACAGCATAATGGTTCTGCAAATGACTTTCATGCCTGAGGTTATGAGGCCAAGGTTCAATCCCCAGTACCACCATCAGCCACAGGTGAGCAGTGATTTGGCCTTTCTGTGTTTTTCTCTTGGTATTGCTCTTATTTAAATAAAATTTTAAAATATTTTGAGGGAGCTGGGCCATAGCACAGTGGGCTAAGTGCACATAGCATGAAATGCAAGGAACAGCGTAAGGATCCCAGTTCGAGCCCTCCGCTCCCCATCTGCAGGAGTTTTGCTTCACAAAGAGTGAAGCAAGTCTGCAGGTATCTATCTTTCCCCCTCTGTCTTCCCCTCCTCTCTCGATTTCTCTCTGTCCTATCAAACAATAACAGTAACAACAACAACAAAGACAATAAAATGGAAAAAATGGCCTCCAGGAGCAGTGCATTCCTAGTGAAGGCACCATGGACATAACCCTAGAGGCAATAGATAGATATATATGCAAGACTCTGTGAGGTGTGTGTGTGTGAGAGAGAGAGAGAGAGAGAGTTCAGGGAACAAGAATGCTGAATTGAGACACCAGGTGGTAATGCACCTTGTTGAATGCACATATAGTGTACAAGGACCAGGGTTCAAGTCCTCCTTCCCCACCTGCAAGGGGAAAGCTTCAGGAGTGGTGAAGCAGGGTTGCAGGCATCTCCTTTCTCTCTTCCTCTTTATGAAAACAAGATAATGACAACAAGATTTTTGGTTGGGTTTCATTTTCATTTTTGTTTATTTTGGCCACCAGGACTTCCCTTCTACGTGACTCCACCGCTCTCAGAGGACCCTTCCTTTTTTTCCAGATAGAGGGTGAAAGATAGAAAGAGAGCAGAGAGATAGATAGATAGATAGAGTGATTGTGAGGAAAGCTACCACAACACTGCTCCACCACTTGTGAAGGAAGCTTTCCCTTTTCATGGTGCTCCCATATGGTGGCCAGAAGCTCAAACCCAGGTCCCTGTGCATGGTAGACTGTGCAGTCTACCCAGCCGGCTATCTCTCAGACCATGTGAATTCCATTTTTTAAAATTCATTTGCAGTGAATGGTATGCACACCTACATCATGTGTAGCACAGGACTTAATGAGAGGCCAAATAGGGTCATCTTCCGCCATCTTGTTTTTGCTCTCCTAGCTCATTTTCCGAAACCCACAAGCTCACTGTGCTTCTGCGAGGGGCGGGTAGCGTTGTGTTTGCAGTGGTTCCAACCAAGGCACCAAGATTTAGAAGGTCCCCAAGTGACCAGGGGGAACACATCAGCGAAGCTGGTGCAAGTCCTTTTCTTTTTCCTTTTTATCAAAGATGACGATATCTTACGAGAGAGAGAAAGACACCAGAGTGACACTCAGTCCTATGTAGGGCTAACCATGTGTGCTATAACCACTGAACAACCTCCCCAGATTCCTCTTTTTCATTTTAAAAAACTGAGTTATTGTCATACCTGGCTGAGCACAAGAACTTAGATTTCAAGCCCCTGATTCCTACCTGCATGGGAGAAGTTTCTCAAAAGGTGATACTATGCTACAGGTGTCTCTCTGCCCCTCTCTCTCCTCTAGATTTTTGTCTATCAGTACACATTAAATAAATAAATAATCCTCCTGAAGAGCCCAACATACCCATCCAAAAAGATCTGTGTACACGTATGTTCATAGCAGCATGATTTGTGATAGCCCAAACCTGGAAGCAACCCAGGTGTCCAACAACAGATGAGTGGCTGAGCAAGTTGTGGTCTATATACACAATGGCATACTACTCAGCTATTAAAAATGGTGACTTCACCTTTTTCAGCCCATCTTGGAGGGAGCTTGAAGAAATCATATTAAGTGAAATAAGTCAGAAACAGAAGGATGAATATGGGATGATCTCACTCTCAGGCAGAAGCTGAAAAACAAGATCAGAAGAGAAAACACAAAGCAGAACTTGGACTGGAGTTTATGTCTTGCACTAAAGCAAAAACTCTGGGGTGGGAGGAAGGGTTCAGGTCCTGGAACATGATGGCAGAGTAGGACAGGGGTGGGTGGGGAAGGGGGGTGGGTTTAGATTGTTATGTGGAAAACTGGGAAATGTTATGTATGTACAAAGTATTGTATTTACTGGGGAGTTGGGCAGTAGCTCAGCTGGTTAAGCACAGATGGCACAAAGCACAAGGACTGGTGTAAGGATCCCAGTTCGAGTCCCCAACTCCCCACCTGCAGGGGAGTCGCTTCACAAGCGGTGAAGCCGGTCTGCAGGTATCTGTCTTTCTCTCCCCCATCTGTCTTCCCATCCTCGCTCCATTTCTCTCTGTCCTATCCAATAACAATGACATCAGTAACAACAACAATAATAATTACAACAATAAAAAACAACAAGGGCAACAAAAGGGAATAAATTTTTTAAAATATTTATTTTATTTATTTCCTTTTGTTGCCCTTGTTTTTTTGTTGTAGTTATTATTGTTGTTGTCGTTGTTGGATAGGACAGAGAGAAATGGAGAGAGGAGGGGAAGACAGAGAGGAGAAGAGAAAGATAGACACCTGCAGACCTGCTTCACCGCCTGTAAAGCGACTCCCCTGCAGGTGGGGAGCCGGGGTTCGAACCAGGATCCTTATGCCAGTCCTTGTGCTTTGCGCCACCTGCGCTTAACCCGCTGCGCTACAGCCTGACTCCCGGGAATAAATTTTTAAAAAGTATTGTATTTACTGTTGACTGCAAAACATTAATCCCCCAATAAAGAAATGTTTTAAAAAGTCCTTTTTTAAAATTTTTTTTAATTTCTTTTTTTTTTCAAACTGAAGGAGAGAAAAAGAGGAAAGAGAGAGAGAGACAAAACCAAAACATTGTTTGGCTCTGGAATAAGGCAATACTGGGGATTGAACCTGAGGCCTCAGTAGACAAACTGGTGTGCTAACCACCTGTGTTAACCACCTGAGCTACATTCCTCTAACTTTTTTTTTCTACCTCCAGGGTTATCGCTGGGGCTGGCTAGCACTAGGAATCCACTGCTTCTGGGAGGCTATTTATTCCATTTTTTATTGGCTAGGGCAGAGAGAAATTAAGAAAGGAGGGGTTGGGAGGAGAGAAAGATGCAGCTGGGGAGCTGGGGGCTCGAACTGGGATCTTTGTGTGGGTCCTTGCCCCGCGTACTATGTGTGCTTAACCTGGTGCACCAGCGCTTGCCCCCACTCCCCTGACTCTTTATTGATTCTTTTTTCACGGACCTCAAAAAGACTCATAAAGATGTTCCCTGTCATCCTTCCAGTCTCTTAGAGTAGCAGTTCTGGTGCAAACAGCCACTTTTCCAGAACATCCCTAGCAAGCCGGGCGCAACAGAAAGATATCATAGACCTTTAATATTGGGCTAGATCATCAGAGCCCCTCCTTGTGTGGCAAAAAAGGTGGGGGGTCCTCAGAACTGAGCAAATCAGCTAACACAGCATGCCTTCTTAAATTTAATTCCAGCTATACAACGCAAATCCTGTTTTTACTATGATTTTGTTTCAGTGTAGTGCCTGGAACAGTCCTACAAAATAAATAAATAGCCAGCTTATCAGAAATTCACACTGAACTGGGGTCCTTGTGTTTTATGTGGGTTATAGATGAGAAGGGCCGGGTGTTGAGGGGGTGGGGGGAAGGAAGCTTACTGGTCTCACAGTCAAAATTAATAGTTCCCTGGTTATAACCCCCTCACCTGCGGCCCTGCTCCCCAGCATCCACAAGCACCCAGCCTTCAAGGTACCTGGAATTCCCTGTCTGTTAGACCCCATGGAAGAAGCGTTCACTGCGGGTCTTTAAGAGGAGAGACCAGAGATCTCACACCCTGAGCCCAGCAAGAGAGCAGGAGACAACTGAGGATTTCTCTGAGCCTTAAGCCTGAGTACTGTAGATTCTCCAAGCTGAGAGTGATCACGGCCACCAGAGGCTAAGCTCAAACGGCCAGTTTCTTCACCAGCAAATGGGCAGAAAGCCTGTTCTCCCAGGACTACTCTGAGCCTGGGCACAGAGAGGCCCGGTTCCAGGAAAGCCAGTTGTTGGCACACTGTGACTGGCGCACTTTGCGCTGTGCACCCTGACCGCTGGAGATGGGAGGGTGTCTGGGGAGGGGGGCGAGGGGGGAAGCTGGGTGGAGAGCTACCCATCCCCACCACCCCCACCCTCCAGCTTCCCCTAATCCACACTCCAATCGCCCAAAGGGCTTGGGACTAAACCCACTCCTGTTTCCCAGCTCATAAACACAGGAGCATTGGGATGTGGCCCACCCTGGTTTACTGGAAAACGAATCGATCAACCCCGATTTGTAACTGGGCAGAGTCCCGGCCAGCCAATGGCTGAGACCCACCCCCACGCACCCCACCCTCCCTGCCCCTAAGGGACTGTCCACTCAGTCTGCACCCAGGCCGCCCAGTGAGCTGGGACTTAGCGCTGTGAGCGGGGGTTTGGAGCAGGTTCGGTGCTGGGGGTGGAGTGGGGATTTATATCCTGGGGGGGGGTCTCCTCCTCTGCACCCCACCCCCAACTCCTGGACCCTTTTTATCCCTGCTATCTCAGCGGACTATCCTTCCCTTCTCTCGCAGGGCTGAGCTGCTTGGTGGTCCTCCCTCCCTTCCCCCCATCTCTCTCTCTGCCCCTGGCTTCATTGTTTAGCTGAAGCAGGACCCCGGACTGAACAGATGGATGTAGACCCAGGCCTGGGTGTGGGGGGGGGGGGTGGAAGGAGGGGGGCAGGCCAGTGGGTGCCGGGAAAGGAAGCAGTTTGGGGAAAAACAAAGCCGAAGGAGGAGCCAGGGAGGAGGTGGCCCAGGCTGGGATGAGAGGAGGGAACCTACTTGAAAGGGGTTCAGGCCCCGAATGGAATGGGGGCGGGGCCCGGGCTGGGCTGGGCTGGGCTGGGCTGGGCTGGGGTGGAGGGTGGGGTGGAAGGTACCCCCCCGTCCCCCCCCCCCCCCCGCGGTGGGCTGGGATCTGACAACTACCAGGCTCGCTGGTCCCTGCAGGTCCGGGCTGACGTCGCCGCCCAGATGGCCTCCAGGCTGACCCTGCTGACCCTCCTCCTGCTGCTGCTGCCGGCCGGGGTGAGTGGCCCCACCGTGGGGTGAGGGGCTGAGGATTAACCCTTCAGGGCCCGGGGTGAGGAGCGCGGCTTTGCAGTTCTGCAAGTGGGGGAGGCTTGTCCCCAGGGTTCAGCGAGGAGCTGGGGACCCCAGACAACCCGGCTTGAATCTGGGTTTGCTCCCTGCTTGTGGTGCCACGGTTCTGAGCGCCCCCTGTGCAGTGTATCAAAAAGGATCAGAGAGGGTGAGGAAGAGGGACAGCTTTTCATTATATAAAAAGCTAGGGGGAGGCTTAGTCTAGGAGTTGGCTCTGGAGGTAGTGCTTGAGGTCCCGAGTTCGATCCCTGGGCACCACCCTGAGCCTTGCTGTAGTGTGGTGTGTCTTATGAAACTAAGTGGGTGTGTCTTAGGACAATAAACTTTTTAAATTTTTTTTCTCTTTTTAACTATTTTATTTGATAGAACAGAAAGAAATTGAGAGGGAGGGGAAGGTAGAGAGGAAGAGACACTTGCAGTCCTAATTCACCACTCATGAAGCTTTCCCCCTACAGATGGGGACTAGTGGCTTGAACCTGGGTCCCTGTGCATGCTAATACTTGCATTTAATCATGTGTGCCACCACCTGGCCCCAAATAAAACTTTTTAGTTAATTCATTAATTAATTTTTTTACCAGCACACTGCTCAGCTCTACATTATGATGGTGCTTGGGATTGAACCTGAGACTTCAGAGCCTCAAGGCATGAAAGTAAAAAATAAAGTATGGGGGGAGTCAGGTGGTAGTGCAGCGGTTTAAGCACACGTGGCGCCAAGCGGAAGGACTGGCATAAGGATCCCGGTTCGAGCCCTGGCTCCCCACTCGCAGGGGAGTCGCTTCACAAGTGGTGAAGCGGGTCTGCAGGTGTCGATCTTTCTCTCCCCCTCTCTGTCTTCCCTTCATCTCTCCATTTCTCTCTGTCTTATCTAACAATGATGACATCAATAACGACAATAATAATTACAACAATAATAAAAAACAATGGAAAATAAATAATAAATATAAAAAATTAAAAATAAATAAAAATAAAGTATGGGGCCTGATGGTGACACACCTGGTTGAGCACACATGTGATAGTGCACAAGGACCTGGGTTCAAGCCCCTGCTCCCCACCTGCAGGAGGGGAAGCTTTGAGAGTGGTGAAGCAGGACTGCAGGTGTCTCTCTGTCTTTCCCCCTCTCTATCTCTCCCTTCCCTCTCAATTTCTGGCTGCCTCGATCCAATACATAAATAAAGATAATAAAAATTTTAAATAAATAACAGCCTATTATTATTATGGTGTATGATGATGCTGGTGATTAAACTTGGGGCCTCAAAGCCTCAAGCATGAAAGTCTTTTGCATAACCATTATGCTGTCTCCCAGGCCCTCACAGAGCTGTGTTTGTTAACAAGAGAGAAAGAGAACATCTTCACCTACACAGCATTAGACTGAGCTCCACATCGCTTATTACACATGTCCTGTGCTCTATCAGCTGACTCAGGCCCTCAGCCAACAATCCCTTATTTCATTTTATTAATGAATTCATTAGTTATTTTCTTAAATTGCCACCAGGATTGCCACTAGGGATTGATGCTTGCACTACAAATCCATGGCCCCTGGCAGCCACTTTTTTTCCTTTCTATTTTACTGGATAGGACAGAGGGAAATTGAGATAGGGAGGGGAAGAGAGAGAGAGAGAGAAAGAGAGACACCTGCAGACATGCTTCATTCCTTGCCAAGTATCTCCCCTGCAGGTGGAGAGTGAGGGTTGAAATGCAGGTCCCTGCACATGGTAATGTGTACAACCACCCGGCCCCCAATTTCTATCTTTTAAAGATCCATTTATTTTGCCAACAAGGTTGTCACTGGGGGTCCGTGTCTGCAAAGATTCCACCACTTCTGGTGGACCTGTTATTATTATTTTCTCTTTTTACTATTCAAGATAGAGGGTGTGGGACAGAGAGGGAGAGAGAGAGAAGAAACAGGACAGCTTAAACAACTTGTGACACTTCCTTATTATTATTATTATTTTTTGCCTCTGGGGTTATTGCTGGGGCTTGGTGCTCGCACCACGAATCCACTGCTCCTAAAGGCTATTTTTTCCCTTTTGTTGCCCTTGTTGTTTTTATCGTTGTTGTGGTTATTATTATTGTTGTCATTCTTATTGGATAGGACAGAGAGAAAATGGAAAGAGGTGGGAAGATAGAGAGGGGGAGAGAAAGACAGACACCTGCAGACCTGCTTCACCACTTGTGAGGCGACGCCTCCTGCAGGTAGGGAGCCCGGGGCTGGAACTGCGATCCTTACACTGGTCCTTGTGCTTCACGCCATGTGCACTTAACCGGCTGCACTACTGCCCGGACCCCCCTGACACTTCCTTTTGCAAGTGCTTCCACATGGTGGTCAGGGACTAGAACTTGGGTCCTCACATATAAAAAAGCATATGCTTTCCCGTGCAAGCCACCTGCCTGCCTCCAGATTCGTTTTATTTATTACCAAGGAAATAAACCTCAGCATCATTCTGGTATATGTGGCGCTGGGAATTAAACCTAGGACCTCATGCCTGAGTGTTCAGCGCTTTATCCACTATGTCACCTCCCTGGCCACTTATCTTATTTTTTGGAGTTCATTTATTTATTTTTAATTTTTTTTAAAAAAATTTATTACATTTATTTATTTATTTATTGGATAGAGACATCCAGAAATCAAGAAGGAAAAGGGTGATAGAGAGGGAGAGAGACAAAGAGACACCTGCAACACTGCTTCATCACTCGCAAAGCTTTCCCCCTGCAGGTGTGGACCAGGGCTCGAACCTGGATCCTTGCTCACTGTAACATGTGCGCTCAACCAGGTGCGCCACCACCTGACCCCGTTTTTAATTATTTTAAACTTTTCTTACTGGATAGAGACAGAGAGAAACGAGGGAAGGGTGAGCTAGGGAGAAAGAAATCTGTAGCACTGCTTTGCCATAATTTCAACTTATGCAGTCCGGCCCGTGAGTCAAGACAGAACTTTTTCTTCCTTCCTTCCTGCCTTCCTTCCTTCCTTCCTTCCTTCCTTTTTTGCCTCCAGGGTTATTGCTGGGGCTTAGTGTCTGCGATAGGAATTCAGGGCTCCTGTGGCCATTTGTTTCCCTTTTTTTTTTATTATTGGCTAGGACAGAGAGAGGAGAGGTAGACAGAGAGGCAACCCCCCTGCAGGTGGGGAGCCAGGGGCTCAAACTAGGATCCTTGTGCTTTGTATCATGTGTGTTTAACCTGTTGTGCCACTGCCCCCCACCCACTTCTGTTGTTGTTTGTTGTTTTTGTTTTAAAGCCAGAGCATCGCTCAACTATGTCTTATGGCGGTTTCAGAGACTGAATCTAGGGCCTCAGAGTTTCAGGCATGAGAATCTTTTGTATAGCCACTATGCTATCTGCTCAACCAAAACAGAATTTTAAAATAAATTGGAAAAGTACAGATTAATTAATGGCAGTAGGTACTCCGTTGTAATGTTCAGGAGACAACTTCCTGTCTGGCAATGATTACTCAGAGATAAGAAGTGACAACTGCCTCCTCCCCCCTCTTTTGCTGAGAGTGTGTCTGCCAGCTCCCCAATCACCTCTCTCTGCAGGAATTAGTGAGACACATTTCTCACCCACCAGACATGCCCAGGAATTATTCTCTGGTTCAGGACATTTTCCACACCCCCCACATTCTCTTCCTGCTTTGAGTGCCTGAAAAGACGGGACCTCAATGTAAGAACAATGAAACTCAGTTTCTTGGATTACAGGGTAGAGCTTCCTCAGATCCACCTAGTACCAGCCACAGCTCCTCCGATCCAGAGAGCTTGCACGTGGAAAGCAAAGGAAAAACTTTAGCCAAAGATGACACCCTAGGAAGTCAACTGCCGAAAGCCAAATTAGCCAACACCGACTCAGCCAGCACCGACTCAGCCAACACTGACTCCGCCAACACTAATTCAGCCAGCACCGACTCAGCCAACACTAATTCAGCCGATACCAACTTAGCCAACACTAATTCAGCCAACACCAACTCGGCCAACACCAATTCAGACAACACCAGCTCAGCCAACGCCAACTCAGTCAATGCCAACTCAACCAACAACGCCAACTCAGCCAACGATGCCAGCTCAACCAACAATGCCAACTCAACCACAGCCAATACTACTTTAGAAACTACCATTCAACCCACCACCGTTCCAACCACCCAGCCAACTGCCCCGCCCACATCTGAGCCATTATGCCCAGTCCTTGTCGATGCCTGCTCTAACATGGAGAGTCAGTCAGCAGAAGCCCAGCTGGCAGAGTCTTTGGTCGACTTCTCCGTGAAGCTCTACCATGCCTTCTCAGCAATGAAGAAGCCTGAGACCAACATGGCCTTCTCCCCGTTCAGCATTGCCAGCCTCCTCACTCAGGTCTTGTTGGGTAAGAAAGCCCTGAGTTACCTTCAGGAGTCATATGTTGGATGTTCCCATGGGGGTCCCCCAGCTCTGACATTTACAAACCGGACCCGGGGAAGGAACCTGCTAAAATGGGTCACACTTGTTGGGGGAGTATAACCTTTTCATTCTTTGTCTTATTTATTTATAAGATTTATTTATTTATTTAACATGAGAGAGAGAGAGGGGCCGGGTGGTGGCACACCTGGTTGAGTGCACATATTACAATGCACAAGAACCTGGGTTCAAATAAAACAACAACAATGGAACAAAAATGGCTGCTAGAAGCAGTGGATTCATAGTGCAGGCACCGAGCGAGCCCCAGTGAACCCTAGAGGCAAAAAAAAAAAAAAATTAAACTAAAATTTTTAAAAAATGGGAAGCAGTGCTGCAGGTGTCTCTTCTCTCTCTCCTTTCCCTCTCTCTTTCTCTCTATACAATAAAATAAAAAGAAACAAAACATAAAAAAGAAAACTTGAATCCAGGAGATAGCGCATCACTAGGTAGAGTGCCCCCTTCTAACCGTATACAAGGCCCTGGGTTCAAGCCTTGGCACCACATGGGAAGTACCATGACACTAGGAGAAACTCCACAGAAGAGGCAGCAGTGGTGTAGTGTATCTTCCTCTATCTGTCTGTCTCTGAAATAAAAAAGAATGGGGGCCAGGTGGTGGTATACACACATTACAGTGCACAAGGATCCAGGTTCAAGCCCCTGGTCTCCACCTGCAGAGGGAATGCTTCGTGAGTGGTGAAGCAGGGTCAAGCCTCTGTCTCTTTCCCTCCCTTCTTGGTGTCTCTATCTATCCAATGATAAATAAATACAAAGAAAGAAAGAAAGAAAGAAAGAAAGAAAGAAAGAAAGAAAGAAAGAAAGAAAGAAAGGGAAAGGAAGGATGACAGAGGTCCTAGTGGGGGTTGTATTGTTACATGGAAAACTTAGAAATGGTATGCATGTACAAACTTTTGTATTTACTGTTGAATGTAAAACATTAACTCCCCAATAAAGAAATTTAAAAAGAAAGAAAGAAAAGGAATGAAGAAGTCAGCCCAGGATTGATGGACTCATGTATGTGCAGTGCCCTGGTGAGGGGACACATACATGCTTCTTGTTTTTAACTAGGCCAAAAAGGGGTTGAGGAGAGTATTCAAAGCCCTAGGAAAACCAATAAACCAATTCTGATATTCAGTCTCCCCCTCCTTCTTCTGCATTGTTTTGGAGGGTCAGTGTTTCCAGCTCTGAGGACATAGGTCTCCTCCACACAGTTGCCACCAACCACCTCCCCATTCCGGCCTGGGCTCCAGTGGTGGACGCCTTGTTCTCCACAGCTGCCTGCATCCTTCTCCTTTGTTGTAGGTGCCGGAAACAGCACCAAGAGAAACCTGGAAAATGCTCTCTCCTACCCCCCGGATTTCATCTGTGTCCACAAGGCACTGCAAGCCTTCACATCCAAAGGCTTCACCTCCGTCTCACAGATCTTTCACAGCCCAGGTGAGGGGGCAAGGGCCTGGGAGGGGCAGTAGCTCCTGAGTGGCTTCGGGGGGAGACCCAGCATGGTGGGCTGGGGGGGGAAGAGCAGGAGCATCTGGGATATGGGGAATAGAGGTGGGATATAGAGCCGATGGAGTCCCTGGTGAAAGGTTAGGTGAGAGTTCTCCTGGGGAGACTTGACGGGTGTCATTTGTTAACTTCGTCTGGAGTAAGAATGTTCTTCTGTGGGAGTCTGGAGGTAGCGCAGCGGGTTAAGCGCAGGTGGTGCAAAGCGCAAGGACTGGAGTAAGGATCTGGATTTGAGCCCCCTGCTCCCCACCTGCAGGGGAGTCACTTCACAGGCGGTAAAGCAGGTCTGCAGGTGTCTCTCTTTCTCTCCCCCTCTGTCTTCCCCTCCTCTCTCCATTTCTCTCTGTCCTATCCAACAATGACGACATCAATAACAACAACAATAATAACTACAACAACAATAAAAAAACAAGGGCAACAAAAGGGAAAATAAATAAATTTTTTAAATACAGGAAAGAAACAGAGAGACACCTGCAACACCAGCAGAACTCTTGGGCAGGGAAGATAGCATGATGGTTATGCAAAAAAAAAAAAAAAAAAAAGGCTCTCAGGCCTGATGCTCTGAGGTCCATGGTTCAATCCCCCATTCCATCACTAGCCAAAGCTAAACAATACTCTGGGAAAAAAATTAATAAATGGGAGCCAGGAGATGGCGCACCTGGTTGAGCACTCATGTTACCATGCGCAATGACCCGGGTTCGAGCCCCCAGTCCCCACCTTTAGGGGGAAAGCTTCACTAATGGTGAAACAGGGCTGTTGGTGTCATGTTTGAGTCACCTCGTGTGCAAGAAGAGTGAGCTGGGACACTGGTTGTCCATGCTGTGTTTATCAGGGTGAACGGACAGAGCAGTGGGGAGAACACTTTCCTCTCTCCACCCCTCACCCTCAGACCTGCCCATACGGGAAGCCTTTGTGAACGCCTCTCGGAGCCTGTATGGCAGAAGCCCCAGCATCCTGGGAAATGACAGTGACAGCAACTTGGAGCTCATCAACTCTTGGGTGGCAGAGAACACCAACCACAAGATCCTCAAGCTCCTCGACAGCCTGCCCTCCGACATCCGCCTGGTCCTCCTCAACGCCGTCTACCTGAGCGGTAAAGTGTCCTGCCCACCCCCACCCCCAGCCCTGCTTCTCTGCCTCCAACAATGCCCACCCACTCCCCTGAGCCCTGCTCCACAGACTGCTCATTTCCCTTTATCTTTCTTGGCCTAAATGAGAGCAATCCTTGATTGCCTGCACACCACACACACACACACACACACACACACACACACACACACACACACACACACACTTCGCCAAGTAGGAGAGCTCAGCACCACTGTCAGTGGCAGTGCTGGGGACTGAAGGACTGAAGCCTCAGCAGGAGATCTGTTTCTCTACCAGCTGAGCCATTTCCCCAGTAGCCAGACTTTTTGTTTTTGTTTTTACCAGAGCACTGCTCAGCTCTGGTTTATGGTAATGTGGGAGATTGAACCTGGAACTTCGGAGCCCCAGGCATGAAAATCTCTTTGCAGAACCATTATGCTATCTACCTCCCCACGCCCCCCCCCCCAGACTTTTTCATTCAGAAGAAGGGAGGGAGGGAAAGAGGGAGGGAAGGAGAGGGTGTGGGTGGGTGGTGACTCACCCAAGTGAGGTGCACATAATACTAAGTGCAAGAACCCATGCAAAGATCCGGGTTCAAGCCCTTGGCTCCCCATCTTCAGAGGGGATGGTTCACAATAGGTGAAGCAGGTCTGCAGGTGTCTTTCTCTGTCTCTCTCTCTCTCCTCCTCTCTCAATTTCTCTCTGTCCATGGGGGGGGGGGAAGGCCACCAGGAACAGTGGATTTCTAGTGCTGGCACTGAGCCCCAGCGATAACCCTGGAGGCAGAGAGAGAGAGAAAGAGAGGGAGAGAAAACACATAAGCCAGGTCTTCCCCCACTGCATGGCACCTCACTATGGTGCTGGGACTTAAATCTAGACCAGGAAAGCATGGCAAGACATGAATTCTACCTGGCGGGCTATCTCTTCCTCTCCCTCCTTTCCCTAAGTTTTAAACCTTTTTAAAAAATATTTATGTATTCCCTTTTGTAGCCCTTGTTTTATTGGTGTAGTTATTATTGTTGTTGTTATTGATGCCGTCGTTGTTAGATAGGACAGAGAGAAATGGAGAGAGATGGGGAAGACAGAGAGGGGGAGAGAAAGACAGACACCTGCAGACCTGCTTCACCCCTTGTAAAGCGACTCCCCTGCAAGTGGGGAGAAACTTTTATTTTATTTTATTTTACTTCTATGAGAGCACTGCTCAGCTCTGGCTTATAGTTCTCTCTCTCTCATCTCATACTCACATGAAACTAGCTCTCTCACAAATAATAAATAAAAAATTAAATCTTTAAAGAGAAAGTCAACTTGGGTGTGCTGAAACCCCATGCACGAGCGCCAGCTCTCTCCAAATAACAACAGAATAATCCTCCCCTTCTCTCTTCCCTCCAGCCAAGTGGAAGACAAAATTTAATGAACAAAAAACAGAGATGCAGCCCTTTCACTACAAGTCTTCTGAGATTAAGGTACCCATGATGACAAGCAAGAAGTACCCAGTGGCCCAGTTCACCGACCTGACTCTGAAGGCCAAGGTGTGTCCCCAGCCCTCCCAGCCCTTGTCTCACAGCTGTCTGTGCATCTTGGCTAACGAAAGCTCTATCTAGTGCTGCTGCTGTAGGAGCTGCCCTTACTAACTTGCTCTCTGTCCTACATCCACCTGTGTTTCAGCCTCCGCCTCTGCTCCCCTCTCTCTCCAGCCTGGGCTGAGGCAGGCGTTGTATGTTTTAGACTGGAAGCAGGATTCTAAAGCCTCTGCGTTTTTCTCGGCTGCATCGAATGTCGCAAAGGGCATCGCCGTCCTGTTTCTGTGCACCTGCCCCTTCTCTTTCCCATCAACCCGCCAGGTGACCCTGGTTGCTTAGTAAGTCTTGTGTGTGTGCGTAGCATGTGTGCTTGTGTGTTCCACATATATAGACCTACCTGTGCATGTGTGACACATGGCACGTATGTGCAGTCAGTGGCTTCAGTTCCTCACCTGAAACTGAACGGTGTGAATTCAGAGAGCAAGGAGGGAGTGAAGATAGGGTTCGGAGCACAGAGCATTCATGTGACTGAGCTGCCTCGTGTCTGCTGACCAGATATTCTGCGCTGTTAGGGCAAGACAGGGACCCAAGGACTCGGTGGTCGTGCACCTGGTTGAGTGCACATGTTACAGTCCACAAGGACCCGGGTTCAAGTCCCCAGTTCCCACTTGCAGGGGGAAAGCTTTGTAAGTGGTGAAGCAGGGCTGCAGGTGTCTCTCTGTCTCTCTCCCTCTTTGTCTCTTCCTCCCCTCTCGATTTCAAAAGACAGAGACCTATGAGGTAGAAAACAGTGGGGATGGTCTGGCTGGCGGCATACCCAGTTAAGCTCACATGTTACTATGCTCAAGGAACCCAGTTCAAGCCCCTAATTCTTTGTTTTTTTTTTTTTTTTGCCTCCAGGGTTATTGCTAGGGCTCAATGCCTGCACCATGAATCCACTGCTCCTGGAGGCCATTTTCCCCCCTTTTGTTGCCCTTGTTGTTGTAGCCTTGTTGTGGTTATCATTTACTGTTGATGTTGTTCGTTGTTGGACAGAGAGAAATGGAGAGAGGAGGGGGAGACAGAGAGGGGGAGAGAAAGACAAACACCTGCAGACCTGCTTCACCACCAGTGAAGAGACTCCCCTGCAGGTGGGGAGCCAGGAGCTCAAAGCAGGATCCTTACGCTGCTCTTGCACTTTTCACCAAGTGCGCTTAACCCGCTGTGCCACTGCCCGACCCCCCTCAAGACTCTAATTCTAACCTGCAGAGGAGAAGCTTCATACAGTGGTTACAGTCACTGTATCTCGCTCTGTCATATATACATATATATCCATGTATATGTATGTATGTATGTGTATATATATATATATATGGATATATATATAATTTATTTTCCCTTTTGTTGCCCTTGTTTTTTATTGTTGTTGTAGCTATTGTTGTTGTTATTGATGTTGTCATTGTTAGATAGGACAGAGAAAAATGGAGAGAGGAGGGGAAGAGAGAGAGGGGGAGAGAAAGACAGACACCTGCAGACCTGCTTCACCACTTGTGAAGCGACACCCCTGCAGGCGGGGAGCCAGGGCTCCAACTGGGATCTTTATGCTGGTCCCTGCGCTTCACACCACGTGCGCTCTCTCTCTTTTTTTCTCACTCTCTATCTCTCATTTCTCTCTCAATTTCCTTCTGTCTTATCTAATGTAAATATATAGATAAATAAATAAGCATGTCCTCCAAGAATAAGCAAGAAAGAAAAGAAAAAAGAGAAAGGAAAAGAAAAGGAGGAAGGTTGGGGAGTCGGGCTGTAGCGCAGCGGGTTAAGCGCAGGTGGCGCAAAGCGCAAGGACCGGCATAAGGATCCCGGTTCGAACCCCCGGCTCCCCACCTGCAGGGGAGTCGCTTCACAGGCGGTGAAGCAGATCTGCAGGTGTCTGTCTTTCTCTCCTCCTCTCTGTCTTCCCCTCCTCTCTCCATTTCTCTCTGTCCTATCCAACAACAACGACAACAACAATAATAACTACAACAATAAAACAACAAGGGCAACAAAAGGGAATAAATAAATAAAATAAATATTAAAAAAAAAAAAAAAGAAAGAAAAGAGAAGGAGGAAGGATATCACTCTCCCTCATACTCCGTGGGGGGGGGAAGCTCAATGTGAGGTTCTTATTTTTTTATTTTTTAAAGAACAAGTTTCTTTTTCTGGTGCTGGGAATTGAACCCAGGGCCTCATGTGTGCAGAGTGCATGTGCAGCCCTTGAACCACATGCCTGTCTCCTCAGTGTGATTCCCCCCAAATGCTGAAAGAGGAAACACATGAGAAGCCCTGTTTCCACATACCACATATGTGATGCAATGTAGTAACGTTGTAAGTGTGGCTGGAGAGACAGCACAATGGTGATGCAAAGATTCTTTCATGCTGAAGCTCTGTGGCCTCAGGCTTAATCCCCAGCACCACCATTAACCAGAGCTGAGTAGTACTCTGGTGTCTCTGTCTCTGTCTCTCTCATATCTGTAAAACAGTGTAGGAGGTCAGGAGGTAGCACGCCTGGTTAAGTGCACTTAGGACCATGGGTTCAAACCCCTGGTTCACACCTACAGGGAGAAACCTTCACAAGGGATGAAGCAGGTCTGCAGGTGTCTATCTCTCTCTTTCCCTCTCTGTCTTCCCATCCTCTCTCCATTTCTTTTTGTCCTATCCAACAACAACAACAGCAATAACAATAATACCATAACGACATCAAAAAATAGGAGAAATGGCCTATTTTTAGCAGTGGATTTTTAGTGTAGGCACTGAGCCCCAGCAATAACCCTAGAGGCAAAAAAAAAAGGTATAATAAATGTTTCTTATTTTTTAAAATTTTTTTATTATCTTTATTTTTTGGATAAAACAGCGAGAAATCAAGAGAAAAGGAGGAGATAGACAGAGAGACACCGGCAGCCCTACTTCACCATTCACAAAGCTTTCCCCCTGCAGGTGGGGGCCAGGGGCTCGAACCTAGGTTCTTTCAGACTGTAATATGTCACTCAACCAGGTGCGCCACCACCCAGCCCCTCTTGTTATTTTTAATTAGTGATTTAATAATGACTAACAAGATTGTAGGATAAGAGAGGTACTTTTTTTTTGTCTCCAGGGTTATCACTGGGTTATCACTGTCTCCAGGGTTATCACTGCCTGCACTATGAATCCACTGCTCCTGGAAACTGTTTTTTTTCCATTTTGTTGCCCATGTTGTTTATCATCATCGTTGTTGTTATTGCTGTTGTTGTCACTGCTGTTATTGTTGGATAGGACAGAGAGAAATGGAGAGAGGAGGGGAAGACAGAGAGGAGGAGAGAAAGATAGACACCTGCAGACCTGCTTCACCGCCTGTGAAGTGACTCCCCTGCAAGTGGGGAGCCGCGTGCTTGAACTGTCATCCATATGCTGGTCCTTGCACTTTGCTCCATGTGCGCTTAACTCACTACGCTACCACCCGACCCCCGAGGGGTACAACTCTATACAATTCCCACCACCAGAGTTCCATATTCCATCCCCTCCACTGGAAAGCTATTTCTTCTTTTTCCCTCCAAGAATGTGGACTAAAATTCTTTATGGGATGCAGAAAATAGATGAGGTTTTTTGTTTGTTTTTTTTTTGCCTCCAGGGTTATTGCTGGGGCTGGGTGCCAGCACTACGAATCTACTGCTCCTGGAGGCCATTTTTCCCCTTTTGTTGCCCTTGTTGTTGTTGCCATTTATGTCATTGTTGTTGGATAGGACAGAGAGAAATGGAGAGAGGAGGGGAAGACAGAGAAAGGGAAAGACAGACACCTGCAGACCTGCTTCACCACTTGTGAAGTGACTCCCCTGCTGGTGGAGAGCCGGGGGCTCAAACTGGGATCCTCATGCCTATCCTTGCGCTTCAAGCCATGTGCGCTTAACCCGCTGCACTACCGCCCAACCCCCCCCCCATTTTTATTTATTTTTATATTTGACAGAACAGAGAGAAATTGGGAGTGGGGGGGGGAGAGAAAGATGGGCACCTGCAGACCTTCTTCACCAACCTTGAAGTGAACCCTTTGCAGATGGGGAGCCGGGGGCTTGAACCAGGATCCTGACGCCAGTCTCTGTGTTTGGTGCCATGTGCGCTTAACCCACTGTGATACCGCCCGACCTCCTGTATGCTTTATTTTATAAATATGCTTTATAAATGTAACATTCTTGACTTTCTTTTCAAGCTTGTGAAAAACCAGAATAGGGCAGAATTCTATTTGGCCATATTATCCTAGCACCAAAAGCCCACTTGTGAACTGAACATTGAATTTGAAGAGCAATCAATTTTTGTTTGTTTGTTTGTTTGTTTGTTTGCCTCCAGAGTTATTGATGGGGCTAGATGCCTGCACGATGAATCCACTGCTCCAGGAGGCTGTTTTTCCCTTTTGTTGCACTTGTTGTAGTTATTATTGTTGTTGTGATTACTGTCGTTGTTGTTAGGACAGAGAGAAATCAAGAGAGGATAAGACAGAGAGGGAGTGAGCAAGATGGACACCTGGTGACTTGTGAAGTGACCCCCGTGCAGGTGGGGAGCTGGGGGCTGGAACCAAGATCTTTGCGCTGGTCCTTGTGCTTTGCGCCATGTGTGCTTAACCCACTGTGCTACCACCCGGCTCCCAGGAGTAATCAATTTTCCTTTCTTTTTTAAACCAGAGCACTGCTTTGCTCTGGCTTGTGGTGGTGCCAGGGATTGAAAAGTAATTGATTTTCAGACATCATTCTCAAACTTAGTGAACTTATTCTACCTCTTCTTCCTGCAAAACATAGCACTAACATGTCTGGTTCTCTTAAAAAGTATAAGTATCGGGGGCTGGGTGGTAGTGCAGCGGGTTAAGCGTACATGGTGCAAGGCACAGAGACTGGCAGGCGTAGGGATCCTGGTTCAAGCCCCCAGCTCCCCACCTGCAGGGGGGGGTCACTTCACAGATAGTGAAGCAGGTCTACAGGTGTCTATCTTTATCTCCCCTTCTCTGTCTTCCCTTTCTCTCTCCATTTCTCTCTGTCCTATCCAACAACGACAGCAATAACAACAACATTAATAACTATAACAATAGACAACAAGGGCAACAAAAAGGAAAAAAGATGGTCTCCAGGAGCAGTGGATTCGTAGTGCAGGCATGGAACCCCAGTGATAACCCTGGAGGCAAAAAAAAAAAGTATAATTATCATAAAAAAGAAAAAATACCAGCACCCTGGGTTAGTCGTAATTGTGGTCAGAGTGTTGGACTTAAAAGCATGAACGTCTGAGTTCAATCCCTGGAATTGTATATACCAGAGTGATGACTGATTCTCTCTCTCTCATCTAATAGAGAAGTACACTTAAAAATATATTTGTTGGGGAGTCGGGCTGTAGCACAGCGGGTTAAGCGCAGGTGGCGCAAAGCACAAGGACCGGCATAAGGGTCCCGGTTCGAGCCCCGGCTCCCCACCTGCAGGGGAGTCGCTTCACAGGCGGTGAAGCAGGTCTGCAGGTGTCTATCTTTCTCTCCTCCTCTCTGTCTTCCCCTCCTCTCTCCATTTCTCTCTGTCCTATCCAACAACGACAACAACAATAATAACTACAACAATAAAACAACAAGGGCAACAAAGGGAATAAATAAATAAATATTTAAAATTTTAAAATATATATATATATTTGTTTGTTTGGGATAGAGACTGAGAAAAATTGAACGGGAAGGGGGAGATGGAGGAGAGAGACACCTGTAGCACTGCTTCACCGTTTCTGAAGTTTCCCCTCTGCAGGTGGAAATCGAGGGGCTTGAACTCAGGTCCTTGTACATTGTAGCATGTGAACTGACCCTGTTGCCCCACCACCTGGCCCACTTCATCTTCATTAATAGAACTTGACCTCCTCTTAGATGATCCTGTTTCAGAACCGATGACATCACACCCTGGCGTGTGACCTCATGTGATGACATCTGACCTTTTTTCTGATATGTTACTTCATATCCAAGGTCTTTGTAGCTGAGGAAACAATGACCTATTTTCCAGAGGTTTTCCTTTTTTTCTTTTTTTTTTGGGGGGGGGGAAGCCCAGTTACGTGTATGCAGTACCAGGTGTACCACTGCCCAGTCCCGTAAACAAACTAAATATTTAATTACAAAAACAAAAACTGGGGGTCGGGCGGCAGCACAGCGGGTTAAGTGCATGTGGTGCAAAGTGCAGGGACTGCCAGAAGGATCCTGGCGAGCCCCTGTTTGAGCCCCTGGCTCCCCATCTACAAAGGAGTCGCTTCACAGGTGGTAAAGCAGGTCTGCAGGTGTCTGTCTTTCTCTCCCCCTCTCTGTCTTCCCCTCCTCTCTCCATTTCTGTCTGTCCTATCCAACAACGAACGACATCAACAACAATAATAATAATCACAACAAGGCTACAACAACAAGGGCAACAAAAGGAGGGAAAAATGGCCTCCAGGAGCAGTGGATTCATGGTGCAGGCACTGAGCCCCAGCAGTAACCCTGGCAGCAAACAAAACAAAACAAAACAAAACAAAACAAAAAACGAAAACCTCATGCCTTTTGTACCGCACCAGGTCAGAGTTAAACCAGTGCTGTTAGCCCAGTGGGGACACCCATTTGGTAGCCGAACTCTCAAGCTTGGGTGAGCCTGCCGTCTGTGGGAACAGTACACCGACAGCCCCTGAGGACGGACCGTCAGCCTTGAGACCACAAAGGTTGGCGTCAGGAGGGAACTGGGGCAGGGGACAACTGATGTGGTATGTCTCAACTTCTCCAGGTGGGGCAGCTGCAGCTCACTAACAACCTGAGCCTGGTGATTGTGATGCCCATGTACTTGACCCAGCGTCTGGAGGACATGGAGAAAGCCCTCAGCCCCACGGTCTTCAAGGCCATCATGACAAAACTGCAGATGCTCAAGTTCCAGCCCATTTTTGTGTCGCTGCCCCGTCTCAAAGTGAAGAGTGACCACAACATGCTGCCAATCATGGAGAAGCTAGGTGAGCCTCAGGGCGGGGGGCAGAGTGGGGGGTGGGGAGGGGAGTTTAGCTTTTTTTTTTTTTTTGCCTCCAGGGTTATCATTGGAGCTTGGTGCCTGCGCTACAAATCCACTGCTCCTGGAGGACATTTTTCCCATTTTGTTGTCCTTGTGGTTATTGTTCTTGCTGTTGTTGTTGTTGGATAAGACAAAGAGAAATGGAGAGAGGAGGCAAAGATAGAGAAGGGGAGAGAAAGACGGACACCTGCAGACCTGTTTCACTGCTTGTGAAGTGACCCTCCTGCAGAGAAGCCAGAGCCTCGAACTGAGGTCTTTGAGGTGGTCCTTGAGCCTGGTGCCATGTGCGCTTAACCCAATGCGCTACTGCCCGGCCCCCCAGGAGTTAGTGTTCTGGAGCTCAGGCACCCCAGGAGGATGAGGCCCAGGGCCTCGTCTCTGAATATCACTGCTGAGACACTACCCTGGACCTGCTTTTCTCTATTTCTCTTTTCTTTTCAGGATTAAAAAAATTTTTTTTATTTATTCCCTTTTGTTGCCCTTGTTTTTTATTGTTGTAGTTATTGATGTCATTGTTGTTGGACAGGACAGAAAGAAATGGAGAGAGGAGGGGAAGAAAGACAGAGGGGGAGAGAAAGACAGACACCTGCAGACCTGCTTCACCGCCTGTGAAGCGACTCCCCTGCAGGTGGGGAGCCGGGGGCTCGAACTGGGGTCCTTATGCCGGTCCTTGTGCTTTGCGCCATGTGTGCTTAGCCCGCTGTGCTACCGCCTGACTCCCTTCTTTCTTCTCTCCTTTCTTTCTCTTTCTTTCTTTCTTTCTTTCTTTTCTTTCTCTTTTTTTACTGGAGCACTTCTCAGCTCTGATTTATGGTAGTTCAAGGGATTAAACCTGGGACCAAGGCTTGACTTCCTCTTAGACGATGCTTTTCCCTAGTCAGTGACACCACACCCTGGCTCATGACCTCTTGTGATGACAATCTGACCTTTTTCTGATATGCTGTCTCACATTCAAGGTCCTTGTTAAGGGGGGACAATGACTTATTTTCCAGGGTGTGTGTGTGGGGTGGGTGAGTGGCTTGCAGTAAGCACTCTCATCTCTTGAGAGAAAGGGTTAGCTGAGGGGGACCAGGCAGTGGTGTACCTGGTTAAGTGCACACATTACAATGTTCCAGGACCCAGGTTCAAGGCCCTGGCCCCTCACCTGCAGGGAAAAGGCTTCAGGTGTGGTGAAGCAGGGCTGCAGGTGTCTGTCTCTTTCTGTCCCTATCCCCCGTCCCCTATTTCTCTCTGTCTCTGTATAATAAATAAATATCTAGGAAGAAAGGAAAAGAAGTGGTCCAGGAGCTGGTGCAGTGGATAAATCACTGGACTCTCAAGCATGAGGTCCTGAGTTTGATCACCGGCAGCACACATACCAGAGTAATATCTGGTTCTTTCTCTCTCCTCCTTTCTCATTAATAAATAAATAAAATCTTCAAAAAATATTTTTTAAAGGAAGGGAGGAAGGAAGGAATAAATATAAATAAGAAAAGGTTAGCTGGAGTGAACATGGACCCCCCCTGACAGAGGAGCCCACAAACAGAAGAAGCCCTGGGGTATATTTTGCTGAGCCAGGGAGCTGGTGGAAGAGAGCTTTGGGAATTGGGAACCGAGCTAGAAAAGGCCAGAAAGAGGGGGCCAAGTGGTAGCACAGCGGGTTAAGTGCAGGTGGTGCAAAGCGCAAGGACCAGCGTAAGGATCCCGGTTCAAGCCCAGCTTCCCAGCTGCGGGGGTGGGAAGGCACTTCACCAGCGGTGAAGCAGGTCTAAAGGTGTCTTTCTCTCCCCCTCTCTGTCTTCCCTTCCTCTCTCCATTTCTCTCTGTCCTATCCAACAACAATGACAGCAATAACAACAACAACAACGATAAACAACGGGCAGCAAAAGGGAAAAAATAGTCTCCAGGAGTAGTGGACTTGTAATGCAGGCACCAAGCCCCAGCAATAACCCTAGAGGCAAAAGAAAGAAAGAGAGAGAGAGAGAGAGAGAGAGAGAAAGAAAGAAAGGAAGAAAGAAAGAAGGAAAGAAAATAAAAGGCCAGAAAGAGGCTTCCAGCTGGTCTCTGAGTCCCGGTTTTCCTCCGCTGACCCCCTAGATTTCTTTGACTTCGCCTACGATCTCGACCTGTGCGGGCTGACGGAGGACCCGGATCTCCAGGTGTCGGCCATGCAGCACCAGGCGGTGCTGGAGCTGACCGAGTCGGGCGTGGAGGCCGCTGCTGCCGCCACCACCAACGTGGCCCGCAACCTGATGTTCTTCGAGGTGCAGCAGCCCTTCCTCTTCCTGCTCTGGGACCAGCAACACAAGTTCCCCGTCTTTATGGGGCGGGTGTATGACCCCAGGGCCTGAGGCTGCAGGTGTAGGACCAGCTCCTCCCACACACACACACACCTGAAGTCCCCCACTTGTAGCCCTGGACGGGCTCCCAGCTCCCTCCTGCCCTCCGGTCTGGGGGAGAGGCCTGCTTCTCTCTCGGCTTTCCTCTGACTCTCCTCCCAACCACCTTTCACAACTTCACCTGACACCACAAATAAAATTCCAGCAGACCAACGTGCCTTTTTTTTGTCTCCTGTGAATGATGCCTCGCAAGGCTCAGAAGAATGAACATTTAAATCCTGTTTGCTTGTTATATGTGTTTTATTTATTTATTTTAATTATCTTACTTGATACAGTCAGAAATCAAAAGGGGAAGGTAGTGGGGAAGAGAGACAGAGAGACACCTGCAGCCCTGCTTCACCACTCTCAAAGCTTTCCCCCTGCAGGTGAGGACCTGGGGGCTTGAACCTGGGTCCTTGAACATGGTAACATGTATATTCAACATAGGTCCACCCCTGTTTTTTTTAATATTTTAAATTTTATTTTAATGAGAGAGATACAGAGAGGAAAAACCAGAGCACTGAACGCTCTGGCTAGTAGTGGAGCTGGGGGTTGAACTTGGGACCTTAGAGCCTCAGGCATGAAAACCTTTTTGCATAACCACTGTGCTATCTCCCCAGATCCCCCCCTTTTTAATGTATTTTTCTTTTTTAATTTTTTAAAAAATATTTATTCCCTTTTGTAGCCCTTGTGTTTTTTTTTTAATTGCTGTAGTTATTGTCATTACTGATGTCGTCGTTGTTGGATAAGACAGAGAGAAATGGAGAGAGGAGAGGAAGACAGAGAGGGGGAGAGAAAGATAGACACCGGTAGACCTGCTTCACTGCCTGTGAAGCGACTCCTCTGCAGGTAGGGAGCCAGGGGCTTGAACCAGGATTCTTACGCCAGTCCTTGCGATTTGCGCCACATGTGCTTAACCCTCTGCGCTACTGCCTGACTCCCTAATGTATTTTTCAAGACAGAATTACCACATCGCTCTGACACATGCAGTGCTGGGGACTGACATCAGGACCTCATGCTGCAAGTGCACAATTCTACCCTTTTCCCATCAGCCACAAGTCACATGGCCAGTTCTAGAGTTCAGGGGGAAAGTCTGTCCAAGTAATAGGGCAAAGACACAGCAGTGGGGTTTATCTGTGCAGTTCACTCCTCATGGCCCCCTTCTCATTCGCAGCAACTCAGACATCAATAATAACTGTAGCTTATACTATTAGGACACAGAAGTAACTTAATAGTAATGCAAAAGACTCTCTTGCTTGAGGATCTAAAGTCCCAGGTTCAGTTCCCAGCACTTTCATAAGCCAGAGCTGTGCAACACTCTAGTTGAAAAAAATAATAATTGCTATGTATATTTATTAATTTTAATAGATTTTTTTTCTAAATAATTTTTGATAGAGACAGAAAAAAAAATCTGAGCAGTAACACAGAAGGTTAAGCACACATAGTGTGAAGCACACAAACCAGAGTAAGGATCCTGGCTCGAGCCCCTGACTCCACACCTGCAGGGGAGTTGCTTCACAAGCGGTGAAGCAGATCTGCAGGTGTCTGTCTTTCTCTCCCCCCTCTGTCTTCCCCTCCTCTCTCTGTCCTATCCAACAACAACAACAGCAGCAACAAATAACAACAAGGGCACAACAAGGGCAAATAAGATGGGAAAAAATGGCCTCCAGGAGCAATGGATTTGTAGTGCAGGCACCAAGCCCCAGTAATAACCCTGGAGGCAAAAAGAAAAAAAAATTTTTTTTTGAGAGGAAAGGGTCAGATAGTGAAGGAAAGAAAGACACCTGCAGCACTTCTTCACCTTTTGTGAAGCCTCTCCCTTGCAGGTAGGAACCAGAGGACTTGAGCCCAGGTCCTCAAGCATGGCAATATGTGTTCTATAGGATGACCCACCACCCAGCCACATCTGATCTTTTTGTCTTAGTCCCTTGTCTCTATTTCTCTTTCTTTCTTTTTTTAATCCTTATTTATTTATTAGATAGAGACAGCCAGAAATCAAGAGGGAAGGAGGTGACTGAGAGGGAAAGAGACAGAGAGACACCTGTAGCCCTGCTTCACCATTCACAAAGCTTTCCCCTTACAGGTAGGGACTAGGGGCTCGAACTCAGGTCCTTGCACATTGTAACCTGCACTTAACTGGGTGCGCCACCACTGGCCACTCTTTGTTTTGTTTTGTTTTAATTTATTTATTCCCTTTTGTTGCCCTTGTTGTTTTATTGTTGTAGTTATTATTGTTGTCATTGATGTCATCATTGTTGGGTAGGACAGAGAAAAATGGAGAGAGGAGGGGAAGACAGAGGGGGAGAGAAAGAGAGACACCTGCAGACCTGCTTTACCGCCTGTGAAGTGACTCCCCTGCAGGTGGGGATTGGGGAGGGGGGCTCAAACCAGGATCCTTACGCAGGTCCTTGCGCTTTGCACCACCTGAGCTTAACCCTCTGCGCTACTGCCTGCCTCCCTACTCTTTGTTTTGTAAAATTTATTTATTTGTGAGAGAGGAGTAGAGAAAGAGAACAGAAGCATCACAGGAGATGGAAGCTTTATCCACTATGCTTTATCCACTCTCAGGCCATCAGTTCTTCTTCAGCCCCTCATGCCCCACCTCTGACTCTCTCCTTCCTTCCTTCCTTCCTTCCTTCCTTCCTTCCTTCCTTCCTTCCTTCCTTCCTTCTCTCCTTAGCCCTCTGGCTGCAAGTCTGCTCCTCCCCCTGTTCCCTGGCACTTACCCAGTCCAGACCTCAGACATCTGGAGTCTAAGTACCCTCTATGACCACACGTGGAGATGGGGCCATCAGCCCGCAGACATCCATCAAGCCTTTACCCTCCATGGAGATCTGATTTGTTAATAGGATTTCCACTCAGTCACGCTAGTCCCACTGAGCTGTTTCTGCAGGGTGATTGTCTTCCTTCAGGCTGAAGCTCATATCACAACTGCCCCCACACATACACACTCCAGGGACTTCTGCCACCTGCAGAATCTGGCATCCCCAGCCCCCTCTCACAGGACGCCTTAGCAGAGAGGAGAAACTGAGGCTTGAGATACAGTGAGCTGCATATTGCAGCCAGACTGGAGGCTCTCATGCCTTTCAACTGGGTCCCCTTCTTTGGGACCCTGGGAAAAGGGCGTGCTGCGTACCAAGCAGAGGAAGCTCCCTTCTCAACAAGGCTGGGAAGATGGCAGCTGGACCTGCCCAGGTTGATCCCACCCACACTGATTCTTTTCATTGAAGACTGATTTATTGTAACCAGTAGATAAAGCATTAGACTCTCAAGCAGGAGGGATCTCAAGAGAGATGGGAGTGACAGAGAGGGAGAGAGACAGGGGTCCGGGCAGTAGTGCACCAGGTTTAATGCAAATAGAATGAAGCCTAGGGACCTGAGCAAGGATCCCAGTTCGAGCCCCTGGCTCCCCACCTCCGGGAGTGGGGGTCCACTTCACAAGTGGTGAAGCAGGTCTGCCAGTGTCCATCTTTCTCTCTCCCTATTTCCCCCGCTCCTCTCTCAATTTGTCTCTGTCCTATCCTAAAAAAAAAAAAAAAAAAAAAAGGAAAAAGGACCTCCAAGAGCAGGGTGTTGATAGTGCTGACAAAGAGCCCCAGCAATAATCTTGGAGGTAAAAAAGAAAAGGAGGGTGTTGGTATCTTCTAATTCTGCTTTTAAAAACCCCTTCTGTTTCATTTGGTTTAAATCCCCACTGCTTAACATTGCGTTCTATTTACATAACCACTGTATTCTATTTACATAACCACTGCCGTCTATTTACATAAATCACTTTTACATTTACATAAAGCACCACCTTCCCTCCAGGGCATTGGTGGTTTAGAGGTAGAATTCTCACCTGCTCCACCCCCTCTCTTTGTCACACCCTGATCCTCTCCTTGTCACACCCTGATTTTCACCAGTCACTTTTCTCTCCACCCTCTCTGCGTCACATCCTGTTCACACCCTACTTGGGAAGTATATATAAAGACAACATTGTTCGTTTTAGTTGTTGTTAGTTTAGTCTAGCTTGGTATAGATTGCGCTGCGTCCTGCAGCATGAATAAAGAGATAACTGCGTACAGCTCAACCATGAGTCCCTGGTCGTCTGTTACCCATCAGTGAAGCTCAGCCCGACATAGCCCGACAGAGGGGGTGTCAGGAGAGAGACACCTGCAACACTGCTTCATCACTCACAAAGCTTTCCCCCTGCAGGTAAGGACCAGGGGGCTTGAACCTGGGTCCTTGTGCACTGTAACGTGCACTCAACCAAGTGCGCCACCACCTGGCCCCTAAAATGTAACTTTCTTTTTTTTTTAATTTTTTATTTATAACAAGGAAACATTAACTAAATCATAAGATAAGAGGGGTACAACTTCACACAATTCCCACCACCAGAACTCGTATCCCCTCTCCTCCCCCTGATAGCTTTCCTATTCTTTAACTCACAGGTGGGGGGCGGGGAGAGGAGGATCAGGGATTAAATCCAGCACCTCACATGTGCTCTACTACTAAGCTCCATCACTCACCTTGCAAACATTTTTGACCCTCTCCACCCTGCTGAGAGCTAGGTACTGTTTCTGTTTCTGAGATAAGGGAATCGAAGGTCAAAAAGCAAAGGTCACACAGCTGAAAATGGATCCCATAGTGTCTGGATTCAAGCGCATAGAACAGCTGATTTGTCAGGTTCATTTTCTTTCTTTTTTATGAACTTAGTCTTTTTTTTTAACTTTCCTTTTTAATTATCTTTATTTACTTATTGGATAGAGACAGCCGGAAATCAAGAGGGAAGGGAGAAATACAGAGGAAGAGAGACAGAGAGATGCCAACAGCACTGCTTCACCACTCTCAAGGCTTTCCCCCAGCAGGTGGGGACCAGGGTCCTTGCACAGTGTGACGTGTACACAAACCAGGTGCACCACCACCTGGCTCCCAAGGCTCATTTTCGTTCTTCCTTCTAACTGGACTAAAAATCAGGTCCTTCCTTGTTTTCTTTTCTT
The DNA here is from genome assembly GCF_950295315.1 of Erinaceus europaeus. Classification (NCBI taxonomy): domain Eukaryota; kingdom Metazoa; phylum Chordata; class Mammalia; order Eulipotyphla; family Erinaceidae; genus Erinaceus; species Erinaceus europaeus. The sequence continues at coordinate 7,499,618 of NC_080178.1, forward strand.
TTCTTTTAAGATTTTATTTATTTATTTATTAATGAGAAAGAGAAGAGGAGAGAGAAAGAACCAGACATCACTCTGGCACATGTGCTGCTGGGGATCGAACTTTGGCCCTCATGCTTGAGAGTCCAAAGCTTTATCACTGCGCCACCTCCCAGACCACCTTCCTTGTTTTCTTATGCTTAAGGTACATCACCGAAATTATCAAAGTAGCTAACACTCTAAAAAAAAAAAAAAAATCCACTCAGCAAATGAGTGGTGGAGTGAATCACCACACATGGGCAAGAAAGAAGAGCTTCTTAGTAGTCATCTGGGAAAAGCAGGGAATCCAGAAGTGAAAAAAGAATGTTTCGTACCCTGTCATTTCTCACAAGAGGATGTGTGTCACTGTTTCCAATGAGTTCATGAGTCATCAAGTCCCAGTGGGCCTGGAAGCTTTAAAGGGGGCTAATCTGGGGCCAGTAGCACAGCGGGTTAAGTGCAGGTGGCACAAAGCACAAGGACCGGCTAGAAAGTACCATGGCATCACTCCTGCCTCATCTATTGACCAAAGCAAGTCAACAGATCAGCTTAAACTCTAAAAGAAAGCACCTCCCCTTCTACAAGGAAAGGTAAGTGCAAGCAAGAAGGTATTTCAGCAGCAAGTATGAGCGCACAACTTACAGGTGTAAAGGTTGGGGTTCAGTGGCCAGCAAAACACATATCAAAGCAGTGCTTCATTTTATCTCTTTCAATACACGAACAAATCTAACAAATAAATAATGGGCTGGGGACACGCTATAATGGTTATGCAAAATGACAAGCATGCCTCAGGCACCTAGAGGTCCCAGGTTCAGTCCAGCACCACCATAAGTCAGAGCTGAGCAGTACTCTGATAAATAAATTAGTAAGTAATCAAAAAAGAAAAGAAAAAAGACAAAGAAAAACTTTGCCAAGTTACTCTGCAAGGAATACGCATTTAAGAGACTTGAATAATTGTCACGTCTTTTCCCGTCCATCATAGCGATCTCGCATCCTTGTAGAGATTTTTCCCTCAAGAATGTACTAAGCCGAGATTCTCATAAAAGAATGGGGAAGGGGGGAGTTGGGCGGTAGCACAGCAGGTTAAGAGCAGGCGGTGCAAAGCACAAGGACAAGGACCAGCATAAGGATCCCGGTTTGAGCCCCCAGCTCCTTACCTGCAGGGGAATCGCTTTACAGGCAGTGAAGCAGCTCTGCTAGTGTCTCTCTTTCTCTCCCCCTCTCAGAATCTTCAACCACTATAGAATATTTATGTCTTTGTACTATTGTTTGTTTTTTTTTTTCCCTCACCAAACACTAGTTCTCAAGTGTTTCACCAAGTCAGTATATTAAATTAACTGCTCGGCAAATCCTGACAGTTAGGCTTTTTTAAATGGTGTCTTATATATAACTTCTATTACAAAGTAATTGATTTTGGAGTTTGTTTTTGGCTCAAAGGCCACCACTTAATGAAGTCTGAGATAGTGTCATTCTGGGATACAGAAAACATATTTTTTTCCCTTTGTGTTGCCCTGTTTTATCGTTGTTGTGGTTATTATTGTTGTTGTTGTTGGGTAGGACAGAGAGAAATGGAGAGAGGAGGGGAGACAGATAGACAGCTGCAGACCTGCTTCACTGGCTGTAACGTGACCCCCCTGCAGGTGGGGAGCCAGAGACTCAAACCGGGATCCTTATGCTGGTCCTTGCGCTTCATGCCACTTGCACTTAACTCGATGCACTACCACCCGACCCCCTGCAGAAAACATTTTAAATGCTAATACTTAAAATAATAGCACATTAGTCAGTGGTGTCATTATCATAAGTTTGATGTACATAAACAGTTTGTTTCATACAATAGAACTGTGGGTGGCAATTACTTTTGCCAGCTTCAGTGATGCAGCAATGTGGTGATGGTTGTAAATGGAGTCCAAGGGCCAGGTGGTGGCGCACCTGGTTAATTGCACGCATTACAGTGCTCAGGGACCCAGGTTCAAGCCCCAGGTCCCCACCTGCAGGGGGAAAGCTTCATGAGTGATAAATCAGGATTGCAGTGTCCCTCTGTCTCTCTCCCTCTTTATCTCCCCCTCCCCTCTCAATTTCTCTCTGTCTCTATCCAATAATAAATAAATAAAATATAGTTTAAAATCCACAGACTCACTTTTAAAATATTTATTTATTTATTTGCCCTTTTGTTGTCCTTGTTGTTTTTCATTGTTGTTAATTTATTATTGTTGTTGTTATTGATGTCATTGCTGTTAGATAGGACAGAGAGAGATGGAGAGAGGAGGAGAAGACAGAGAGGGGGAGAGAAAGATAGACACCTGCAGACCTGCTTCACCACCTGTGAAACATTTCCATAAGGGTGGGGAGCCGGGGATCCTACACCCGGCCACATGTGCTTAACCCACTCTACTACCACCTGACTCCCAGACTCACCTTTTTTTTCAAACTAGGAACCTTGGGTTGGAGAGATAGCATAGTGGTTATGCAAAAAAACTTTCTTTTCTTCTTTTTTTCCCCATTTTGTTGCCCTTGTTGTCGTTATTGTTGCCTCTGATGTTGTTGTTGTTGGATAGGACAGAGAGAAATCAAAAGAGGAGGGGAAGACACCTGCAGACCTGCTTCACTGCCCATGAAGTGACCCCCCTACCCCACCCCCCGCAGATGGTGAGCCATGGGCTCAAACCACGATCCTTACACCGGTCCTTGAGCTTTGCACCATGTGCACTTAACCCGATGCACTATGGCCCAACCCCCACAAAAAAATACTTTCTTACCCGAGGCACCAGTGGTCCCTGGTTCAATCCCCAGCACCACCATGAGTCAGAATTTAGCAGTGCTCTGGCAAAAACAAAACAATCAAACAACACAAAGCCCAAGCAAACTTGAAACCTCATGATTACAAGGTCTGGTTCTACTGCTCTGCTATCTCCAGAGTCCAGAATTGCAACTCACCAATTTTGAAACCATGCATGTTTTCTTTTATTTTTATTAATTTCTAAATGTTTCATTTTAATTAGAGAGAAAGAAAGAGAGAGCAGCACCAGAGCTCTGGTTTATGGTGGTGCTGAGGATTGAACTTGAGACCTCAGAGTCTCAGACAGGAAAGTCTTTTACAGAACCATTATGCTATCTCCTCTGCCCAACTTTTTTCTTTCTTTTTTTTTTTTTTGCCTCCAGGGTTATCTCTGGGGCTCAGTGCCTGCACTACTAATCCACTGCTCCTGGAGGCTATTTTTACCATTTTGTTGCCCTTGTTGTTGCCTTTGTTGTGGTTGTTATTGTTATTGTTGTTATAGCTGTTGTTGTTGTTGCTGGATAGGACAAAGAGAAATGGAGAAATGAGGGGAAGACAGAGAGGAGGAGAAAAAGAGAGACACCTGGAGACCTGCTTCACAACTTGTGAAGCAACCCCCTTGCAGGTGGGGAGCCAGGAGCTCAAACCAGGATCCTTATGCGCCATGTGCGCTTAATTTGCTGTGCTACCACCCAGCCCCCCCAAACTTCTTTTAAAATTTAAAAAAATATTTATTTATTCATTTTTGCTGTCCTTGTAGTTTTATTGTTGTAGTTATTATTGATGTCGTTGTTGTTGGATAGGACAGAGAGAAATGGAGAGAGGAGGGAAAGACAGAGAAGGGGGAGAGAAACACAGACACCTGCAGACCTGCTTCACCGCCCGTGAAGCGACTCCCCTGCAGGTGGGAAGCCGGGGGCTGGAACCGGGATCCTTACGCCGGTCCTTGCGCTTTGCGTCACCTGCACTTAACCCGCTGCGCTACCGCCCGACTCCCCCCAAACTTTTCTTTTTAATTTTTTATTATCTTTATTTATTGGATAGATAGAGTCAGAAATGGAGAAGGAAAGAGGAGACAGGGAGCGAGTCAGAGACCCCCTCAGCCCTGCCTCACCACTCGCAAAGCTTTCCCCCTGCAGGTGGGGACGGGGGCTCCAACCCGGGTCCTTGAGCACTGTAACGTGTGCTCTCAACCAGGTGCGCCTCCACCCAGCCCCTCCTCAAACTTTTTTTTTTAATGTAGGAGCATTTTCAGTTTTTTTTCCCCTTCCTTTATTGGAGGATTAATGGTTTACAGTCGATAATAAAATACAATAGTTGGTACATGTATAACGTTTTTCAGATTTCCATAGAACACTCTAACCAACCCCCCCCCAGGTCCTCCTCGGACATCATGTTCCAGGACCCGAACATTCCCCCCACCTCCATCCCTGCCCCAGATTCCTTTCCTTGGGTTTTCAGTTTTTCAAATGTCCATATTTCAAATACACACAATAGAAGACCATATACCATCATTACACCTGCTTATAGATTTTTTAAAAATAAAAATAGAAAAAAATTAAAAAATGAAGCCTTAACATAAAGCAATCTACAAATTTAATGCTATCCCCATCAAGATCCCAAGCACATTTTTTAGGAGAATAGAACAAATGCTACAAATGTTTATCTGGAACCAGAAAAGATCTAGAATTGCCAAAACAATCTTGAGAAAAAAGAACAGAACCGGAGGCATCACACTGCCAGATCTCAAACTATATTATAGGGCCATTGTCATCAAAACTGCTTGGTACTAGAACATGAACAGACACACTGACCAGTGGAATAGAATTGAGAGCCCAGAAATGAGGCCCCACACCTATGGACATCTAATCTTTGACAAAGGGGCTCAGACTATTACATGGGGAAAGCAGAGTCTCTTCAACAAATGGTGTTGGAAACAATGGGTTGAAACATGCAGAAGAATGAAGCTGAATCACTGTATTTCACCAAATACAAAAGTAAATTCCAAGTGGATCAAGGACTTGGATGTTAGACCAGAAACTATCAGATACTTAGAGGAAAATACTGGAAGAACTTTTTTCCGGATAAATTTTAAAGACATTTTCAATGAAACGAATCCAATTACAAGGAAGACTAAGGCAAGTATAAACCTATGGGACTACATCAAATTAAAAAGCTTTTTCACAGCAAAAGAAACCACTACCCAAATCAAGAGACCCCTCACAGAATGGGAGAAGATCTTTACATGCCATACATCAGATAAGAGTTTAATAACCAACATATATAAAGAGCTTACCAGACTCAACAACAAGACAACAAATAACCCCATCCAAAAATGGGGGGAGGAATTGGACAGAATATTCACCACAGAAGAGATCCAAAAGGCCGAGAAACACATGAAAAAATGCTCCAAGTCTCTGATTGTCAGAGAAATGCAAATCAAGACAACAATGAGATATCACTTCACTCCTGTGAGAATGTCACACATCAGAAAAGGTAACAGCAGCAAATGCTGGAGAGGATGTGGGGTCAAAGGAACCCTCCTGCACTGCTGGTGGGAATGTCAATTGGTCCAACCTCTGTGGAGAACAGTCTGGAGAACTCTCAGAAGTCTAGAAATGGACCTACCCTATGACCCTGCAATTCCCCTCCTGGGGATATATCCTAAGGAACCCAACACATCCATCCAAAAAGATCTGTGTACACATATGTTCATGGCAGCACAATTTGTAATAGCCAAAACCTGGAAGCAACCCAGGTGTCCAACAACAGATGAGTGGCTGAGCAAGTTGTGGTATATATACACAATGGAATACTACTCAGCTGTAAAAAATGGTGACTTCACCGTTTTCAGCCGATCTTGGATGGACCTTGAAAAAATCATGTTGAGTGAAATAAGTCAGAAACAGAAGGATGAATATGGGATGATCTCACTCTCAGGCCGAAGTTGAAAAACAAGATTAGAAAAGAAAACACAAGTCGAACCTGAAATGGAATTGGAGTATTACACCAAAGTAAAAGACTCTGGGGTGGGTGGGTGGGTGGGGAGAACACAGGTCCATGAAAAATGATGAATGAAATAGTGGGGGTTGTATTGCTAAATGGGAATCTGGGGAATGTTATGCATGTAAAAAAAAAAAAAAGAAGTAGAAACGCAAAGCAGAAATTGACTGAGTTTGGAGTATGGCACCAAAGTAAGAAAGCAGAAATATACTAGAGTTAGCAGTGAGTACCTCCCTAATACTTCCTCTCCACTTTTCCAAGCTTTGGGTCCATGATTGCTCAACAATTTGTTTGGCTTTGTATGTTAACTCTCTTTTCAGTCACCAGGTTCCAGGTATCATCAGGATGCCGGCAAGACTTCCCTGGATTGAAGACACCACCAATGTGTCCTGGAGCTCAGCTTCCCCAGAGACCCATCCTACTAGGGAAAGAGAGAGGCAGACTGGGAGTATGGACCGACCAGTCAACGCCCATGTTCAGAGAGGAAGCAATTACAGAAGCCAGACCTTCTACCTTCTGCAACCCTCAATGACCCTGGGTCCATGCTCCCAGAGGGATAGAGAATGGGAAAGCTATCGGGGGAGGGGGTGGGATATGGAGATTGGGCGGTGGGAATTGTGTGGAGTTGTACCCCTCCTACCCTATGGTTTTGTTAATTAATCCTTTCTTAAATAAAAAAATAAAATAAAATAAAATAAAAATAAAAAAATGAAGCCTTAACATAAAGCAAAGCTTGGACAGCTTTGATGTATTGCACCAAAAACTCTAGAAAGGAGGGCAGAAAGAAGGGTGAGAGGGAACAGGGGCTTTCAGGTCCTGGTACACAATGATGGACCTGGGGCCAAGTGGTGGCACACCTGGTTAAGCACGCACATTACAATAATAGACCTAATTCGGCGGTGAAACTGTTTTGTAGACACCCATCTTAGTAAGATGACAAACTGTCCCCAGGTGTTAACGACGATACTATAAACCATTAACCTCTTGATAATTGATTATATATCTGCCCTAAATCTTGGTTGAAATTACACTCACCCATGCCAGAAGCTTCTCACAATTTTGAATCTCAGGAAAAAAATAATGTGAAAACGGTAATTCCCTTTAGCCCGGCGTAAGGGGAAGCCTGTAAATTGGGATACTTGATGCCCGCCCGCTAGCCTGCGGGACATTGGGACACAGGCCTCCCAGAGAGGCCTGGATTCCTCTGTGATTTCCTCCCCCCAGGACAAGGGCTGCCTGTCATCAGATCATGAAGAGAAGCTGGTCATGTGACTTCCTGAAACTGAAAACCTGCATCCAGTGGTGCAGAGAAAAATCTTACATCTCGCTCACATTGTCTTGACTAGCACCTTCTCACACACACACACACACACACACACACACACAGACGCTGGCAGGCTCTGAATGCGTGGGTTCCTCACCCCTGGCTTCAACTAAGCGAAGACTGCAAATGGAAAAGTAGCCTAGGAAAATAGCTCAGCTGGTAGAGTGCAGGACTTGCATGCCTGAGGCTCCCCAGTTCAATCCTCAGGACCACATGTACCAAAATAGTGATGACTAGTATGCAGTAAGCCTGTGATGATTGTGTCTGTGTTGTGCAAGCCTAGACTTTCCCCTCCTTATTATTCTCTCTCTCTCTCTCTCTCTCTTTCTCACGTCCAAGGTTATCACTGGGGCTTGGTGCTGGCACTACGCATCCACTGCTCCTGGTGGCCAGTTTTTTCCTTTTTACTGGATAGGACAGAGAGAAATTGAGAGAGGAGAGGGAGATAGAGAGGCAGAGAGAAAGATAGACACCTGCAGACCTGCTTTTCTGTCTGTGAAGCATCCCCCCTACAGGGGGACTTGAACTCGGATCCTTGTGTAGGCCCTTGTGCTTTAGGTCCTATGTGTACTTAACTGGGTGGACCACCACCCAGCCCCCTCATTATTCTCTAAATAACACAATACAACTGTTTACAGGGCATGAGGTATAGCAGACATTCTGAAGAAGATGTTGGAAACATTCAGAGAGGCCTGGGAGCCAGTGCAGTGGTAGAGCACAGGATATGCAAGTATGAGACCCATGCCTATACCTATTACTGCATCCAAATGAGTCCCTCCCTTTTTCCTCTTCTCTCTCCTGGGCCTGATGGAGTCATCACTTCTCCCCTGCTGGGAATAGGGATCACATTTCTTTTTGGGATGCAGAAGGTGCAGAAGTCTGGCTTCTGTAATTGGTTCTCCCCTGGACATGGATGTTGGCAGGTTCATCCACAGCCCCACATAAATCTCTTTCAAATAGAAGAAGATGGTGGGGTTGGGCGGTACCACAGTGGGTTAAGCACACATGGAGCAAATTGCAAGGACCAAGTAAGGATCCTGGTTTGAGCCCCCGGCTCCCCACCTGGAGGGGGGAGTCGCTTTTTAAGCAGTGAAGCAGGTCTGCAGGTGTCTGTCTTTCTCTCCACCTCTCTGTCTTCCCCTCCTCTCTCAATTTCTCTCTGTCCTATCCAGCAACAATGATAGTAATAACAACAATAATAACAACAACAATAATAAGCAACAAGGACAACAAAAGGGGGGAAAAAGATGGTGATTAAAAAGAATGTTTTTGGGAGTTGGGCAGAAGCGCAGCCGGTTAAGTGCAGGTGGCACTGTGGGGCTGGAGGGGGCCCCAAATATTGAGAGCAGCTGTTGGCCTGAGCCCAATTGTTCTTGTTCCATGTGGATATTTCCACCTGTGCCCATCCTGTGATAACTATAAGAAGGTGGGACAACAAGAAGGATTCAGAGGACCTAGTGGGGGTTGTATTGTTATATGGGAAACTGCATGTACAAACCATTGTACTTACTGTTGAATGTAAAACATTAATTCCCCAATTAAAAAAAAGTGAAAAAATAAAAAAAGGTGGGACGAGAAGTGATCGAGGTCACAGACTCTCCTCTTGCTTGGAAGAGTGTCAGCGGCCGAAGCTTAAGCTTCCTAATAAAGGCTCTTGCTATTGCATGGGATTCTGGTCTTCTTTGCGTGAGATTGGGACTCGAACTTCTGGGCACAACAGCACGAAGCACAAGGACCAGAGTAAGGATCCAGGTTCGAGCCCCTGGCTCCCCACCTGCAGGGGAGTCACTTCACAAGCAGTGAAGCAGGTCTGCAGGTGTTTCTCTTTCTCTCCCCCTCTCTGTCTTCCCCTCCTCTCTCCATTTCTCTCTGTCCTATCCAACAACAATGGTATCAATAACAATAACAATAATAACTACACCAACAATAAAAAACAAGGGCAACTAAAGGGAAAATAAATAAATATAAATAAAAAATATTGTTTTTATGTATGATTACCCCCTTTTAAAAGTTTTTATTATCTTTATTTATTGGATAGAAACTGTTAGAAATTGAGAGGGCAAAGCAGGTTAAGCACATATGGCGAAAAGCACACAGGCCATCATCAGGATTCCTGTTCGAGCCCCCAGCTCCCCACCTGCAGGGGAGTCGCTTCACAGATGGTAAAGCAGATCTGCAGGTGTCTGTCTTTCTCTCCCCGTCTCTGTCTTCCCCTCCTCTCTCCATTTCTCTCTATGCTGTCCAACAAAAATGACAGCAATAACAACAACAATAATAACAACAACGATAAAACAAGGGCAACAAAAGGAAAAAAAAGAAAGAAATATAAAAAAAGAAATGGAGAGGGAATGGGGTGATAGGGAGAGAGACAGAGAGACGTCAGCAATACTGCTTATGAAGCTTTCCCCCTTGCAGATGGGGACTGGGGGCTCGAATCCAGGTCCTTGTGCATTATAACATGTGCGCTCACCCAGGTGTGCCATCACCTGGCCTCAGAAGACACTTTCCCCCCTCAGCTTTAGTTCTGGTAGGGCAGTGCTCTCAGGTCTAAGTCAAGGTGATAATGCTTGGTCCTTCCCAGCTTCAGATACATGATTCCAGAGGACCTTGCTGTGAATGGTCCAACTCACACAGGAATGTCATTTCACACACAGCTTGGGAAGCACGAAAGCATCAGAGACAGTCACTTCAGCAATATCCCGGATGGCTACAGCTTCTACCATGTTCCCAAGACAAACTCCTCGGTGGCCACAGCAGGGTGCAGTGGGAGCCATGAATAGACTGTATGTGGCTGAGGCCCTTTTTGGAATGACTACTGCTCTGCTCTCTTTTTTCTTGGTCGTCTTGGAAGCGAGGACCCAAGAGAAGAGGATGATGACATACAGCAATCATTCGGGAAGACGCACACTGATTACAGGCCAGCTCGACGCGCACTTTAGCGAAGGGAATTGTAGGGTTGGGTGGTGACGCACCTGACTGGGCGCACATGTTACAGTGCGCCAAGTACCCGGGTACCAGCCCCTAGTCCCCACCTGCAGTGGAAAAGCTTTGCAAGTAGCGAAGCAGTGCTGCAGGTATCTCTCTCTCTTTTTTTTTTCCTTTCTTTTTTTTTTTTTTTTGCCTCCAGGGTTGTTGTTGGGGCTTGGTGCCTGCACTATGAATCCACTGCTCCTGGAGGCTATTTTTTCCCTTTTGTTGCCCTTGTTGTTTATCATTGTCTTTGTTATTGCTGTTGTCATCTTTGTTGGATAGGACAGAGAGAAATCGACAGAGGAGGGGAAGACAGAGAAGGGGAAAGACAGATACCTGCAGACCTGCTTTACCGCCTGTGAAGCGACTCCCCTGCAGGTGGGGAATGGGGGGGGGGGAATCCTTATGCCAGTCCTTGCGCTTCACGCTCTGTGCGCTTAACCCTCTGCCCTGGCCCCGGTGTCTTTCTTTCTATCTCTCCCTACCTTCTTGATTTCTGGCTGCTCCTATCCAAAAAATAAACATAATAAAAAAAATTGAGGGCCGGGAGGTAGCACAGCAGGATAAGCGCATATGTTGCAAAGCTCAAGGACCTGCATAAGGATCCTGGTTCCAGACCCGGGCTCCCCACCTGCAGGGGGTTCACTTCACAAGCAGTGAAGCAGGTCTGCAGGTGTCTTTCTTTTTCTCCTCCTCTTTGTCTTCCCCTCCTCTCTCAGTTTCTCTCTGTCCTATCCCACAACAATAATAAATAGCAGGGCAAGGGTAGATAGCAAAAAAAAAAAAAAAAGATGGGCAGGGGTAGATAGCATAATGGTTAAACAAAGAGACTCTCATGCCTGAGACTCCAGAGTCCCAGGTTCAGTCCCCTGCACCACCATAAGCCAGAGCTGAGTAGTACTCTGGTAAAAAATAAATAAATAAAATAAAATAAACAACAACAATGAAATAGCCCCAGGTTCAATGCCTATCACCACCTGAGCAGTGCTCTGGTTTGAGAAAATAAATAATTATAATAATAATTTTAAAATAAAAAGAATGCTTGCTTCAGCAGCACATATACCAAAATGGGAATGATACAGAGATTAGCATAGCCCCTGCACAAGGATGCCATGCAAATTCATGAATCATTCCATGTTTTAAAAAGAATTAAATTAAAAAGCAAAACAAATAAATACTGCACCAAAGTAAAAGATTCTGGAGTGGGGGAGGGGGTTCAGGTCCTGGAACGTGATGGCAAAGGAGAACCTACTGGGGGCTGAATTGTTATGTGGAAATGTTATGCACGTACAAACTATTGTATTTACTGTCAACTGTAAACCATTAATCCCCCCCAAAAAAGAAATTTTAAAAAGAAAGAAAAAAAAGAAGGAAATTGTGCACCTTGGACTGAGATAGCCATGGGGGGCCTGGAACTTGTCCTCTCTGGGTAAGAAGGACACACATATGGTCTGGAAACACAGCCTTTGGAAGCCTGTGCTGGAGTTTTAGGTGAATTCACATCCTGATAGTGTGGCTGTTTAAAAGAACAGGGAGCATTCCCCATGGGAAGAATCTCAGTCAGTCACACTAATTACAGGGAGGTGGGGGGACAGGCTCATCCATCATGAGGGTGACAGGCTGGCCTCCGGTCCCTCCCCCTCTCCTCCATTTCTCCTTGAGTGACCACAGAGCGGAAGGCGTTTTAGGTCTGAATTCAGTCTTCCCCTAAAAGAGAAGCTTGGGCTTTCCCTGGCTCCACAGTTCTCCCTCCTCCTCCTCCTCCTCCTCCTCCTCCTCCTCCTCCTCCTCCTCCTCCTCTCTTTTTCCTCTATTCCTCCTCCTTCTCTTCCTCCTCTTCTTTCTTCTTTAATATTTATTAATAAAAAGAAAGAGAAAGGGAGTCAGGTGATAGCGCAGTGGGTTAAGCGCATGTGGCCTGAAGCGTAAGGACTGGCTTAAGGGTCCCAGTTTGAGCCCCCAGCTCCCCACCTGCAGGGGAGTCACTTCACAGGTGGTGAAGCAGGTCTGCAGGTGTCTGTCTTTCTCTCCCCCTCTCTGTCTTCCCCTCCTCTCTCCATTTCTCTCTGTCCTAACAACGACGACATTGATAGCAACAACAAAAAAAAGGGCAACAAGAGGGAGAATAAATAAATAAATAAATATTTTTAAAAAATTTTTTAAAGAGGGGGGCAGGCGATGGCACACCTGGTTAAGCACTCATATCACCTTGCTCAAGGACCCAGGTTCAAGTCCCCACTCCCCACCTGCAGGGGGTACACTTCATGAGCAGTGAAGCAGGTCTGCAGGTGTCCATCTTTCACTCTCCCCATCCTCTCTCAATTTCTGTCCTATCTTTTGAATTTTTTTTCATTTATTATCTTTATTTATTTCATAAAGACAGCCAGAGGGAAGGGGTGATAGAGAGGGAGAGACACACCTACAGCCCTGCTTCACCATTCATTAAGCTCTCCCTCTGTAGGTGGGGACTAGGAGCTTGAACATGGGTCCTTGCGCATTGTAATGTGTGTGCTTAACCAGGTGTACCACTGCCTGGCCCCTCTCTATCCTATCTTTAAAAAAAAAAAAATGGCCACCAAGTGCTGGCACTGAGCCCCAGAGATGACTCTGGTGACAATAAAAAAGAGAGAGAGAGAAGAGATCACAAGTGATTCTGGGGATCGAACTCAGGACCTCATGGTCCCTGTGTCACTTCTCAGGCTGCAAAACAATTAGCCTTCTACTATGTTCTTACCCAAGGAGAGGTGAAACTCAGGTGAAGTTCCCAAGCCCCTCTATGCATAACCCCAGACCCCTTCATTCCCAGGGTCTTATGGTAACTTTCAGAGAATCTTGTGACTGAGTATTTCCAAAGGAAAAAAAAAAAGACAAAGCCCTTGAAAGAAAGTCATCTGCTCAAGGTCACTGCTTGGAAGGACGTCTGCAGGTAGAAGTGGCATTCAAACCAGGGTCCAGTGTCTGCGCGTCCCCTTGGTGCCAGGGCTTCTCCACCCCACTTGGGTCCCAGTGACTCCCCAGCTCACCCTTGGGGTTTGATCAATGAGAAATGCTTTTTTGGAAGCCCCACTAGCTGGAATTTCTTCTTTTCTTTTTTATTATTTTATTTATTTGGATCGAGACAGAGAGAAATTGTTAAGGAAGGGGAGATAGACAGAGACACCCACAGCACTGCTTCATTGTTCCTGAAGCAGCCCCCTGCAAGTAGAGACTAGGGGCTTGAACCCAGGGCATTGTAACATGTGTGTTCTACTAGCAGTGCCATTATCCAGCTCCCTTCCTCTTCCTCTTCCTCTTAAGTTAGCTTAAGAGTCCATAGTAGGGAGTCAAGCAGTAGCACAGTGGGTTAAGCACATGTAGCACAAAGCGCAAGGGCCAGTGGAAGAATCCCTGTTCGAGCCCCTGGCTCCCTGCCTGTAGGGGAGTCGCTTCACAGGCGGTGAAGCAGGTCTGCAAGTGTCTATCTTTCTCTCCCCCTCTCTGTCTTCCCCTCCTCTCTCCATTTCTCTCGTCCTATCCAACAACAACGACATCAATAACTACAATAAAAAAAACCTACAACAAAAGCGAATAAATAAATATTTTTTAAAAAGAGGGAGTCTTTTGCCTGCCACAAGGTTCAAAGTTCAGAGGCTGAGCTAGTCATGAAAATGTATGAAACAGAGCAACCAGGGTGATTTGGGGGTAATCAGGAGTTGAGTATCTGGTTGGGGTAGATAGCATAGTAGTTATGCAAAGAGATTCTCATGCCTGAGGCTCCAAAGTCCCAGGTTCAATCCCCTGAACCACCATAAGCCAGTGCTGAGCAGTGCTCTGGTAAATAAAAAAATAAAAATTAAAAAAAAAAAGCAGGGTGGGGTCCTGCTACCTTAACTCAGGAGCCAGCAGAGGGGACCATGCCAACTCCATCCACAGTGACACCACTGCCCACAGTTGTCACCAGCCGGCTGTGCTTCCTGGGGACTGAGTGTGACTGAGGTACCTTTCAGACCAAAGGTAGAGTGGTCCTCAGGAAAAATAAATACATAAATTATATATATAATTGCCACTAGGGTTATTGTTGGGGCTTAGTACTGGCACTACAAATCTACCATTCCCAATGGTCATTGTTTTTCCCATTTTATTTGACAGGATAGATAAAAATTGAGAGGGAAGGGGAGAGAGGGAGAGGGCCCAGGTGGTGACGCACCTGGTTAAACAACTCACATTACAGTGCGCAAGGACCCAGGTTCAAGCCCCTGGTCCCCACCTGCAGGGGGAAAGATTCGCAAGTGGTGAAGCAGGGCTGCGGGTGTCTCTCTGTCTCTCTATCTTCCCCATCTCCCATCTTATTTTCTCTCTGTCTCTATCCAATAATAAATAAATAATATTAAGAGAGAGAGAGAGAGGCCTGCAGACATGCTTCACCATTTGTGAAGCATCCCTCTGCAGGTAGGAAGTGAGGGTTTGAACCCGGGTCCTTGTGCATATTGATATGTTTGCTTAAAAAAAAAAAAAAAAAAAAAGGATGTGTGTAAGAGAACCAGAACGCTCCTCTGCTCCTCTGGCATATGCAGGGCCAGAGATCAAACTTGGGACCTCACGCCTGCAAGTCTGGCGCTCTCCGTGCTGTGCCACCTTCTAGGCTACAACTGTTCTCCTCTGAAAGACTTACCTGTTTGCCTCCAAAGAAATCATGTGTGGACATTCACCTGATCGTAAGGACTCGCGAGGATAGAAGTCCTCCTCCCAGGCAGCTCTTGACTTCCCCCTCACCCACAGTACGTGACGCAGACAGTGGCATTAGACACGTACTGTACAAACTCAGATGGTGCGGTTATCTTTCCTGCCTAGACTGGTATGGGCACCGGTCCTAGCAGGTATCTAGGACATTCTGGGAGCTGGACAGCAGCGTACCTGATTGAGACACACGTTACCATGCACAAGGGTCAGAGTTCAGGTTCCCAGCCCCCACATTCAGGAAGGAAGCTTCATGCGTGGTGAAGATGAGATGTCTCTCCTCCTCCCATCTCAGTTTCTCTTTCTCTTCTCAAATCAGATCAGATTCAATTGAAAGAATAAAAAAAAAAAAAAAAAAGAGGATCCAAGGGGCCGGATGGTGGCACACCTGGTTGAGCACACATTTTACAGTGTACAAGGACCCAGGTTCAAGTCCCTGGTCCCCACCTGCAGGGAGGAAACTTCACAAGTGGTAAAACAGGTCTGCAGGTGTCTTTCTGTCTCTCTCCCTCTCTATCTCCCTCACTTCTCAATTTCTCTCTGTCTCTATCCAATAATAAATAAAGTATTTCTTTAAAAAAAGGATCCAGGACACCCTGTACCCCCTCTTCCTGCAGAAGCTCCCAGCCCCTTGATAATTCTACTTCCTGGACAGTCCAAGGATGAACCTAGAATTATACTTCTTTTGGTTTTTTTCTCTCTCTCTCTGTCTCTCTCTCAACTTATGTTAACTTTTTTTTTTTTTTTTTTTTACCAGAGCACTGTTCAGCTCTGGTTTATGATGGTAGGGGGGGAATGAACCTGGGACTTTGGAGCCTCAGGCATGAGAGTCTGTTTGCATAACCATTATGCTATCTACCCTCCGCCCAGGTTAATTTTTATTATCTTTACTTATTTAATAGAGACAGCCATACATTGAGAGGAAGAGATAGAGAAGGAGAGAGAGAGAGAGAGAGAGAGAGAGAGAGATTTCCTGCAGTCCTGCTGTACCATTCACAAAGCTTTCCTCCAGCAGGTGGGGACTTGAACCTGGGTCCTTGCACACTGTAACGTGCACTCCACCAGGTACACCACCACTGGGTCTCTCCCTCTCTCAACTGAATTTAATTTTATAGGAGACAGATAAATCAAGAGGGGAAGGGAAGCACGTGCAAGAGAGAGAGACCTACAGCACTGCTTTCCTGTTCGTAAAGCTTCCACCCTACAGGTGGCAACTGGAGGCTTGAACCTGGATCCATGAGCATGGGAAGTAACATATGAGCTCAACCCATTGCACCATTGCCCAGTCCCTGGAATCATGCTGTTCCAGCCCCAAAGTTCTCTCTTTTCCTGGTGGTGGAGGTGTACCCATGATGTCTATATGAAGTGGGCTCCAGGCTGCCTGGTTCTTGTTACCCTGGCTGGCCAGTGAGTGCTGTTTTCTTGTGTGCTGTTTGGAGGACCTCCCTTGAAGCTGGCTTTGCTCTCTTGTTTTCAGCCACACTGACTGATTTCACATCTGGCCTGGGTCAGAGAAGTGCATTCACTAAATTAACTGGGAGGTGTGTGTGTGTGTGTGTGTGTGTGTGTGTGTTGGGGCTGCTGGAAGGGAAGGCATGTAGAACCCTACAGAGATACACTCAAGTTCACGGGTGGATGGGTCTTTTGTGAGCAAAATAGACCCACCTACTTCTAGCCCTGGGCAAGTGATACTCTATTATTATTATTATTATTATTATTATTATTATTTATTTTCCCTTTTCTTGCCCTTTTTTATTGTTGTTGTAGTTATTATTGTTGTCATTATTGATATTGTCGTTGTTAGATAGGACAGAGAGAATTGGAGAGAGGAGGAGAGAAGGATAGACACCTGCAGACCTGCTTCACCGTCTGTGAAGTGACTCCCTTGCAGGTGGGGTACTGGGGGCTCGAACTGGGATCCTTAGGCTGGTCCTTGAGCTTCGTGCTGCGTGCGCTTAACCTGGTGCACTACAGCCTGACTCCCAATACTCCTTTTTTTTTTTTCCCTTCAGGATTATTGTTGAGGCTTGGTGCTGGCACTATGAATCCACACTGCTTCCGGTGGCCATTTATTTATTTCTTTTTTTTTAAAAAAAATTTATTTATTCCCTTTAGTCCTCATTGTTTTGTTGTAGTTATTATTACTGTTATTCATGTCGTTGCTGGATAGGATAGAGACAAATGGAGAGAGGAAGGGAAGAACAAGAGGGGAGAGAAAGGTTGACACCTGCAGACCTGCTTCACCACCTGTGAAGCGACTCCCCTGCAGGTGGGAAGCCAGAGGCTCAAACCTGGATGCCGGTCCTTGTGTTTTGCGCCACATGCGCTTTATTTATTTATTCTTATTGGATAGGACAGAGAGAAATTGAGAGGGGAGGGGAAGATAGGAAGAGAGAAAGAGAGACACCTGTTTCACCGCTTATGAAGTGACCCTCCTGCAGGTGAGGAGCCGGAGGCTCGAACCAGGACTCTTGCGCTGGTCCTTGGGCTTTGTACCATGTGTGCTTAACCCAGTTGCTACCACCTGGCCCCAGTGATACTCCTGCAATATACTCCTGCCAATATACGCGGATATCTTCGCCCACCCTGTCCAACGCTTGACGTCTCGTCATCCAATCTGGTCCCCTATGCCTACACTGAACTTCTCTGTTCCAGTCTCTTGGAAACAGAGTTGGCAGTCAGCTGAGGTAAAGAACAAACACCTCATCACAGACCCCTGCAAGCGTCAACCCGGCTTTGACCTAGCACGTTATGATTGGGCCCTCCTCAATTGCTATCGAACAGGCCATGGCCGGTGCGCCGCTATGTTCCATCGCTGTGAGCCAGAGACGACCCAAACTGCCCCTGCGGCTCCAGACAGACTATGACCCACATAGTCAACGACTGCCACCTCTCCAGATTCAAAGGAGGTCTCCCGAAACTTTACATCAGGCTCAACCTGACGCTGTTGACTGGCTAAGGAAGAAGGGCAAACGCTAGAAGAAGAAGTGATATTCCCATCTTACTCCCATCCACACCTTGGCTTCTATCCTTGAGAAAAACCAGAAGTGTGGATAAGCCTGTAAATTCACTGATGCCCTAATCTTAATCTTCTTTTTTTTTTGCCTCCAGGGTTATTACTCGGGCTGCCTGCACTACGAATCCACTGCTCCTAGAGGTTATTTTCCCCCTTTTGTTGCCATTGTTTTTTATTGTTATTGCTGTTGTTGTTGTTGGTTAGGACAGAGAAATGGAGAGAGGAGGGTAAGACAAAGAGGGGAAAAGAAAGATAGACACCCTCAGACCTACTTCACTGCCTGTGAAGCAACCCCCCCTTGCAGATGGGGAGCCAGGGTCTCGAACCAGGATCCTTGAGCTGGTCCTAGTGCTTTATGCCATGTGCGCTTAACCCGCTGCGCAGCCACCCAGTCCCCATGCCCTACTCTGGCATAAGCATGTGGAGTCTATCCATCTCCAGCTATCTCCCCTTTCTGAATGGAGACTACAGTCCTAAGGAAACAGATCCTAACAAAGGCTGCTGGGATTTGAACCTAATTCCCTGAGCATATGATGCCACCATGTGATTTGCAATCCGGATGGGAAGATTTTGTAACTAAAGACAAAGAAGACTGGGCCTCCTTTGCTTCCCCAAACAAGAATGGTATTCACCTGTAAGGCCGCAAGGATTCTATAGAGATCCACACTGCCCAGTGTTGCAACCACTGGCTCCATAAGGTTGTTGAAAAAAAGTAACTAAAATGAAATGAATAAACCAAGGCCTACGCCACAGGAAACGCATCCCATAGACTCACGTGGCCAATGGCTACCATGTTGGATGACTGGAATATAGGTAACATTTCCACCCTCACACAGAAACTTCCACCCACCCGACAGTCTTTGGAGAATTTGTGGCCCAGAGAAGGCCTACAATGGGGTAGGACTGGCGGGCCTGTGGAATCTGGGTCCAGAACAAAGGTACCCCACTGCCCAAGGCCTCTCCCTTCCTCCTCAGTCTCTCCTAGCTGGGCCCAGCTCTTGGCCAGGCGGAGGGGCGGGTCCCAGGGGGCAGGTCTGTGACCAGAGCAGAGAGCTTTAGATGCTAGGCATTCCTGGGAGGGTCAGACCTGCCCAGCGGCACCCGGGGAATTAGCTTTTCTGAAAGGGCCCCAACCCTCTTTCCGGAGCGGCCTTCTTCCTGCGCTGCCCAGGGGGAGTGCTGGCTGGCCAGGGTGTTCCCGCGACCCCCCGACCCAAAGCTCTGGATCGCCCTGGGTGAGGATACTAGGCCACATGCCTTGCTCCCGGGAGAATGGCTTCTGCTCCAAGAGGGGAGGGGAGGGGAGGAGCAGGAAACTGCACCCAGAGCATCTTCCCAGCTCAGCCCAAGGGGCATCTAGAAACAGGGTTTGTGGCGACCCAACGTGGGGGCCCGTATTTGGCGGGAACCGGGTCTACCTTCACCTGCAGCCCCATTTGGAAGGGGGTAGGGGGGGAAGTGGTGGGTGGGTGCCACGAGCTTTGGAGCGGGGCGTCTGGGGTGGGGGTTGGGTGGGGAGGACTGAAAGGCCAGGGGAGGGGGTGCCCGGGAGCGCCCTGACCTCGCGGGCTAGAGGGAAGGGAGTGGGGGATGGGGGCAGTGGGGTGGGGTGGGGAGGGGGAGTAGAAGGGACCCCGGCAGCCAATGGGAGGGAGGATCTCGTTTCAAAAGGGTTAACCCGCAGCCAATGGGAGCTGGGGGGAGCGGATCCTGCTCACTCCATTCAAGAATCCCAAGTATTCAAGATGGACGGCAGGGAGTGTGGAAGGAGAAAAAGGGGGCGCGGGGGGCAGAGCGCGAGCGGCCGAGCGGCGGGCAGGCCCCGGCTCCTGGGTCCCGGCCCCGGGGCGGAGGAGGGGCGGCCGCGGGGCGCGGGAGAGCCAGGCCGGGAGGGAAGAAGGGAGGGGAGGAACGAGGGCAGAGAAAGAGCCCGGGAAGAAGGAGGTGGCAGGCAGAGCACCGTCACGAAGCGCGCCGTGGAGGTATCGCAGAGGCTCACCCGGCTTTCTCTCGGGAGGGGTAGTGGGGGGGGGCTTTTTCCTCTCCTTCCATTTCCCCTTCTTCCTTCTCTTCCACTCGTGGGCATCTCTTCCATCCTCTTTCCCCCCCCCCCTTAATTTTTTTAGATTTTTTTTTTCCTTTTCTCTTTCCCAAACCTGTTTTTGAAGCCACGCTCACTAGGGGAGCCCCAGGCATGCCTTGCTCCGGAGGGGGCTTCACTGTCATTCCCCCCCCCCCCAGCGGTGGTGGGTGTGTGTGGTGGGGTGGGGAAGGAACTAGGGGGGCTTTATGGAGAAGGGCTGTGGCTGCCATCTGTCCGTGCCCCGATTTGGGGCGGGGTATGGTGTATATGTGTGTGGGGGGGGGTACACCGTGACTGCAAGACACTTAGACTTCTGCATCCTCAGAAGTTGTGTGTTGTGGGAGGTAATGTGAGTCGAGTGTGTGTGTGTGTGTACCTGCTCTGGGGTTGAGTTGTGTAGTTTTGGGGGCGCCGGGCTGGTGGGGGGGGCGGGATCCACACTGTTTGGTTAAGTGTGTAGTAAGGGCTGAATGAGCGAGGCTGCAAGTTGTGGTTGAGAGTTTGCGTGCGCTTACGCGTGTGTGGTCCAGCTCTGGGGTGTTGGTGGTGGAGGTGGGGGGACTGCTCGGTGTGGAGTGAGAGCCCCCGTCATCCTCTCCGCTCCCCTCCCTACACTACCCCTCCATCTCATTCACAGAACTTGGCTTTTTGGATCTCTTCCCCCACCCCCGCGTCTCCTTGGCTGCTGTGCGGGGGGGGGTGGGGGGGGGGTGGGTGGGAGGAGACAGTTGGGGCCAGCCCCTGCCCCTGCTGCTCGCGCTAACCCTGCCCTTTTCTCTCCTTTCTACAGGCTGGGCCCCATCCCCTGCTGCTCTGGGGGGCAGGGGCCGGAAGATGGTGGCCAATGAGGAGGGGGAGTGGAGAGAACTTGAGCCGCGCCTCCCCTCCCCCATTTCCTCCCTGGGTCCCTCCATCCGCCTCTGGCAGGAGCTGGGGGGGATGGGTCCTGGGCCCACTGTGGGGGAGGGGCCCTGCCGCCGGCTGAATGGCAGGATGCACTTTGCAATGAGTTGGGGGTGGGTGAGAGCTCAGAGCATTTCTGGGCCCAACCCTTCCCTCTCCCCCCCCCAACTCTTCATGGAAAGCTCTGGCAATTCCTCGGTGAGGAGTCTGACCCTGGCCTCCCTCCTGGGGCTGGTTTGCCCAACCCGGGAGCAAGGCCTGGTGGCTGACCCCCACGAGGAGCCTTGGGGTCCATCCCTTAGACGTGAGCACACTGCGGGCGAGGGCCCCCTGTCCCCAAATGGCAGGAATGAACTCCTTGGGCCGGCGGGAGAGCTTCCCTGCTTTGGCGTGTGGGAAACCCAGAGCAAAGAAAGAAAACACTGCAATTCTGTCCTCCGTTCCAGCTGGGAGACAGGAGGGAGAAGGACCTCTTCCAGAGGCTCCTCCATCTCCCCCTCTAGGCTTTCCCCATCTGGGGTCACCCCACCGTCTCATCTTGCTGGGTCAGGACTGGAGCTGAACCCTTAAGGCCTTGACTCTGGCCTGTGGTGTCAGAGCTGTGTCTGGCTCCTGGACCTTTGGTTCTCCAGGTCCTGCTTGTGAAGTTGGGTTTCAGTCATTCTTGGGATGGCCTGCTTCTTGTAGGTTTTGTTGCTTTAGACTAAGATCGGATGGCAAAGTTCGGATAAACCAAAACGGGAAACTATAATACCTTGGACTCCCCTATACTGAACTAAAAGGGGGGGGAAGCCTTCCGAGTTAAGGAGCATGGAGGGGTCTGTGGTCCTGCTTGGCCAGAAGATTCCTTTCCAGAAGGGAAACTGACAGATACAATTCCAAATGACATCAGAGGAGTGTGCCCCCCCCCCTTTTTCTGGGGATGGGAGGAGAGACACTTTCTGCCGGTCACACCCTGTCTTTCCTCTGCCTCTCCTTGGATCTCCCACCTCCAAACTTGGAGGGAAAGGGAAGAGTTTGAGGAAGAAGGCTGAAAGAATTGGAGGAGTAGGGAGGGATTCACCCCTAAGAAGAGAAGACTGCTGTGCGGTCCAGGCTCTGGGGGGGTGGACGAGGAAGTGGGGCCAGCTTGCCTATATACTGCTGGCCGAAGCTCTTTTCACATTGTGCTACTGTCTGCACCTGTCACTAGCAGTGCAATGTTAAAAGGGCATTGGCCTTGTGGTGCTACCCAGCGCTGGCTGCCTCCTTGGTGTCCGGACTTTCACTCCCATTTGGGCAGGCAAACCCCCACCAACCCCCCAATAAGCTGCCCAAGAAAGATTCTGGGACCCTTGCTGCTAGCAATCATGCTAATAGCTCACCTCAATTGAAGCACAACCCCAGTCACTTCTTGGCATGTCCTGTTAACGTTTTTTACGGATGAAAAAACAAGAGTTGGGGAGGCTTAAGCATGGTGGCCATGGTCACAGGGCTCCTAATTTTCAGAGCCTATATGGAATGCTGCTCCTAATTTTTTGACAGCTCACCCATCTTGACTTAAGAGACCCATCTGAAGAGGTTCCAGTAGGTGCTCTCACCTGGGAGATGTCCTAAACTGAGGGCGCAGTGTGTGACTGCCACCTACTGGTGGCATGAGGGTATAATCCAAAGACTGTTTCAAAGTCTCAAGTTTACCTTTGGGTAACTAACTGCTTTGGGTTGTTGTCTAGGAAGACAGAAAACTTCCCAGATTTGGCCTGGGGTTATGGGATGGGTGGAGGAGACTGCAAGAATCTCCTGTTAAGACCAGAATAGACTCCATAAGAAAAGGGGGATGTCAGGGCCAGGTGGTGGTCCACCTGCTTAGGCACACATGTTACAATGTGCAAGGACCTGGGTTCAAGCTTTCAGTCCCCACCTGCAGGGGGGAAAGCTTTGGGAGTGGTAAAGGTGTTGCAGGTGTCTCTCTACCTCCCCCTTCCCTCTTGACTTCTGTCTCTATCCAATAAAGATGTTTTAATATTTATTTCTTTCCTTTTTGTTGCCCTTGTTTTATTGTTACTGATGTCATTGTTGTTGGATAGGACAGAGAGCAATGGAGAGAGGAGGGGAAGATGGGGGAAAGACAGACACCTGCAGACCTGCTTCACTGCTAGTGAAGCAACTCCCCTGCAGGTGGGAAGCCAGGGGTTCTAACCGGGATCCTTAAGCCGGTCCTTGTGCTTTGCACCAGCTGTGCTACCACCCAACTCCCAAATAAACATAACTCTAAAGGAAATAAGAGACAGGAAAGAGAAAGAAGAAACTAGACTGAAGGGACAAGGGATGGTGGGCCTGGCATTCCACGCCTAAATGCCTCCACTGACCAAAGGTTTCATCCTGTTTGTCTCCACCTGTGATTTTCCAGGGACTTGTGGGTAATGCTTCTTGAAGGCACACCTGTTTCATGACTTGATCTCAGATCAGTAGGATCCCTAAGTCAGGCCCACAAACACTGCCAGTTACATCTCTCTTTACCAGAGGATTAAGTGGCTGAATAAATGAGAACGAGAGACAGTTTCTGGGTCCCAGAGAGCCTGAAGGGCTCTCATTGTCATCGGGCATGGCTTTTCCAGGGAGCATCCTTGAGGAGGCCCTCTGTGTGGGAATAGTGGACACCCTCCATCACTTCACCTTCTTGCCCGTGTCAGTTTTACTTCCCCTCCAGGACGTAAAGATGTGTTGGGTCTTTTAGTGCTGGGGAGTCTCTTCACAAGTGGTGAAGTAGGTCAGCAAGTGTCTATCTCCTCTCTCCATTTCTCTCTGTCCTATCCAACAATGACAACATCAATAATAACAGCAACAATTAAAAAAAGGGAAAATAAGTAAACATAATTTTTAAAAAACTAAATAGGAAAGCTTCCAATGGAGAGGATGGGATATGGCATGCTGGTGGTGGGAATTATATGAATTGTACCCCTCTTATCCCATGATCTTGTCAATCAGTATTAAATCACTAATAATTAAAAATAGAAGTTGAAAAATAAGAAAACACAAAGAAGAACTTGGACAAAAACAATGATAATAAACCAATAACAGCAATGGTGAACACTAATAATTAAAAAAGAGAAAAAAAGAACAGCAAGGATGAGCAAGGGCAACAAAAGAGGGGGAAAGCCTCCAGGAGCAGTGGATTTGTAGTGCAGGCACTGAGCTCCAGCGATAACCCTGGAGGCAAAAAGAAAAAAAAAAAAGAACCTGTAGCCTGCAAGGTGGTGCAGTGGATAGGCTCTGAAGCATGAGGTTTCAGGTACAGTCCCTGGCATCGCGTGCCAAAGTGACACACTCTGGT
This sequence comes from Erinaceus europaeus, assembly GCF_950295315.1. Lineage (NCBI taxonomy): Eukaryota > Metazoa > Chordata > Mammalia > Eulipotyphla > Erinaceidae > Erinaceus > Erinaceus europaeus. Next base: position 7,523,737 of record NC_080178.1, read on the forward strand.
CCTCTCGTCAATATTGTAGCCTGCAAGATAGGTCAGAGCAGCATAAGGTGTTGGATTTTCACGCCTGAGATTCCAGACATGTGCTCCCTGACATTGGTCCTCTCATAAAGTTTTTCTTTTCCTTTTTGATAAAGACAGGTAAGAAGGAGAGACTCCTGCAGCTCTGATCTGCTACTTCTCCTTCAGGGAGTCCAGGAATTCTAACCTGGTTCCTCAAACATGGTAAAGTGCTCTGCCAACACCCAACCCTGCAGAATAAATAAATCCTTAAAAATAAGTCAATAGGGGAGTCCTGCGGGTGCGCAGTGGGTTAAGCGCACGTGGCACAAAGCGCAAGGACCTGAGTAAGGATCCCGGTTTGAGTCCCCCCCGCTCCCCACCTACAGGGGAGTCGCTTCATAGGCGGTGAAGCAGGTCTGCAGGTGTCTTTCTTCCTCTCCCCTCCCTCTCTCCATTTCTCTCTGTCCTAACAACGACGACATTAATAACTACAACAACAATAAAAGGGGCAACAAAAGGGAAAATAAGCATTAAAAAATAAGTTAATAAATGGAGGAGATAGGTTGGGGAGGCATAGCATTTTGGGGTTGTAGTGACTCGAATGCACTGAATGTGGGTGAAAATATTGGTGAGACCCAATATTTCTGTAAGACAATGTTAAATCACCAATGAAAAAAATATTTAAATAGTGGTCCGGGAGGTGGTGCAGTGGATAGGGCATTGGATTCTCAACCATGAGGTACCAAGTTTGATGTACCAAACAGCACATATACCAGAGTGATATCTGGTCCTTTCTCTCAAATCTTTCTTATGAATAAATAAATTCTTAGGGCCAGGTGGTGGCACACCTGGTTATGGGCTCATATTACAGTGCACAAGGATGGAGGTTCAAGTCCCCAGTCCTCACCTGCAGGGGGAAAGATTCACAAATGGTGAAACAAGTCTGCAGGTGTCTCTCTCCCTCTCTTCACAGTTTCTCTTTGTCTCTTTCCAATAATAAACGAAAAACTATTTTTAAAAAGTAAATTCTTGGGCGGAGGGTAGATAGTGTAATGGTTATGCAAACAGACTCTCATGCCTGAGGCTCCAACATCCCAGGTTCAATCCCCCGCACCAGTATAAGCCAGAACTGAATAGTGTTCTGGTAAAAACAAACAAAAGTTAATTCTTAGGGAGTCGGACGGTAGCGCAGCGGGTTAAGCTCAGATGGTGCAAAGCATAAGGATCCCAGTTCAAGCCCCAGGTTCCCCACCTGCAGGTGTAGTCACTTCACAAGCGGTGAAGCAGGTCTGCAGGTGTCTATCTTTCTCTCCCCCTCTCTCTCTGTCTTCCCCTCCTCTCTCGATTTCTCTCTGTGCTATCCAACAACGACAATAAAATAACAATAAAACAACAAGGGCAACAAAAGGGAATAAATGTTTTTTTAAAAATTAATTCTTAAATTTTTTAAAACTTTTAAAATTATCTTTATTTATTAGAGACAGCCAGAAATCGAGAAGGAAGGGGGTGATAGAGAGGGAGAGAGACAGAGAGATACCTGTAGCCCTGCTTCACCTCTCATGAAGCTTTCCCCCTGCAGGTGGGGACCAGGGACTTGAACCCATGTTCTTATGCACTATAATGTGTGCACTCAACCAGGTCGCCACCACCTGGCTCCTCTTAAAAATTTTAAACCAGGGAGTCGGGTTGTAGCACAGTGGGTTAAGCGCAGGTGGTGCAAAGCACAAGGACCGGCATAAGGATCCCGGTTCGAACCCCGGCTCCCCACCTGTAGGGGAGTCGCTTCACGGGCAGTGAAGCAGGTCTGCAGGTGTCTATCTCTCCTCCTCTGTCTTCCCCTCCTCTCTCCATTTCTCTCTGTCCTATCCAACAACGACAACAACAATAATAACTACAACAATAAAACAACAAAAGGGAATAAATAAATAAAATAAATGTTTAAAAAAATTTTAAACCAATATGCAGTCCTGGATGTGACATGCTAGCTAGGATGTTAGACCTAAGAGCATGAAGTCCCAGGTTGGACCTGTGACAGTGCGTGTGCTGGACTTATACTCTGAGGTTCTCTTGTTAATATTTTAAAAAATACATGTTTAGGCAGGTAAGATAACACACTCAGGACACAAGCTCCTGGTTCACGACATACTGTGGTTCTGAGGAACGTTCTGTTTCTATCTGAAAAAAAAGTCAGCCTGGAGTAGTGAAGCACCAATTGTGACTAAAATCCTTTCAGTTCTATTTGAGCTTCTGATCAGGACACAAGATCATTTAATGTTGACATTTAAAAAGAAAAAAAAAAAAAAAAAGAGCCAGGCGGCGCAGTGGTTTAAGCGCACAGATCTGCATCTGGATCCCAGTTCAAGCTCCCCACCTGCAGGGGAGTCGCTTCACAGGCAGTGAAGCAGGTCTGCAGGTGTCTTATCTTTCTCTCCCCCTCGCTGTGTCCCCTCTCTCGATTTCTCTGTCCTATCCAACAACAGCAATAACAACAACAATAATAATCACAACAACGATAAAACAACAAAAGGGGGAAAAAATAGCTCCCAGGAGCAGTGGATTCGTGGTGCAGGCACTGAGCCCCAGCAATAACCCTGGAGGGAAAAAAAAAAAGGTGGGGAACTAGGGGCCTGGCAATGATGGACCCAGTTGAGCACACATGTTAACAGACAAGAACCTGGTTCTAGCTCAAGTCTCCCAGTTCCCACCTGCAAGGGGTGGGCTTCTTGACTCAGTGAAGCATGGCTGCATGTCTCTCTCCCTCCTTTTTTTTTTTTTAATATTTTATTTATTCCCTTTTGTTGCCCTTGTTGTTTTATTGTTGTAGTTATTATTATTGTTGTCGTTGTTGGATAGGACAGAGAGGAATGGACAGAGGAGGGGAAGACAAAGAGGAGGAGAGAAAGACAGACACCTGCAGACCTGCTTCACCGCCTGTGAAGCGATCCCCTGCAGGTGGGGAGCCGGGGTTCCAACCGGGATCCTTATGCCGGTCCTTGTGCTTTGCGCCACCTGCACCTAACCCGCTGCGCTACAGCCCGACTCCCTTCCTCCTTAAAAAAATTTTTATTTATTTATTCCCTTTTGTTGCCTTCATTTCTCCCTCCCTTCTTAAGTTCTCTTTGTCCTATCAAATTATTGAAAGAGAGAACAAAAAAGAAAACAGGGAGTCGGGCGGTAGTGCAGCGGGTTCAGCGCACGTGGCGCAAAGGGCAAGGACCACCGTGAGGATCCCGGTTCCAGCTCCCAGTTTCCCACCTGCAGGGGAGTCGCTTCACAGGCGGTGAAGCAGGTCTGCAGGTGTCTATCTTTCTCTCCTCCTCTCTGTCTTCCCCTCCTCTCTCCGTTTCTCTCTGTCCTATCCAACGATGACATCAATAACTACAATAATAAAACAATAAGGGCAACAAAAGGGAATAAATTTTTTTTAAATGAAGGGTTAACAATGGCCACCTGGAACAATGGATTCATCATGCAGGCACCAGGTTCCAGTGATAACCCTGGTGGCAAAAAAACAAACAACAACAACAACAAAAAAACACTAAAACTTACTGTGTCTACCCAGTGCCCTGGGAATGAAAACGAGCCACCCCCCCAAAAGGCTTATAGTCCCTGCGTGTCTTTCCTGTGTCCTGGCACTTGACATTGTAGATATAGGAAGCCTCATTACTTGAGGCATTTACCACACACTGTCCTCTCCCTTCCTGAAATAGCTCCCTTCTCCCATCCTTCAAGCACCGTCACTGTCACCTCTTCCGAGAAGCAGCCACCCTTGACATCTCCAATCTATGCTGCACCTCTCCTGCCAGCTCTAAGCTTATTCTCCAGCCTTTCCGGGAGCTCTTCCACCTCCTAACGGGAATTGTTAGTGTCTGTCCTTCCCGCTGCACTCAAAGCCCTGTGGCGACAGGCCATGGGGGCCTCATCCTCCTCCACGGCTCTCCACGGTATCTGCAGTGTCAAATAAGTGAGTCTGGAAATAACAAGCCCGCTGAGGGAAAGACGGTCTTGGTGATGTCCACAGTTGTTGCAGGCCCAGTGACAACTGGGGGGTGGGGGGGCTGGGGGTTTCCATTTCTGCTCCCTCCCCAACAAATTGCCCTTTGGCATGGGCCCTGTGATTTGGAGCCCTCTGTATTCCTATCGACTAGAAGGATGGCACATTGGATGGCTGATCGATTTTCCTTTTAGACTTAAGTGAGGCCACGAGCTAACCCAAACACAGAACTGGGCTGACAGACAGAGGGACCCAGGCAACTCCTTGTTCTGGGATGGGCCTCTTTCTGGAAGCCAATCCTAGATCCAGGCAAAAATAAAAAATAAAAAGGGGTCAGGTGGTAGTGCATTGGGTTAAGTGCACGTGATGTGAGGCCCAGGGACCAGAGTAATGATCCCGGTTCAAGCCCCCGGCTCCCCACCTGCAGGCGGGTCACTTCACAATCAGTGAAGCAGGTCTGCAGGTGTCTATCTTTCTTTCCCCCTCTCTGTCTTCCCCTCCTCTCTCCATTTCTCTCTGTCCTATCCAACAACGACATCAATAATAACTACAACAATAAAAAAAACAAGGGCAACAAAAGGAAATAAATAAACATCAAAAATAATTTACAAATAATAATAATAATAAATGTTGGGAGTTGGGCAGTAGTGCATCAGGTTAAACACATGTGGCACGAGGCACAGGGACCAGTGTAAGGATCCCGTTTCGAGCCCCTGGCTCCCCACCTGCAAAGGGGTCGCTTCACAGGCAGTGAAGCAGGTCTGCAGGTGTCTATCTTTCTCTCCTCCTCTCTGTCTTCCCCTCCTCTCTCTATTTCTCTCTGTCCTATCCAACAACAACATCAATAACAACAATAACTACAACAATAAAAAAAACAAGGGCAACAAAAGGGAAAATGAATAAATAAAATTAAATATATATAAATATTAAATAAGAAATATAGAGCTGGATACAAAGCATAATGGTTAAGTAAAAGACTTGTGCCTGTGGCTCTGAAGTCCCAGGTTTAATCCCCAACACCACCATAAGCCAGAGAGGAGCAGTGCTCTGTTGTCTGTCTCTCTCTCTCATTAAAATAAATTTAAAAATTTTATTTATTTATTCCCTTTTGTTGTCCTTGTTGTGGTTATTATTATTGTTGATGATGATGTCGTTGTTGTTGGATAGGACAGAGAGAAGTGGAGAGAGGAGGGGAAGACAGAAGGGGGAACGAAAGACACCAGCAGACCTGCTTCACCGCTTGTGAAGCGACTCCCCTGCAGGTGGGGAGCCGGGGGCTCGAACCGGGATCCTTACGCCGGTCCTTGCGCTTTGCACCATATGCGCTTAAAATCTAATATTTTTTTTAAAGTAAAAGCAAAAATAACTTTTAAATGGAATTTGTGTCAAGATTCTCCGGAAGAGACGAACTGTCAACTGGAGTCTCCACTCCCCAGAGTCAGCCCTTTTGCCTAAGCAAAACTTCATCTGAACACCCATCCATCCATCCATCCATCCATCCATCCATCCATCCATCCATCCATCCATCCATCCATCCATCCATCCACCCATCCACCCATCCACCCATCCACCCACCCACCACTGGAAGCTCCAACAGAATCTGGCCACAGGCCACTGCTGCCCCCTAGCGGTACGAAGCGACAGCGGGGGCCCCACCCCTTGGTGTGTCTGTGTGTCTGTCTGGCATGGTTTCTGGACCTGGACTGTGCACGAGGAAGGAAAGCCAGAGCTCAGAGCGCCTCGCAGTCACTTTTCCCTCTTTTTATTAAAAATAGACCCAAACACTTTATGGAACATACAAAAGTTTCGTTCGCTGGTGGCAGCCGCAGAGAAGCCAAGCCCCGTGGCTCTGACCTCCCACCTCCCCTCCAAGGGGCTCCCTGGGAGCAGTGGCCGGGCCCAGAAGGATGCTCGACCCGGAGCCAGCCGGCCCGGCACAGGTGCGGTTCGGAGATCCACCTCCCCCATCCCACTCAAAGGCCAAGGTCAGCTAGCTACTTGAAAGTGCCTCTTCAGTGCCAAGAAAAACTAACAAGCAGAGTGCAATGGAAACCCCCTGTCCTGTCCTGATTCTTTCCCAGAGTCTGGGATTGGGGTGGTTTTTATTTTTTTCCTTCCACCCTCACCCCTTGAATCCTTTCTCTTATAAAAGATGGGGGTGAGGGGGATTCTCCCTCAGAGACAATGAAATCTCCCTCTGAGGTCTACATTTCACTCCAGTCCCTGCTCTTTCTACCAACGCCCAGGATCAACCAGCCACCCCCCACCCTGACTCAAACCTGGTCTTCAGTTCTTGGGGGGGGGGGGGGCGGTCAGAGCCAAAGAGGGCTCCTCCCATGCCCTCCCCCCCCAGTACCCTGATTCTACTGCCCTGCTATTGTCTCAATTTGCAGGACCTTGGGGGCTCCAAGGACCCCCATCCATCCTTCCCCCCTACTTCTGTCTCCCTGACTTCTGCCCACTCTTTGAACACCCCTGGGGGGAGGGGAGCACCCTGGGACCCTGTTCCAAAGGGACCTGGGAGTGATGAGGTGGAGGCCGGCTGGGGGAGGGGTTGGTTGGAGCCAGGTGTCCCCCCTGCCCCCAGAAGTGGAGCAGTACTCATGCTGGTCTGGACTGCTGGGCACGGCCCTGGGACAGGTGTGGGGAGGGTGGGGCATGCGGAGGTAGGGCACCGCCTGCCTGAGCCCCTCAGTCCCAGCCGTTGTCCTTGACCATGTGTGACATCTCAATGATGTACTTCCCTTCCTTGTACTTCTGGCTTGTCTCAAAAGCCTGTTCCTGGTGGAGGGGAAGCCTTGAATGTAAGGCAAATGGGGGTGGGGGTACCAGAGGGGGGGTGTCCCTGGAAGTCCTTATATTATCTCAGTCCCAATCCCTGAACCCCCACCCCAGCTCCTATGTCCCTCATCCTTCTTTGGATCCTTTAAAGACCTGACACGGTGGTCAGAGTGAGAGGGGAGGTGGTTGGGGAGTCCTGGAGTCTGGCAGTGGCGGGGGTGGGGTGGGGGAAGAACTGGGTACTCACGTATTTCCAGCCCAGTGTTGTCTTGCAGCTCTCACAGAAGATGTCAGCTACCGAGTGAAGTCCGGTGAGCAGGAGGCGCTGTTCTGCTGGCCCACACCCCACGTTAACCCTATTTCAAGAGACAGGAGTGGGTCCCAGCAAGGGGAGGAGGGAACTCTGTCAGTCCTACACACCCAGTCCCTAGGGACTTCCACCTAGAGAGCCAGCACTTAGCCCATCTAACCGACCGGAGACCCCCACCCACTCTCAGCCAGCCAGCCACCAACCCCCTTCCTTCATGGCTGGGCTAGGTAACTGCAGACTGATCCTTTTGCAAAAAGAAGGGGAAATAGCATAATGGTTTTTGCAAAGAGTCTGTCATGCTTGAAGCTCTAAAGTCCCAAATTCAATCCCCTGCACCACCGTAAGCCAGAGCTGAGCAGTGTTTTGGAAGAGAAAGAGAGAAGAGAAGAGGGTGCAAGGCAAGAAAGCATGCAGAAAGCAACCCCCCAACCACATGAGGAAGAGAGGGGGGACTCACACGGAGTTAAACAGGTAGGCTCTCCCGTGACTCCCTTGGAAGGACTGTGGAGACAGGCGACAAGGAGTGATGTCTGCGCAGCCCTTGCCCTGCACCTGAAACACTCACCCTCTCCCCGGGGTCATCAGGTGTGTTATGAGGCAGCTCTGAGCTTGGTGACTCCCTCTGCCAAGATCTCTAGGGGGTGGGGGTGGTGTGTGTGTGTGTGTGTGTGTGTGTGTCCAGCAGGGGTCCGAGCCTACCTTGGAGATGAGCTCATCGTGCTTGGCCAGGTGTGCTCGGCAGTGCACACAGCTGTAGGTGCGGTGGCAGCGGGGCAGGTAGCTGCGGAAGGTCTTGGCGGGGAGGCAGGCGGGGCCCGGGCCGGGGTCGCAGCTGGGCATGACGGGCTGGAGGACGATGCCCTGGCGGGCCGGAGGGGCTGGCGCCGTGCAGCCCCCGCACAGACGGTCGCAAGTGAAGCAGCGGAGCAGGTTGGCTAGAGCCGTGTTTCAGGGCAGGAGAAATGTTGGGGGGCTGCCCGGCCAGGGCCCCCCCCAGACGTAAACAATGTAGAAATGGATGTCACCTGGGGAGAAGGGGGCAGGGCCGGCAGAAGAGAAGTGAGAGCTGAGAGGACAGGGAAGCGGAGGTTCAGTTTAGCTCACCCCCACCCCGGCCTGGCCTTTCATTCTTCCCTGTCTGCTCTGGCAAGCCTGGCAGCTGTGCCAGGCCTCCAGTGGCCTAGCCTGGGCGGTGGTGGCAACCCCCCCCCACCGGGGCGAGAGCAGCCTCTGCCGATCCCCGCTGAGAGAGAACAGCCTGCTGGCACCAGTGCTGCCATGGGAGCCAGCCCGGGCTGCTTTGCGTTTCCAGCTCTGCTCTGAGCCTCTGCATCCCACAGACCCAGCCAGGTTGTGGCTCTGGGGGCTCCCAGCCCAGCAAAGTCAGGGAGACCCCTTTGTGGGGGGGAGAGGTGGGGCTCAGCCTCATTTGCAACACAGTGGGGGCTCCCTTTGCAGTGTGTGTTGGGGGGCAGAAAAAAGAGAGGGTGACAACACAGGGGCTGCAGGCCAGCAGTGGCACCTGCTCCCGGCATCTCCCAGAGCCAGGCCCAGTGTTTTGGGAACCTGAACTTCACAGTTGTTCCCTGGGACATCTGAGACCTCTGGCCTGAGTGTGGCGCAGCCCTGCACTTGGGGCGCTCAGGCCAGCCCTGAAGCAGCACCTCTGGGACCCTGGGCCTCTCCCCGTGCTGCTCTCTGTTAACTGTTGCCTCAATCCTCAGTTAAAGACTTGAGTCTCCTTTATTCAGGCAAGTCAGACAGCTCGAGCCAGTGAGAAATGGAATACACGTACACGCGCGCGCACACACACACACACACACACACACACACACACACACACACATCAGGGCAGCTCTCCTGGTTCGACTGGGGGGGAGGCTGTGTGCTCAAGTGGGGGAACAGCAGAAGAGATAGGATGGGAAGCTCTCAGTCCCCTCCAAGGGAAAAAAAATAATTAAACAAAACTGTTCAGAGGCACAAGGCAGACTTCGTGGGGGGTGGGGGTGGGGCAGCTGGGACAAACAGCAGCAGCTGTGGGTGACAAGATAAAACTGCACCTGGGAAGCTCAGGCAAGATGTTGCTATTGGCCCAAACTCCAGCCCCAACGTGGTGAAGCGTGGCTGGGGCAGAGGATAAGCAGGGAAGTGTCTCCTGTGGGTTCTGATAAGCAAGTGGTGTACTAGCTGCCCCTCTGTGGGGTGTGAGGAGGCAGAGGCTTCTGGGCCCTTTGATATTCGCTGAGGCTACTGGGGCAACGCTAAGCCAGCAGTGCAAACAGGGTCCTCATCCTGTCCTCTGCAGTGGGGTGGTCACCAGCACCAACTGTCTGTGTCTCTGCCGGGAGTTGGGGAACACAGGCAGCTTCCACAAATCCCCCACTAGAAACCCCCTCTCTGCTTTCAGCCCTCGCCCCCTGGGCACCCGGGCAGATACCACAGGCTAAGTTCAGGGTGACATTGGGCTGCAGGCAGTGGAGCTTCCCACCAGCAGGACACCGGGCAGCGTCCACTCCACCACTTGGCCTCCAACTTTGCCCAGCACACCTCCTCCAGGGGGGGGTCCTGGAGGGTGTGGGAGGCAGCTCCCAGGATCCACCTGCAGCCTCCTGCATGTCTCCCTCCCACTCCCCAACTGCCCCCTCCAGAAGTGGGGGTGCTGGGGGGCACTCCTCCCCCCATCACAGGGAGAAGCAAACTGAGCAAAGGACTGGGGGAGTGGTGGGGGGTGGTGGCGCACAAAACCCCAAGAAGCAAGCTGGACTGGGGAGCTGCTGTTCCCCTAAGTGAGCCGAGGCGCTGGACTGTGGGAGGTGGTGGGGAGGGAGGGCTGGGAGGGGGTGAGACTGAGCCACCCGAGCTGACAGCAGAAGGACCCAAGGACCCAAGCGGAGGCTCCGGGAGCCAGGTGTGAACCCCTTGCCTCTCAGGGAAAGTGGGGGCGGGGATAAAAGGGAAGAGGGACACCTGCTCACAGCAGACTTTCTCATCTGCTAGGAAGCTTGCCACCCCCACCCCCAACCCCTACCCCACCCCCACCCCCGCCTGGCATTCACAGTATGGTATGGTCCAAATAATGACAAGCGCAGCCTAGCTCCCAGGGCCGCCTTTGGGGGTCTGCAGTGGGGGCTTCCCACACACTGAAAAACAAACAAACAATAAACAGCAATACTGAAGGTTGCAGCCAAAGTTGCCAAGGAATTAAGTGCGGGAGCTGGCGATGGAGCTCGGAGAGGGATGGAGGAGCTGAGAGAGAGAGGAAAGAGAGAGGAGAGGAGAGAGGAGAGAGGAGAGAGGAGAGGAGAGGAGGCATCAGGGAGGGGGAAGGGAGGACAAAAGGATGGATGAATAATGCTTTTGCCCAGAGGGAGAAAGCCACACGCAGCCGGAGGAGAAAATTTGCAAAAAGGAAAAAAAGGCAGGTGGGTGGGTGGGGTGGGAAAGAAATCCGTTTGGAGAAGGGCTGCCCCCCTCACCTTGAGGTCGGCTCCAGAGATCTCCGTCTATCTCTCTCTCTCTCTCAATCTCTCTGATCACTCTTCTCTCCGCTCCTTCAATTGGGAAGGGGAATGGGGATGGGGGGGAATGGGCAGGGAGGGTATCTGGGGGTGGGGGGACTCAAGATGGGGAGGCTGCCTGGCTGTCCAGCTGCTGGGGGGTGCCAGAGGTTGTCTCTCGTCTGTCCCCTCGGTCTGTGGGTGAATGTAGCTGTGTGTTGTGGAACTGCATCATAACACTGTGAGTCATCCATCCCCCCACCCCCCTCACCTCCCACGTCAGAGCAGGGCTGGGAAACACAGGGGGCGGGTCGGAAGGGAGGGACAGACAAAGGGAGGGGCAGGCATGCAGGGCTGGGGCCAGGGGAGCACAGCTGGGGGTGTAGGGGGAAGGGGAGGAGGAGGTGAGTGAGAGAGCAGAGGCTGGTTGATTTGGGGGTGGGAGGAGGCGGTATGAAGGGGGAAAGGGCCTGCGGATGGGGGAGGTGAGGGGGAGGACAGGGCTGGCAAGGCAAGGGCGGGGACAGTGAGAAAGGGATGTAGGGACAGGTGCATGCACACTCACATTTAAGATGATCCATTTCCCACTCCTGCTCCTCATGATTCGGCTCTGACGCAGAGAAAAAGACAAGCTAAAGTGTTACCAATGGCAAACTATCCCCAAGCCTCCCCCCCCCCTTCCAAGCCTCAGGGAAATAAACACTCCTGAAGTCATACACCTATGAGAACACCTCTTATCCACTTCCTCCCGGTTACCTGCACTGCCTGGGCAGACACATTACATAAGGTTTTCTGCCCGGGGTATAAACTTTTGAAGACAGGCTATTTCTTTTTTTTTTTTTGTTAATGTTCTTTCATTTTTTTAATTAATTTTTAAAAATTTATTTATTTATTGGATAGAGACAGCCTGAAATCAAGAGGGAAGGGGGGTGATAGGGAGAGAGAAAGAGAGACACCTGCAGCCCTACTTCACCACTTGCAAAGTTTTCCCCCCTGCAGGTGGGGACCAGGGGCTTGAACCTGGGTCCTTGTGCATTGTAACGTGCACTCAACCAAGTATGCCACCACCTGGCCCCTGTTTTGTTTGTTTGTTTTCATTTTTACTGTGGATAAAGACAGAAATTGAGAAGGAAAAGGGAGGTAGAGAGAGACACCTGCAGCTCTGCTTCACCACTGGTGAAGTTCACCTGTCCCTTGCCGGTGGGGATCAGGGGCTTAAACCAGGGTCCATATGGAGCACTGGAATATGTGCACTCCACCAGGTGCACCACCACCCGGCCCCTGCAGGCAGGTTTTCTGGGTAGCTCCTGGCTGCCTTCCAGTCCCAAGATGACCAGTGCTGCACCTTCGTGGTTCTGCAGCTCTAACAACAGCAGTGGCGATGGATGCCTTCTTCAGATGAGATCCGAGGGCCTGCCTTCAAAGGGACCTGAGTTGGAATCCCAGTTCTGCCCATACACTCAGCAGAAACCCCAGGGCAAGTGGCAGATCCTTATTGAGACCCCCTTTTCTCTTCTGCTCAGTGAAAATAGTGCAATTTCCCCTACAGAGATGTGGATGTGCGGGGGGGGGGGGGGGGAAATTGAGTGTCAGCGGGGGGGGGGGGGCGGGGGGGGGAGAAAAGGGGTGGAGGCTGGCAGTGGCTCAGCAGGTTAAGCGCAAGTGGGGCAAAGCACAAGGACAGACAATAGGATTCCAGTTCAGGCCCCGGCTCCCCACCTGCAGGGGAGTGGCTTCACAGGCAGTGGAGCAGGTCTGCAGGTGTCTCTCTTTCTCTCCCTCTCTCTGTCTTCCCCTCTTCTCTCCATTTCTCTCTGTCCTATCCAACAACAACGACATCAATAACCACAACAATGTTAAACAAGGGCAGCAAAAGGGAAAATAAATAAATAAATAAATATTAAATTTTTTTTCTGTCAAGGCAGTGACTTGCTTTATTGAGAAAAAGACCATTTTTTATAGGCAGGGGGTAGAGGCAGGGATGGGAAGGTAGGGTGAGATGACGTTAGAGGTGGTGTGAGGCGGCGTCCCCATCAGTGGGGTCTATGCGCTTTACGCATCATCAGCTGGAGGGCAGAGGTGAATTTAGGCACGGCCTACAGGAAATGCTGTGTCACTCTGAGGAAGTTAGTGACCATCAGCGAAACCTAACTCAAGTTGGACGTGCTAAGATCGACCCAGTCTGGAAAAGAGAAATTTCCCATGAGTGGTCATCCCACTTCCGGTTATCTTGTCCATCTCCAAAACTCTCTCCCTTTACACTGTCTGAACTGGAAGATGCTTTGAAGAGGGTTAAACCGGGAACAGCTGCTGGCTATGATAACATCACCCCAGAACTCATTCTTAACCTGGGTCCCACGGCAAAGAAGTGGCTCGCTTCATTCCTGTCCCACATCTTGGAATCTGAGTCTATGCCCAAAGTTTGGTGTCCTGTGAAGGTAATAGCGGTTTTGAAACCAAAGAAAGACCCAACACTGGCCGCCAGCTATAGACCAATTTCTCTCCTCTCCGTGTGTTACAAACTCCTTGAGAGGCTGCTTCTGTCACGTATTTCTCACCTTACAGAGAAATTCCTATCACCCGCCCAAGCTGGTTTCCGCCCAGGAAGATCTACCTGCGAACAAGCCCTGGCCCTCTCAACTTACATTGAAAATGGATTCCAGAAGAATTTAAAGACGGGTGCTGTCTTTGTTGATCTCACAGCAGCCTATGACACGGTCTGGCACCGTGGTCTCCTAGTCAAGATTTCAAGATGCCTGCCTCCATGGGTGGCCAACACTATATCGTTTCTTCTCCAAAACAGAAGATTCCGGGTGCATCTGGGTGACAAGTCTAGCAGATGGAGACTTGTCTCAAGTGGCCTCCCCCAGGGCTCTGTTCTGGCTCCTACGCTATTTAATATTTACATCAATGACCTCCCAGAAACTTCTTCAAGGAAGTTCATCTATGCCGATGACATCTGCTGTGCAACCCAGGCATCCAAGTTCGACATCCTCGAGAAAACACTCACGAAAGACATGTCTCTGATATCTGATTGGTGACTAATCCCTAGCACTGCAAAAACGGTATCATCTGTTTTCCATCTACACCATGCCTCGGCCTCGCATGAGCTTAATGTGCAGCTTGGCAATACGAGAATCCGGCATGAAGCCCAGCCAGTCTATCTTGGCGTTACTCTCGATTGCACTCTGTCATTTCACGAACATCTCATAAAAACTGCAGCAAAGGTGGGCGCGAGGAATAACATCATTGCAAGACTGGCCAGCTCCTCATGGGGCGCGAGTGCTTCCACACTACGATCATCATCTCTGGCATTATGCTATTCCACTGCAGAATACTGTGCCCCAGTATGGTTCCGTAGCCCCCATGTCCACCTGGTCGATTCCAAATTATATTCCTCCATGAGGATCATTTCTGGAACCATCCGTTCCACCCCGGTTCCATGGCTGCCAGTTCTTAGCAACATCACCCCGCCAGATATTCGTCGGGATGCAGCATCATCTAAGTTCATTTCCCACGTCTACGCTCGACCGGACCTGCCAATATACGCGTATATTTTCGCCCACCCTGTCCAACGCTTGATGTCTCGTCACCCAATCTGGTCCCCTATGCCTACACTGAACTTCTCTGTTCCAGACTCTTGGAAACAGAGTTGGCAGTCAGCTGAGGTAAAGAACAAACACCTCATCACAGACCCCTGCAAGCGTCAACCCGGCTTTGACCTAGCACGTTATGATTGGGCCCTCCTCAATCGCTATCGAACAGGCCATGGCCGGTGCGCCGCTATGTTCCATCGCTGGGGAGCCAGAGACGACCTGAACTGCCCCTGCGGCTCCAGACAGACTATGACCCACATAGTCAACGACTGCCACCTCTCCAGATTCAAAGGAGGTCTCGAAACTTTACATCAGGCTCAACCTGACGCTGTTGACTGGCTACGAAAGAAGGGCAAACGCTAGAAGAAGAAGTGAAACTCGAGCCAGGCTTATGGAATGTCTGCTGGGCCTAGATTGGGGCCAAGCAGACCCCAACATATCCCCCTTCTGTTTTTTTTTTTTTAATAATTTATTTCTTTATTGGGGAATTAATGTTTTACAATAGTTTGTATATGCATAACATTCCCCAGATTCCCATTTAATAAATATTAAACATTTTTTTTAAAAAAGGGACTGGTCCATGCTTGGCACTTAGTAAACAGAGGTTACTGTAACTTCAGAACAGTGTACTTGACTTAAAACCCTCAAAAGCTAGATGGTAAGACTTAGCTCTCATAGCTCAAGAGATGTGTGCTAAAGATCTGTGTAGGGAGTTGGGCTGTAGCGCAGAGGGTTAAGCGCAGGTGGCAAAAAGCTCAAGGATCAGCATAAGGATCCCAGTTTGAGGCCCCGGCTCCCCACCTGCAGGCGGATCACTTCACAATCAGTGAAGCAGGTCTGCAGGTGTCTATCTTTCTCTCCCCCTCTCTGTCTTCCCCTCCTCTCTCCATTTCTCTCTGTCCTATCCAACAACAATGACATCAATCATAACTACAAGGGCAACAAAAGAGAATAAATAATAAATATTTTAAAAAGCTTTAAAAAAAAAGAAACTGGAAAAAAAAAGATCTGTGTACACCTATGTTCATAGCAGCATAATTTGTAATAGCCAAAACCTGGAAGCAACCCAGGTGTCCAACAACAGATGAGTGGCTGAGTAAGCTGTGGTCTATGTACACAATGGAATACTACTCAGCTATTAAAAACGGTGACTTCACTTTCTTTACCTCATCTTGGATGGGGCTTGAAGGAATCATGTTAAGTGTGATAAGCCAGAAACTAAAGGATGAATATGAGATGATCTCATTCAGACACAGAAGTTGAAAAATACTACCATGATGTCAGCCTGCCTTTCCTGGGCAGATGACCTCACTTAGGTGTCCTGGGATCCACCTCTCCAGAGCTTTACCCCACTAGGGAAAGGTAGAGGCAGGCTGGGGGTATGGATCCACCTGCCAATGCTCATGTCCAGTAGAGAAGCAATAACAGAAGGCAGACCTCCAACCTTCTGCACCTCATAAAGATTTTTGGTGCTCCATACTCCCAGAGGAGTAAAGAATAGGAAAGCTGGGAGTCGGATGGTAGCACAGTGGTTAAGCGCACGTGGCGCCAAGCTCAAGGGCTGGCATAAGGATCCCAGTTAGAGCCCCCAGCTCCCCACCTGCAGGGGTGTCGCTTCACAGGCGGTGAAGCAGGTCTGCAGGTGTAGGTCTTTCTCTCCCCCTCTCTGTCTTCCCCTCCTCTCTCCATTTCTCTGTCCTATCCAACAATGACAACATCAATAACAACAGCAACAATAAAAACAACAAGGGCAACAAAAGGGAAAATAAATAAATATAATTTTAAAAATTTAAAAGAAAATACAAGGACTGGCTTAAGGATCCCGGTTAGAGCCTCCGGCTCCCCACCTGCAGAGGAATCGCTTCACAGGCGGTGAATCAGGTCTGCAGGTGTCTATCTTTATCTCCCCCTCTCTGTCTTCCCATCCTCTCTCCATTTCTCTCTGTCCTATCCAATAACGAAGTCATCAGTAACTACAATAATAATAATAATAATAAAGAATAGGAAAGCTTCCAATGGAGGGGATGGGATGGGATATGGCATGCTGGTGGTGGGAATTACATGAATTGTACCCCTCTTATCCCATGATCTTGTCAATCAGTGTTAAATCACTAATAATTAAAAATAGAAGTTGAAAAATAAGAAAACACAAAGAAGAACTTAGACTGGGTTTGGTGTGTTGCACTAAAGTAAAGGATTTTGGGGTGGGGGTAAGGTTTAGATCCTGGAACATGTCAGAGGACCCACAAGGGGTTGAATTATGTGGAAAACTGAGAAATGTTACACATGTTCAAACTACTATATACATTTTTGTTACTGTATTTTATTGTTGAATGTAAACCATTAATCCCTCAATAAAAAAATAAATAAAAATAGGGACCAGGTGGTGGCACACCTGGTTAAACTCACATGTTACAAAGCTCAAGGAGCCAGGTTCGAGCCCCCAGTCCCCACCTCCAGGAGGAAAGCTTCACAAGTGGTGAGGCAGGTGTGTCTGTCTGTCTGTCTGTCTGTCTGTCTGTCTGTCTGTCTGTGTGTGTGTCTGTCTCTCTCTCCCCCTACCCTCTTGATTTGTGGCTGTCTCTATCCAGTAAGCAAAGAATATGAATCCACTGCTCCTGGAGGCCTTTTTTAATTATTATTCCCATTTTGTTGCACTTGTTGTTGTCATTATTATTGTTGTTGTTGTCATTGCTGTTGTTGTTGGATAGGACAGAGAGAAATCGAGAGAGGAGGGGAAGACAGAGAGGGGGAGAGAAAGATAGACACCTGCAGACCTGCTTCACCGCCTTTGAAGCGACTCCCCTGCAGGTGGGGAGCCGAGGGCTCGAACTGGGATCCTTACGCCGGTCCTTGAGCTTCGCACCATGTGCTTTACCTGCTGCACTACTCTCAATAATAAAAATAATAAAATAAAAATAAAAGAGATGCATGCCAGCTGTGTGTGCTTATGAAGATATCACATCTTTGGTTGCCTTCTTTTTGTTGTTGTTATTCACTGTTGTGAGTTAACTTTTTTGGATAGAAAGTGACAGAGGGAGAGAGGGAAAGATACTGGAGGGCAGCTGGTACACACAGGACAGTCCACAAGCTGTCATGTCAGAATGTCCAGGGTTCAAGCCCCTCTGCAGGGGGGAAGCTTCGTAAGTGGTAGAACACTACTGCAAGTGTCTCTTCTCTCCCTTCTCCTCCTTCTCTCCCTTCTCCTCCTCCTCTTTTTCTCTGTCTCCCCCCCCTTGCCCATCCAAAACAGAAAGAAAAGAAGTGAGGGGGATATATATATAATGGTTGTGCAAAGAGATTCTCTTCCCGTGGCTCCAAAACCACAGGTTCAATCCCCAGCACCACTATGAGCCAGAGCTAAGCAGTGCTCTGGTGATGATGATGATGATGGTGATAAAAATAATAATATCGGGAGTCGGGCTGTAGCGCAGCGGGTTAAGCGCAGGTGGCGCAAAGCACAAGGACCGGCATAAGGATCCCGGTTCGAACCCCGGCTCCCCACCTGCAGGGGAGTCGCTTCCCAGGCGGTGAAGCAGGTCTGCAGGTGTCTATCTTTCTCTCCCCCTCTCTGTCTTCCCCTCCTCTCTCCATTTCTCTCTGTCCTATCCAACAACGACAACAACAATAATAACTACAACAATAAAAAAACAACAAGGGCAACAAAAGGGAATAAATAAATAAATAAATTTAAAATAATAATAATAATATCCAGAAGTTTCCTCCAGTGTGGGAGGGGTCAGGTTCAAACCTGGGTCATGTATGTGACAAAACAAGCACACTGTCCAGGTAAGCTATCTTGATGGTCAGGCTGGTTCAAGGTGTTTTTTTTTTTTCCTTTCTTTTTTTATCTGAACATTACTCTGCTCTAGTTTATGGTGGTGCGGGGGATTCAACCTGGAACTTTGGAGCCGGAGGCATAAGAGTTTCTTTGCATAACCATTATGCTGTCTCCTCTGACTTTCTGCACCCTGGGTGAAGAGTTTTTGTTGTTGTTTGTTTGGTTGTTTTTATCATCAGCTTCTAATCACATGTCAATTCCACTTTCTTCTTCCTTCTTTTTCTTTCTTCATTTCTATCTTTTGAAAAAAAATTACTATATTTATTTGAGAGAGACAGAGAGAGAAACTTTCAGAGAAATTGAGAGGAAGGGGGAGATAGCAACAGAGAGACACCTGCAACACTGTATCACCGCTTGTGAAGCTTTCCCCCCACTAGGAGCTTGAGCCTGGGTCCTTGTGCATTGTAATGTGTGCTCAACCTGGTGCACCACCACCCGGCCCCCTTTCTGTCTGTCTGTCTGCCTATCTATCTATCTATCTATCTGTTTATCTATCTGTTATTGCTATATGACTTAAGGTCTTTGTCTTTTAAGATTTTTTTATGTGTTCCGGGAGGTGGCACAGTGGATAAAGCATTGGATTCTCAAGCATGAGGTCCTGAGTTCAGTCCCTGGCAGCACATGTACCAGAGTGATGTCTGGTTCTTTCTCTCTCCTCCTACCTTTCTCATAAATAAATAAATTTTTTTTTTAAAAAAAGATTTTTTATATGACTTGGTGGCCATAGCTCTGGATATGTAATTCAAGGCCCTGAATTTGATCCCTGGCATTCAACGTGCCAGAATGATGCTCATATTCTATTTCTTTCCATGTATATTTTTTATTTAAAGATATGTTTATGCTTGGGAGTTTGGCGGTAGCACAGCAGGTTAAGCACACATGGCACAGGGCGTAAGGTTCCTGGTTTGAGCCCCCGGCTCCCCACCTGCAAGCGGGTCACTTCACAATCAGTGAAACACGTCTGCAGGTGTCTATCTTTCTCTCCCTCTCTCTGTCTTCCCCTCCTCTCTCCATTTCTTTCTATCCTATCCAACAACAATGACATCAATAACTGCAACAATAAAACAATAAGGGCAACAAAAGGGAAAGTAAATAATTTTTTTGCCTCCAGGGTTGTTGCTGGGGCTCAGTGCCTTTACCATGAATTCACTGCTCCTGGAGACTATTTTTCCCCCCTTTTGTTGCCCTTGTTGTTATAGCCTTGTTGTGGTTATTATTGTTGTTGATGATGTTGTTCGTTGTTGGATAGGACAGAGAGAAATGGAGAGAGGAGGGGAAGACAGAGAGGGGGAGAGAAAGACAGACACCTGCAGACCTGCTTCACCGCCTATGAAGCAACCCCCCTGCAGGTGAGGAGCTGGGGCTCAAACCGGGATCCTTACACTGCCAAGTGCGCTTAACCCGCTGTGCTACCAACCAACCCCCATAAATAAATATTTTTAAAAAGATTTACTTATACCTTCAGCACCCCAAAAAAAAAGATTTACTTATGCATTAATGAGAGGGAGAGAAAGACCCAGAGTGGGGTTGGGCAGTGGCACACTGGGTTAAACGCACATAGTACAAACCACAAGGACCCAAGTAAGGATCCAGCTTCCACTCCCCACCTGCAGGGGGCTTGCTTCACAAGCAGTGAAGTACGTCTGCAGATGTCTTTCTTTCTCTCTCCTGCTCCCTCTCTATCTCCTTCTCCTCTCTCAATTTCTCTTTGAAATGGAAAAAATGGCCACTACAACCAGCGGATTAGTAGTGCTGGCATCGAGCCCCAGAAAAAAAAAGAAGAAAAAGAAATAAAGAAAATAAACAACCAGAGTATCACGCTGGCATAGGAGATGCTGGGGATTGAACTCATACCCTACCCATGCACAATCTCCTCAGTCTCATGTGGTTTTTTGTTTTGAGCCGTGCACCACTCAGCTCTGGCTGGCTGTGGATGATGCCAACCTGGACTTTTCATATGCAATTCTTCTGCATAACTGCTACATAGCTTCCTAGCTAAAAATGGAAGTTCAGTGATATGTACTGATATTTCATATATATATATATGTGTGTGTGTGTGTGTGTGTGTTTTGTTTATTTATATATTGCCTCCAGGGTTATCGCTAAGGCTCCGAGTCTGCATTACAAATCCACTGCTCCTGGAGGCCATTTCCCCTCTATTCTTGTTGCCCTTATTGTTAATTGTTATTGCTGTTGTTGTTGGATAGGACAGAGAGAAATCAAGAGGGGAGGGGAGGCAAAGCAGGGAGAGAAAGACACCTGCAGACCTGCTTCACCGCTTGTGAAGCCTCCCCTGCAGGTGGGGAGCCAGGATCTCGAATCTCTGCCCCCTTTCATGGTACTGTGTGTTCTACTGGGTGAAACACCACACAGCCCCTAAATTAATGCATCATGGAAAGTGGTATCTTGAGAGCTTTGGATGTGAGAGGGAGAACTTAGTAAAGAAAAAAGAGGAAGGTGAGAAGTGTCCTTCTCTGAGCAGCAGAGGAGAAAAGAAATGTAAATAAGGTGGGGCTTGAGGATATACTGATGAGGAAAACAGTGAGGAAGGGGAGAAAGGGAGTGGTGGGAAAGAGCACAGTGGTTATGTAAACAGACTCTCACACCTGAGGCTCCAGAATCCCAGGTTCAATCCCCCACACCACTGTAAGCCAGAGCTGAGCAGTGCTCTAGTTAAAAAATAAAATAAGGGGGCCTGGTGTTGGTGCAACTGGTTAAGCGCATGCATTACAATGAGCAAGGACCCGGGTTTGAGTCTCCAGTCCCCACCTGCAGGGGGAAAGCTTCACAAGTGGCAAAGTAGTGCTGCAGGTGTCTTTGTCCCTCCCCCTCTCTACCACCCTCTTGATTTCTGGCTGTCTCTATCCAATAAACAAAGATGATAAAAAAAATTTTTTTAAGTTTTTTTTTTTTTTTTTTTTTTAAATAAGGGAGTCTGGCGGTAGTGCAACGGGTTAAGCTCAGGTGGCACAAAGCACATGGACCGGTTTAAGGATCCTGGTTCGAGCCCCTGGCTCTCCACCTGCAGGAGCGTCGCTTCACAAGCGATGAGAAATCGAAAGAAGAGGGCAAGACAGAGAGGGGGAGAGAAAGATAGACACCTGCAGACCTGCTTCACCACTTGTGATGCGACCCCCCTCCCCCGCAAATGGGGAGCCCAGAGCTCGAACCCAGATTCTTTTGACGGTTCTTGTGCTTTGCACCACGTGAGCTTAGACCGCTGCGCCACCGCCGGGCCCCATTATCCCTGTTTTACAGATAAGAAACCTGTGATTAAAAAAAAAAAAAAGAAAGAAACCTGTGATTTGCCCTAAGTCACTTAGTGAACAGAATGCCATAGCAAATACAAGATTCCAAAGTCCAAGCCAGAGAGAAAGGACTACAGACCAATTGCTTGTAGGGTATATGGCAGACTTTGTAACACAATGGTCAGGAATTTAGGGGGGAAAGAGTGCCTGACTCAGTAGCTAAGTTGTTGAGTAATGACTATGGAGTAATTAGAAAAAAAATTTTTTTGAACTTTCATTCTGTTATTATTACACACACGCATATATAATTTATTCATTAATTTAGACCAGAACACAACTGAGGCTCTTGGTCTCAGGGACCTGCAGCAAGTTTTAATCACTGCAGCTCTTGCCTAAAAATTTTAAATCTCTAGGTCCCTAGCACAGTGTGAGATGAGTAGTGTCAGCCTGTTTCCACTAAATCTAGGATTTAGTTGATTTCCCCACTTGCTGGCAAGTGCTCCAGGCGAGGAGGCTATCTGTCCACTCACCTCCCCGCAGCCTGCCCCTCCCCCGCAGGATGCAAGTGAAGGGGAACCAGAGAACTCGAGGAGCCTCAAACCAGCCTGCGACCTTTGACTCCGCCGCCAGTCCCCGCCCCACGCGGGGGCGTAACCATCACGCCTCTGGCCCCGCCCCCTTCCACCTCCGTCAACAATGACGGCAGCCGCCCACGCCCACGTTTAGCGTCACGATCAAAACAATCCTTAACTACAACTCCCAGAAGACCAAGCGGCCGCGCAAGCGTGACCACGTCCAGCCGTCCCGATATAAAACTACATTTCCCAGAAGGGGTGGCTGCGCGACCACGTCGCCTCCATCGCGCAAGTGCGGAACCGCCTGCGTTTCCGGCGTGGGTCTTGGGCCAGTGTGGCCGGTGGTCCTATTGGGTCTTGGCCCACTGGGCTTTTCAGTTTACCCGAAGGGGCTTCGGGGGCTGCGCAGGGGGTGGCAATAAAGTTCAGGAACTCCGTCGTCGCCCGGTGGGTGCTAGGGGTCGGGTGTCTAGGGGAGCTGGGACAAAGGCTGAGCTTAGAGATGCGGTCTGGCATGGGAAGTCATTCTTTATACCTTTTTTGAGTTTACAAAGTGATTGTTGTTGTTGTTGGCAACAACTCAGTCGCTACTGTTCCTCAGAAGGACACTTGGCGGGAGCAAAGGGGTGAGTACGGCCGGTTGACAGCTGCGGAAAAGGGTCGGGGAGCTTGAATGATCTGTGCGGTGGTCGCCGACGGGGCCTGAATGCTACATTCTGGGCCTGTTCTCATTTTTTTTAATTGACATTTTATTCTAATGAGACAGATAGAGACAGACACTCAGACGCCTGATCAGTGCTCAGTTCTGACAGATGGTGGTGCGGGGGGGTGGGGGGTGGGATTGAACCTGGGAGCTTGGAGCCTCAGGCAGGAGAGTTTGTTTTGGCATAACCATTAGGCTGGCTCCCCAGCCTCCCCTCCCTTTTTCAAAGCATTTATTATTATGATGATGACTATTATTTATTATTTTACCATTGTCTGGCTGATGGTGCACGGATTGAACCAGGGACTTGGAGTCTCAGGCATGAGAGTGCCTTGATATAGCCATTATGCTCTCCACCCCCACCCCGGGTCTGCTCTCTCTTGTACATCATAATACAGGAGCCTATTTCTTTCTTTCTTTTTTAAAAAATATTTTATTTATTTATTTATTCCCTTTTGTTGCCCTTTTTGTTTTATTGTTGTAGTTATTGGTGTCATCGTTGTTGGATAGGACAGAGAGAAATCAAAGAGAGGAGGGGAAGACAGAGAGGAGGAGAGAAAGACAGACACCTGCAGACCTGCTTCACCACCTGTGAAGTGACTCCCCTGCAGGTGGGGAGCCGGGGGCTCAAACCGGGATCCTTATGCCGGTCCTTGTGCTTTGCACCACCTGCGCTTAACCCGCTGTGCTACCGCCCAACTCCCTGCAGCCCTTTTCTTTTTGCTCAGAGGACTGGGGAGTGGACACCTGCTCCCTTCCCAAGGCTGGCGGATGCCTATAGCCTGATGAAACTGATGTAATCAAATCTGCCCGTTCGTGGCTGCGCCTTTCCAGCTGTGGGAGCCAGCTGCACAGTATTTTTTGAGGTGCTACGGGATGTTATGACCTGTTTTAGGTATTTGAGGCCGTGCAGTAAACAAAAATGTCCAGCCAGGAGTCGGGCGGTAGCGCAGCGGGTGAAGCGCATGTGGCACAAAGCACAAGGACCAGCGTGGGGATCCTGGTTCGAGCCCTCGGCTCCCCACCTACAGGGGAGGGGGGTCGCTTCACAGTCGGTGAAGCAGGTCTGCAGGTGTCTGTCTTTCTCTCCCCCTCTCTGTCTTCCCCTCCTCTCTCCATTTCTGTCTGTCCTATCTAACAGTGACATCAATAACAACAATAAAAAACAAGGACAACAAAAGGGAAAATAAATATAAAAAATTACAAGAAGAAAATGTCCGACCTTTGCATTCAAAGCAGAGGAGGGGGGGGCGGGGGGCGGCGCACCTGGTTGAGCACACATGTTACAATGCTCCATGATCAGTGTTGGGTCTGCCCCCCCCCACCTGTAGGGAGAAAGCTTTGCCAGTGGTGAAGCGGTGCTGCAGGTGTCTCTCTCCCTATCATTCCCTTTCTCCTCAATTTCTGGCTCTGTCTATCCAATAAATAAAAATACCCCCCCCAAAAATAAAAATAAATAAAATAAACGGGATAGGATACTGAGAGTGATGATGATTAGAAAGGAAAATAGGAAGGGGGTGTCGGAGGGTCAGGCTCCAGAGGTTCCAGGTTCCATCCCTGACACTGCTGCATTGCCAGAGCTGATCAGTGTTCTGGTGTTTATCTCTGGTGAAAATAAACAAAATTAAGTGGGGCCAGGCAGTGGCACACCTGGTTGAGTACACATATTACAGTGCCCAAGGACCTGAGGTCAAGCCCCCGTCCCCACCTGAAGGGGGAAAGCTATGTGAGCGGTGAAGCAGGGCTGCAGGTGTCTCTCCCTCCATCTCTCTTTCCCCCTCTCAATTTCTCTCTGTCTCTATCCAATAAAGAAATAAAAACAAATTGGGGGGGGGGTCAGGGAGATAGCATAATGGTTATGCAAACAGACACTCATGCCTGTAGGCTCCTAAGTCCCAGGTTCAATCCTCCACACCACCATAAGCCAGAGCTGAGCAGTGCTCTGGTGTCTCTCTCTGTGTCTTTCTCTGCATCTCTCTCAAAAATAAATATTAAAAAAATTTTTTTTTTAATGTGGCACAATGCATTAGCACATTGACTTCTCAAGGATAAGGTACTGAGTTTGATCCCTGGCATCACATGTGCTAGAATAATGCTCTGGTCCTCTCTCTCTCCCTCTCCCTCTCTCATAAATAAATCTGAGAGGAAGGTAGGTGCAGAGTGGTGGTCCACTTGGTAGAGTACACGCATTGCCACGTGCTAGGACCTTGTTAAGTTTAAGTCCCTCGCTCCCTACCTACAGAGGGGAAACTTCACGAGTAGTGAAGCAGTGCAGCAGGTCTCTCTCTCTTAATTTACTTTAATGAGAGTGAGAGGAAGATAGAGACACCTGAGCACTGGCTGTGGTGCTGGGAATTGAACCTGGGGCCTCTGGGAGCCTCAGGCATGAAAGACTTTTTGCATAACTACTATGCTATCTCCCCAGCTCTCTCTCTCTCCTTCTCTCTCCCTCTCTCTCCCCCTCCCCTCTCAGTTTCTCTTATCAACAAAAAGAAGAAAAAGTGCTTCCAGGAATAGTGGATTTGTCATGCAGACACTTAGCCTCAGTCATAACCCTGATGGCAAAAGGAAGGAAGGAAACTAAACATTGTTGGGGGAACCATCCACTGGAGGATTTTCGAACACAGTCACAACTGTGGTTAAGTCTGACTTCCTCTGTGTTGTGGGCCTTGCAGCTCCACAGGAGAAGATGGGCGAGGAGAACAACGATGACAAGAAGCCAACCACCAAATTTGAACTGGAGCGAGAAACGGAACTCCGCTTCGAGGTGGAGGCGTCTCAGACGGTCCAGCTGGAGCTGCTGGCCGGCATGGCAGAGATCTTCGGCACAGAGCTGACCCGGAACAAGAAGTTCACCTTTGACGCCGGCGCCAAGGTGGCTGTCTTCACTTGGCACGGCTGTTCCGTCCAGCTGAGTGGCCGCACCGAGGTGGCGTACATCTCCAAGGACACCCCAATGTTGCTGTACCTCAACACTCACACGGCCCTGGAGCAGATGCGGAGGCAGGCGGAGAAGGAAGAAGAACGCGGCCCGAGGGTGATGGTCGTGGGCCCCACCGACGTGGGCAAGTCCACCGTGTGCCGGCTCCTGCTCAACTACGCCGTGCGTCTGGGCCGCCGCCCCACGTACGTGGAGCTGGATGTGGGCCAGGGCTCTGTGTCCATCCCTGGGACCATGGGGGCCCTCTACATTGAGCGGCCAGCTGACGTTGAAGAAGGATTCTCCATCCAGGCCCCCCTGGTGTATCACTTTGGCTCCACCACTCCTGGCACCAACATCAAGCTCTATAACAAGGTCAGAACCAGATCTCGGGGGGTAGGGGTCTGGGGGAGGAGGGCTGCTATGGGGTAGAAACCTTACTGACGTTTGTCTGCGGGGCAGGTGGTGGCGCACACATTACAGTGCACAGGGACCCAGGTTCAAGCCCTTGGTCCCTACCTGTAGGGAGAAAGCTTCACAAGAGGTGGAGCAGGGCTGCAGGTGTCTCTCTGTCTTGCTCCCTCTCTGTTTTCCCCTCCTCTCAATTTCTCTCTGTCTCCATTTCATAAAATAAAATAAACAAAAAACAGAAGTTTGCCTGCTAGTTAAAACGCCCTGTCAACCAACTGCCTTTTGATTTCAGAAAAGGCTGGTGGTTTTTGTTGTTCTTGTTGATGTTGTTGTTGTTTGTTGTTTTTTAAACCAGAGCACTGCTCAGCTCTGGTTTATGGTGGTGCAGGGGACTGAACCTTGGACTTTGGAGCCTCAGTCACGAGAGTCTCTTTGCATAATCCTTAAGCTATCTACTCCAGAAAAGCTGTTTCTTTATTTTTTTAAGTTTTTTTTTTTTTTACTTTATTTAATTTGAAAGGACAGAGAGAAATTGAGGGGAAGCAGTGGGCCAAGTGGTGGTGCACCTGGTTAAGTGCACACATTACAGGGCACAAGGACCCACTTTCAAGTCTCTGGTTTCCACCTGCAGGGGGAAAGCTTCACGAGTGGTGAAGCAGGGCTGCAGGTGTCTCTCTCTGTGTCTCTCCCTCTCTATCACCCCCTTCCCTCTTGATTTCTGCCTGTTTCTGTCCAATAAATAAATAAAGATAATTTGGGGAGTAGGGCGGTAGGTAGTGCAGCAGATTAAGTGCACGTGGTACAAAGTGCATGGACCGGCATAAGGATCCTGGTTCGAGCCCTGGCTCCCCACCTGCACGGGAGTCGCTTAATAGGTGGTGAAGCAGGTCTGCAAGTGTCTCTCTTTCTCTCCCCGTCTTCCCCATCTCTCTTCATTTCTCTCTCTTATCTAACAATGACATCAATAACAACAATAATAACTACAAAAAAAAAAGGACAACAAGAAAAGGACAACAATGGGGAGGGGGGTGGAGAAAGAGAGAGAAAGGGGCCTGGCGGTGGTGCACCTGGTTGAGTGCACATGTTACAGTGAGCAAAGACCTGGGTTCAAGCTCTTGGTCCCCACCTGCAAGGGAAAAGCTTCACGAGTGGTGTAGCAGGGCTGCAGGTCTGTCTCTCTCCTTCTCTGTTGCCCCTTCCTCTCTCAATTTCTGTGTGTCTATCCAGTAAGAAATAAATAAAGAATACATTAGAGAACACATAGATGATTCTACAGAAGGAGCTTGGGGGGAATAAAAAAGGACTTACCCCACTAGGGAAAGAGAAAGACTGACTGGGAGTATGGTTCGACCTGTCAACGCCATGTTTAGCGGGGAAGCAATTACAGAAGCCAGACCTTCCACCTTCTGCATCCCACAATGATCCTGGGTCCATGCTCCCAGAGGGATAGAGAACGGGAAATTGCGGCTGGATGGTGGCACACCTGGTTGAGTGCACATGCTCAAGGATCCAGGTTTAAGCTCTTGGTCTCCACCTGCAGGGGGAAAGCTTTGCAAGTGGTGAAGCAGTGTTGCAGGTGTCTCTCTGTCTCTCTCCCTCTCTATCACCCCCTTCCCTCTCAATTTCTGGCTGTCTCTTCCAATAAATAAATAAAGATAATTAAAAATAAAGAATGAACAGGAAAACTATCAAAGGAGGGGATGGGATACGGAGTTGGTGGTGGGAATTGTGTGGAATTGTACCCCTCTTAGCCTATGGTTTTGTCAATATTTCCATTTTATAAATAATTAAAAAAAATACTAATAGGGAGTCGGGTGGTAGCGCAGCGGGTTAAGCACATACGGCACAAAGTACAAGGACCGGCATAAGGATCCCAGTTCGAGCCCCCGGCTTCCCACCTGCAGGGGAGTCACTTCAAAGGCGGTGAAGCATGTCTGCAGGTGTCTCTCTTTCTTTCCCCCTCTCTGTCTTCCCCTCCTCTCTCCATTTCTCTCCTGTCCAACAACAACGACATCAATAACAACAACAATAATAACTACAACAATAAAACGAGGGCAACAAAAGGGAATAAATATTAAATAATAATAATGATGATGAGATAGACACCTGCAGCCCTACTCTACCACTGGTGAAGCTTTCCCCCTGCAGGTCAGGACTGAGGGGGGTGATGGGGGTGGGTATTGTGCATGGCACAGGTCCACAAGCAACAGAAGGGCTCAGGGTCGGTCTCCGTCAGCGTGTGTGCGTGTTTCCCTCACCACGCAGCCTGCCTTCCACAGATCACTTCTCGGCTTGCCGACGTGTTCAACCAGAGGTGCGAGGTGAACCGAAGGGCCTCGGTGAGCGGCTGCGTCATCAACACCTGCGGCTGGGTCAAGGGTTCGGGCTACCACGCCCTGGTGCACGCGGCCTCGGCCTTCGAGGTGGACGTGGTGGTGGTGCTGGACCAAGAGCGCCTGTACAACGAGCTCAAGCGGGACCTGCCGCATTTCGTGCGCACCGTGCTGCTCCCCAAATCCGGGGGGGTGGTGGAGCGCTCGAAGGACTTCAGGCGGGAGTGCCGGGACGAGCGGATCCGGGAATATTTCTATGGCTTCCGGGGCTGTTTCTACCCGCACGCCTTCAACGTCAAGTTCTCCGACGTGAAGATCTACAAAGTGGGCGCCCCCACCATCCCGGACTCCTGTCTGCCCCTGGGCATGTCGCAGGAGGACAATCAGCTCAAGCTGGTGCCCGTCACCCCGGGCAGGGACATGGTCCACCACCTCCTGAGCGTCAGCACGGCCGAGGGCACCGAGGAGAACCTCTCCGAGACCAGCGTGGCCGGCTTCATCGTGGTGACCAGTGTGGACCTGGAGCATCAGGTGTTCACCGTCCTCTCTCCAGCCCCCCGGCCGCTGCCCAAGAACTACCTGCTCATCATGGATATCCGCTTCATGGACCTGAAATAGAGTCCGGCAGGGTCGGGTTGGGAGGGCAGAGCCATCTTCTGACCATGCCCCCAAAAGCAGACGGGATCAGTTCCCGTCAGGCTGACTAGTGAAAGCAGATATTCTGTCAAAACGGGTCAGGGAGTAGTTTCTCAACCCAAAGGACAGCCTGCAGAAGAAATATACATATAGCTTTGGTTCCCTCGATCACCTAAGGTGCCACTTTGAATTCTCTCAAGGCCCTGGAGAATCCCATGTCTTTCACTGTGCTACTTATGGGCTGATTTTTATGATGAATTTTAAAAAAAAAAATTTTTTTTTTTTTTGTCACTGCTTTCTATTGTGTATTTACTACCGGCTGTGTCATTTATTCAGGATGACAGAGTGGACCTGTTCCAATAAAGTTCCAGTTTGACAAGATTGTATTTTAATAAATATTTTTGGGCATATCCTAAGTTTGGTGTAACTTAAACTTTTTTTCTCTCTCGCTTTCCTTTTCCTCTCAGCATTCTTCGGCAAGTATCCCGTAATGTCTTTTCTTTTTCTTTATTTTATTTATGAAAAATATCGGCGAGAAAGGAACCAGACATCACTCTGGTGCTGCATGTGCTGCAGGGGATTGAACTCAGGACCTCAGGCTTGAGAGTCCAGTGCTTTATCCACTGCACCACCTCCTGGACCACCCAGTAATTTTTCTTTGATACATAGGAGGGTTTTTCTTCCTATTTTTCTTTTTTTCTGAGAGGTTTTATGATGGTTTCCCTTTTCCTGTGCACTTTGCTAGATAACCGCTCAATCTGCTGTCAGGGCCCAGTTTACTGTCAGAACTAGACTGGCTGGTGATAAAGTTGGGATGAGGCTGTAGGTCTGTAATGTTCCAGAGATGACAACAAGCATTTGCTTTTTGCCACAGCTCCTTTCCTATTTGACTGCGCCCAGACAGCTCAAGGTTTCAGTTAAACTTTTAGATGATAAGTGACTAGTCAAGTCTCTCTCTCTCTCTTTCTCTCTTTCTCTGTCTACTGCTGGGATAGTGCTGAGGTTCTTCATCTGCATGGTTCTGCTTCTATCAGACTTTTCTCTCTTTTTAGACAGGAGAGAGGAAACTGACCACAGCGTTGCCCCACCACTTAATTTATTTATGTATGGGATAGAGAAAATTTGAGAGGAAGGGTGGGGTTAAATAGCATAATGGTTATACAAACAGACTCATGCCCAAGACTCCAAAGTCCCAGGTACAATCCCCCTGCACCACCATAAGCCAGAGCTGAGCAGTGCTCTGTTAAAAGAAAGAAAGAAGGGGGCTGGGAGGTAGCACAGCAGGTTAAGCGCACATGGCCCAAAGCTCAAGGACTGGCATAAGGATCCAGGTTCAAGCCCCTGGCTCCCCACCTGCAAGGGGTTCACTTCAGGTGGTGAAGCAGGTCTGCAGGTGTCTGTCTTTCTCTCCCCCACTCTGTCTTCCCCTCCGCTCTCCATTTCTCTCTGTCCCATCCAACAACGACATCAATAACAACAGTAATAGCCACAATGATAAAACAAGGGCAACAAAAGGGGGGGGGGTATGGCCTTCAGCAGCAGTGGATTTGTGATGCAGGCACCCCAGCAAAATAACTCCAGAGGCAAAAAAAAAAAAAAAAGATGTTGAGAGGATGGGAAGAGAGAGAGAGAGAAAGACAGCTAGCTCCACCATTCATAAAGCTTTCCCCATGCAAGTGGGTACTGGAGGCTTGAACCTGGGTCCTTGTGCACTGTCTTGTGCTCTCATCCAGTTCCCGCTTGAAGTGCTTGGAGAAACTGGTCCCAACTGCTGCTGGTAGGGGTGGGTTTCCACACAGGTTAAAGTGTGTGTGTTCTACCAGGTGAGCTGTCTCCTTTCTCTCTCATTTATTAGTGGGAGGAGGAGAGAGAAAAGGACCAGAGCATCACTCAAGACCTGGGGCGTGAGAGTCCAGTGCTTTAGCCACTGTGCCACCTCCCAGGCTTCCCCCCCACACACACACTTCTTTTTTTGTTGTTGTTGGATAGGACAGAGAGAAATGGAGGCGGGGGGAGAAAGATAGACACCTGAAGGCCTGCTTCACCTCTTGTGAAGCGACCCCCCTGCAGGTGGGGAGCCGGGGGCTTGAACTGGGTTTCTTGTGCTTTGCGCCATGTGTGCTTAACCTGCTGTGCTACCACCGGACACCCCCCTCTTTTTTTTTTTTTAAGATTGATGTATTGGTGTGACAGTATAGCTCAGGTGGGAGGCTGTGTGCTGTGTGATCCCCCATACACATGACTCAGGTCCAAGCCCAGCCCCCACTGCACTAGAGGAAGCTTCGGTGCTCTCTCTGCCTGAAAATACCTGCACAGAACATCGAAGCCCTGGCAATGGAAAAAGACAATTGTTAGACAGCATAATGGTTCTGCAAATGACGCTCATGCCTGAGGCAGGCTCTGAGGTCCTAGATTCAATCCCCTGCACCACCATAAACGAGCTGAGCAGTGCTCAGCTCGCACTCTCTCTCTTTCTCTTTCATTTTATTTCATTAAAATAAATAATAGTGGTCCAGGAGGTGGTGAAGTGATAAAGCTTTGGACTCTCAAGCATGAGGTCCCAAGTTTGATCCCCAGCAGTACGTGCCAAAGTGATGTCTGGTTCTTTCTCCTATCTTTCTCATAAATAAAAACAATCTTTTTAAAAAAAAAATAAAATAAATAATAATACTTAAAAGAAAAATAAAGAGAGCATTGCTCTGGCAAAGATGCTAAGGATTAAACTCAGCACCTCAGGCTTGCAAGTCTAGTGTTCCCTCCTGGGTTGCAAGCTCATTCTCTTTGATGTTTTGCAAATGATTGTTTAGAGCTCTTAGTTTGGACTTAATGAGTATTTGCTGCCCTATACCCATTCATTCATTCCACAAATATTTACCAAGCACTCACTGTTTGGCAGGAGCCATTCTAGATGGGGGGAATATTATACACAGTCTTAGGGAGCTTAGATTATAGGACAAATAAACAGCAGAAGATAAGTGCTACATAGGTTTAAACTGGGTGGGAGGAGCTACAGTGGCTTTTCCTGGGGCTCCACCGCTCTCTCTGCAAGGCTGCTGTAGTTTGCGAGTTCAGCAAGGGTCTCCCTTGAGCACACTTTTTGAACCAGATCTATTTTAAACTATTTATTTTGAAGCAGTAACTATTTTAAACTAAAGCAAAACTTTTCCTGGTGAATGGAGTTTGCTGCAAACTAAGAAAGGAGAAGCCTTGATGTGCCAGTGAAGGGAAAGACTGGTGTGATGGTGATCCATGGTGACTCAAGGGAGGAAAGTGGTTTAAAAAAGAAAGAAAGAGGGAGTCGGGCTAAGCGCAGGTGGCGCAAAGCACAAGGACCGGCATAAGGATCCCGGTTTGAACCCCGGCTCCCCACCTGCAGGGGAGTCCCTTCACAGGCGGTGAAGCAGGTCTGCAGGTGTCTATCTTTCTCTCCTCCTCTCTGTCTTCCCCTCCTCTCTCCATTTCTCTCTGTCCTATCCAACAACGACAACAACAATAATAACTACAACAATAAAAATAAAAAAAAAGAAAGAATCGGGCTGTAGCACAGCGGGTTAAGCACATGTGGTGCAAAATGCGAGGACCCTGGTTCGAGCCCCCAACTCCCCACCTGCAGGGGAGTCACTTCACAAGTGGTGAAGCAGGCCTGCAGGTGTCTTATTTTTCTCTCCTCTCTGTCTTTTCCTTCCCTCTCAATTTCTCTCTGTCTTATCCAACAACAGCAATAACAACTACAACAAGGGCAACAAAAACAGTAAAAATGGCCTCCAGGAGCAGTGGATTCATAGTGCAGGCACTGAGCCCCAGTGATAACCTTGGAGGCAAAAAAAAAAAAAAAAAAAAAGGCTGAGAGAGGCAGCAGAGACCTAATAACATAGGCCCTGTACCTTTTTTTTTAGGTGCATATTATGTTTATTATATACTATAAACATGTTTACATCGGTTGTATTGGGCCTGTATCTATTTTTATGGAACTGAGACTTTAAGCACACATTATTTTAGAAGTAATTTATTTTCCCCATTGTTGCTGTGCCTATTATTGTTGAATAGGAAGAGAGAAATTGAGAAAGGAGGGGAAGACAGAAAGGGGAAGAGAAAGACACCTGCAGACCTGCTTCACTGCTTGTGAAGCAACTCCCCCATAGGTGGGGAGCTGGGGGCTCAAACTGGGATCCTTTTTTTTTTTTTCTTTCCTCCAGGGTTATTGCTGGGTTCGGTGCCTGCACCATGAATCCACCGCTCCTGGAGGCCAATTTTTTCCTTTTTGTTGCCCTTGTTGTTGTAGCCTCCTTGTGGTTATTATTATTACCATTGTTGATGTTGTTTGTTGTTGGATAGGACAGAGAGAAATGGAGAGAGGAGGGGAAGACAGAGAGAAGGAGAGAAAGACAGACACCTGCAGACCTGCTTCACCAATTGTGAAGTGACTACCCTGCAGGTGGGGAGCCCGAGGCTCGAACTGGGATCCTTACGCCCGTCCTTGCGCTTTGCGCCACGTGCGCTTAACCCACTGCGCCACCACCCGACACCCCCCCCCCCCCCCCCCCCCGTACACGGATCCCTGGGCTTTGCAACAAGTGTGCTTAACCTGGTGTGCTACCGACTGCCCCCCAGTCTTTATTATTATTATTATATTTGAAAGCTTTTAATTTCTTTATTAATGAGAAAGATAGTAGGAGAGAGAACCAGACATCACTCTGGTACATGTGCTGCCTCAGACATCACTCTGGTACATGTGCTGCCTAGGATTCAACTCGGCACCTCATGTTTGAGAGTCCAACGCTTTATCCACTGTGCCACCTCCCGGACCACTTAGTTTTTATTTTTTAATTCAGATAGAGGATGCCACAGCACTGGAAGAGGGTTTCCTTTTACTTTTCTTCCCTTCCTTCCCCCTTCCCTTCCCCCTTCCCTTCCCTTCCTTCTTCCCTTCCCCCTTCCCTTCCCTCTTCCCTTCCCTTCCCTTCCCTCTTCCCTTCCCTTCCCTCTTCCCTTCCCTTCCCTTCCCTCTTCCCTCCCTTCCCTCTTCCCTTCCCCCTTCCCTTCCCTTTCCCCTTCCCTTCCCTTCCCTCTTCCCTTCCCTTTCCCCTTCCCTTCCCCCTTCCCTTCCCTCTTCCCTTCCCTTCCCCCTTCCCTTTCCCCTTCCCTTTCCCCTTCCCTTCCCTCTTCCCTTCCCTTCCCTCTTCCCTTCCCTCTTCCCTTCCCTCCCTCTTCCCTTCCCCCTTCCCTTCCCTTCCCCCTTCCCTTTCCCCTCCCTCTTCCCTTCCCTTCCCTCTTCCCTTCCCTTTCCCCTTCCCTTCCCCCTTCCCTTCCCTCTTCCCTTCCCTTCCCTCTTCCTTCCCTTCCCTCTTCCCTTCCCTTCCCTCTTCCCTTCCCTTCCCCCTTCCCTTCCCTTTCCCCTTCCCTTCCTCTTCCCTTCCCTTCCCTCTTCCCTTCCCTCTTCCCTTCCCTTCCCCCTTCCCTTCCCTTCCTCTTCCCTTCCCTTCCCTCTTCCCTTCCCTCTTCCCTTCCCTTCCCTCTTCCCTTCCCTTCCCTTCCCTTCCCTCTTCCCTTCCCTCTTCCCTTCCCTTCCCTCTTCCCTTCCCTTCCCTTCCCTCCTCCCTCTCCCTTCCCTTCCCTCTTCCTCCCTTCCCTCTTCCTTCCCTTCCCTTTCCTTCCCTTCCCTCTTTCCTTCCCTTCCCTCTCCTTCCCTTCCCTCTTCCTTCCCTTCCCTCCCTTCCCTTCCCTCTTCCCTTCCCTTCCCTCCCCTTCCCTCTTCCCTTCCCCCTTCCCTTCCCTTCCCTCTTCCCTTCCTTCCCCTTCCCTTCCCTTCCCCTCTTCCCTTCCCTCTTTCCTTCCCTTCCCTTTCCCTTCCCTTCCCTCTTCCCTTCCCTTCCCTCTTCCCTTCCCTTCCCTCTTCCCTTCCCTTCCCTCTTCCCTTCCCTTCCCTTCCCTCTTCCCTTCCCTTCCCTCCCCTTCCCTCTTCCCTTCCCTTCCCTCTTCCCTTCCCTCTTCCCTTCCCCTTCCCTTCCCCTTCCCTTCTCTCTTCCCTTCCCTTCCCTCTTCCCTTCCCTTTCCCCTTCCCTTCCCTTCCCCTTCCCTTCCCTTCCCTCTTCCCTTCCCTTCCTCTTCCCTTCCCCCTTCCCTTCCCTTCCCTCTTCCCTTCCCTTCCCCCTTCCCTTCCTTCCCTCTTCCCTTCCCTCTTTCCTTCCCTTCCCTTTCCCTTCCCTTCCCTTCCCTCTTCCCTTCCCTCTTCCCTTCCCTTCCCTCTTCCCTTCCCTTCCCTCTTCCCTTCCCTTCCCTTCCCTTCCCTTCCTCCCCTTCCCTCTTCCCTTCCCCTTCCCTTCCCTTCCCTCTTCCCTTCCCTTCCTCCTTCCTTCCCTTCCCTTCCCTCTTCCCTTCCCTCTTTCCTTCCCTTCCCCTTCCCTTCCTTCCCTCTTTCCTTCCCTTCCCTCTTCCCTTCCCTTCCCTCTTCCCTTCCCTTCCCTTCCCTCTTCCTTCCCTTCCCTCCCCTTCCCTCTTCCCTTCCCTTCCCTTCCCTCTTCCCTTCCCTCTTCCCTTCCCCCTTCCCTTCCCTCTTCCCTTCCCTCTTCCCTTCCCTTCCCTCTTCCCTTCCCTTCCCCCTTCCCTTCCCTTTCCCCTTCCCTTCCCTTCCCTCTTCCCTTCCCTTTCCCTTCCCTTCCCTTCCCCCTTCCCTTCCCTCTTCTTCCCTCTTCCCTTCCCTTCCCTCTTCCCTTCCCCCTTCCCTTCCCTTCCCTTTCCCTTCCCTCTTCCCTTCCCTTCCCCCTTCCCTTCCCTCTTCCCTTCCCTTCCCTCTTCCCTTCCCTTCCCTCTTCCC
The DNA here is from genome assembly GCF_950295315.1 of Erinaceus europaeus. Taxonomy (NCBI): domain Eukaryota; kingdom Metazoa; phylum Chordata; class Mammalia; order Eulipotyphla; family Erinaceidae; genus Erinaceus; species Erinaceus europaeus. The sequence continues at coordinate 7,559,396 of NC_080178.1, forward strand.
TTCCCTTCCCTTCCCTCTTCCCTTCCCTTCCCTCTTCCCTTCCCTTCCCCCTTCCCTTCCCTTTCCCCTTCCCTTCCCTTCCCTCTTCCCTTCCCTTTCCCCTTCCCTTCCCTTTCCCCTTCCCTTCCCTCTTCCCTTCCCTTCCCTCTTCCCTTCCCTTCCCTCTTCCCTTCCCCCTTCCCTTCCCTCTTCCCTTCCCTTCCCTCTTCCCTTCCCTTTCCCCTTCCCTTCCCTCTTCCCTTCCCTTCCCTCTTCCCTTCCCTTCCCTCTTCCCTTCCCTTCCCCCTTCCCTTCCCTTCCCTCTTCCCTTCCCTTCCCCTTCCCTTCCCTCTTCCCTTCCCTCTTTCCTTCCCTTCCCCCTTCCCTTCCCTTTCCCCTTCCCTTCCCTCTTCCCTCTTCCCTTCCCTTCCCTCTTCCCTTCCCTTCCCTCCCCTTCCCTCTTCCCTTCCCTTCCCTCTTCCCTTCCCCCTTCCCTTCCCCCTTCCCTTCCCTCTTCCCTTCCCTTCCCTTCCCTTCCCTCTTCCCTTCCCTTCCCTCTTCCCTTCCCTTCCCCCTTCCCTTCCCTTCCCTCTTCCCTTCCCCCTTCCCTTCCCTTTCCCCTTTCCTTCCCTTCCCTCTTCCCTTCCCTTTCCCCTTCCCTTCCCTTTCCCCTTCCCTTCCCTCTTCCCTTCCCTTCCCTCTTCCCTTCCCTTCCCTCTTCCCTTCCCTTTCCCCTTCCCTTCCCTCTTCCCTTCCTTCCCTCTTCCCTTCCCTTCCCTCTTCCTTCCCTTCCCTTCCCTCTTCCCTTTCCTCTTCCCTTCCCCCTTCCCTTCCCTTCCCTTCCCTTCCCTTCCCTTCCCTTCCCTTCCCTTCCCTTCCCTTCTCCCTTCCCTTCCCTTCCTTCCCTTTCCTTTATTTTGCCAGAGTGCTGCTCAGCTCTGGTTTATGGTGGTCCTGGAGACTGAATCTGGGATCTTGGAGCTTCAGGCATGAAAGTCTTTTGCGTGTGGTCTGGGAGGTGGTACAATAAAGCACTGGACTCTCAAGCATGAGGTTCCCAAGTTCAATCCCTCCCTCCTTTTATCTTCCTCATTAATATATGAATAAAATATTTTTTAAAAAAGAAAAAGTCATTTGTGTTAACCATTATGCTATCTCCCCAGCACTTGCGGGGTGTTTTCTCATGTGCTCCAATCCCCAGGCACAGCAGTGCTATCTGTCCTGCACAGTGTAGGGAGTTTGGAAGCCAAAGAGCTGTGCAGTGAGAAATTGGGGGATGGGGAGGTATTAGTTTGCAGACTTTTGGAGGGGCAGGAGAAATAGTGTAATGGTCCTGCAAAAGGCCTCTCATGCCTGAGGCTTCAAGGTCATAGATTCATTCCCCACCACCACCATAAGCCAGAGCTGAGTAATGCTCTGGTAAATATATATATAAGGGTCAGGTGGCTGCACACCTGTTTAAGTGCACACGTTACAGTGTGCAAGGACCTGGGTTTGAGCCGCATTCCACCATCCCCACCTGCAGGAGAAAGCTTTGTAAGAGGTAAAGCAGGTCTAGAGGAGTCTGTCTGTCTCTCTCCCTCTCTATCTCCTCTTTATCCCTCAGTGTCTGGCTACCTCTACCCATTAAGTAAATGAAAATAGGGAGCCAGGTGGTGGCACACCTGGTTAAGCGCACACATTACATTGTGCAAGGGCCCTGGTTCAAGTCCCTGGTCCCCTACCTGCAGGAGGAAAGCTTCACAAGTGTTGAAGCATGGCTGCAGGTGTCTCTCTGTCTCCTTCACTCTCTATCTCCCCCTCCCCTCTCAATTTCTGTCTCTTTTTTAAAAAGTATTTTTTAAGTTTTTTTTTAATTATCTTTATTTATTTATTGGATAGAGACAGGTAGAAATTGAGAGGGAAGGAGGTGATAGGGAGGGAGAGAGACAGAGAGACACCTGCAGCCCTGCTTCACCACTTGTGAAGCTTTCCCCCTGCAGGTGGGAACCAGGAGATCGAACCTGGGTCCTTGCGCATTGTAACATGTGTGCTCAACCAGGCGCGCCACCACCTGGCCCCTAAAAAGTATTTTTATTTAATATTATTATTCTATTTATCTATTATTGGATAGAGACAGAAATTGAGAGGGGATATGGGGAGAGAGACAGAGAGACTCCTGCAGCTCTACTTCACCACTCTTTAAATTTATTTATATTTATTTATTTTCTCTTTTGTTGCCCTTGCTGTTTTTCATTGTTGTTGTAGTTATTGTTGTTATCACTGATGTTGTTATGGTTGGATAGGACAGAAATGGAGAGAGAAGGGGAAGACACATAGTGGGGGTTGTATTGATAAATTGGAAACTGGGGAATGTTATACATGTACAAACTATTGTATTTACTGTTGAATGTAAAACATTAATTCCCCAATAAAGAAATAAATTTTAAAAAATAAAATAAATAAATAAATAAAGAGAAGAAAACTGAAAAAAAAAGGGGGAAGACAGAGAGGGGGAGAGAAAGACAGATACCTGCAGACCTGCTTCACCACCTGTGAAGTGACTCCCCTGCAGGTAGGGAGCTGGGGGCTCGAACCAGGATCCTTTCGCTGGTCCTTGCACTTTGCACAATGTGCACTTAACCTGCTGTGCTACCGCCAGACTCCCACTTCACCACTCTTGAAGCTTTCCCCCTGCAGCTGGGGACCAAGGGCTTGAACCCAGGACCTTGTGCACTGTAATGTGTGTGCTTAACCAGATGCACCACCACCACCTGACCCAATTTCTCTCTGTCTCTATTCAATAATAAAGAAAGAAAAAATATATTAAAAATTTGTGGTCCGGGAGGTGGCACAGTGGTAAAGCTTTGGACTCTTAAGCATGAGATCTCGAGTTCCATCCCCTGCAGCACCTGTGCCTGAGTGATGTCTGGTTCTTTCTCTCTCCTATCTTTCTCATAAATAAAATCTTTAAAAAAAATAAAAAGATAATTTAGACAAAATATTGGGCAGGGTAGATAGCATAATGATTATGCAAAGAGATTCTCATACCTGAAGCTCCAGAGAACCAGTTTCAATCCCTGCACTACCATAAGCCAGAGCTGATCAGTGCTCTGGTAAAAAAAAAAGAAAAAAAAAAAGAAAATATTAAAATATTGCTGCAGATTGGGTAATTTATAAACATCAGAAAACATTCACAGTGCTAGAGACCAGTAAAACGGGTTCCAGATGCCAGCAAACTTATGTTCTGATGAAGACCTTTCTGGGTTGAAGACTATATACTTCTAGCCCTGTCCACAAGTGGAAGGGATAAGGGAGCTCCTAGAAGCCTCTTTTTTCTTATTTTTTATGTTTATTTATTTTCCCTTTTGTTGCCTTTTTTTTTTAATGTCGTCTTTGTTAGATAGAACAAAGAGAAATGGAGAGAAGAGGGGAAGACAGAGGCGGGGAAGGAAAGATAGACACCTGCAGACCTGCTTCACCGACTGTGAAGCGACTCCCCTGCAGGTGGGGAGCTGGGGGGCTCGAACCAGGATTCTCTAGGCTGGTCCTTGAGCTTTGTGCCACGTTCAGCCTAACCCGCTACGCTACCACCTGACACTCAGGAGTCTCTTTTAAAGGGACCCCACCGCCCCTTCAGGAAGGCTCCACCCCCATGACCTAACTGCTCTCAAAAGCTCCACCTCCTAATAAAGTCATCTTCAGGCATTAGGTTTTTCTCCAACACACACTGTGCCTGGACACAAAAACATCCAGACCCGTGGTGGAGCTTGTTTAAACAGAAGAACACAATCTACTCTGCATTTGGAAAAGATGACACATGCGAGGCGCCAGATGGTGGCGTACCTGCCTGAGCGCACATGTTACAATGTGCAAGGGACCCAGGTTCAAGCCCCCAGGTCCCCTACCTGCAGGGGAAAGTTTTGTGAGTTGTGAAGCAGAGCTGCAGGTGTCTCTGTCTCTCTCTCTTCCTACCACCCCCTTCCCTCTCAATTTCTGGCTGTCTCTATCTAATAAATAAATAAATAAATAAATATATTTTTAAAAGTCTTTAAAAAAAGAGATACCACTATTGCTTGGAAAGGGGAGAGTTTGGGTTATTAAAAAAAAAAAAAAGACGGGCAGGGGTAGATAGCATCGTGGTTATGCAAACAGACTCTCATGCCTGAGGCTCCAAAGTCCCAGATTCAATCGTCTGCACCACCATAAGACAGAGCTGACCAGTGCTCTGGTTAAAAAAAAGATGACATGCGCAGAGAATGTGTGATGAAGGCAAGAGCAGCACAAAGGTTAGGTCTGTAGTTGCCATGTGACAGGTGATTGGGGACAGGTTGCGCCAGAGACAAGAGGTAGGGCTGATAAGCCAATTGCCTTGGGGGTATTTTTGAGATAAAATTGATAGGACTTGTTTTGGGAGTGGGGAAGAAAAGAAAAATAATTCCTAGATTTTTCTCTTGAGCAAGATGACTGGGAAAACTCTGGAGGCAGGGGTAGATAGCAAAGAGACCCTCAGACCTGAGGCTCCACAGTCCCGGGTTTAATTCCCTGTACCACCATAAACCAGAGTTGAGCAGTGCTCTGGGGGAAAAAAAAGGGTCGGGTGGTAGTGTAGTGGGTTAAGCGCACATGGAGCATAGCGCCAGAACCGGTGTAAGGATCCCAGTTCAAGCCCCCAGCTCCCCACCTGTAGAGTGGTCACTTCACAGGAGGTGAAGCAGGTCTGCAGGTATCTGTCTTTCTCTCCCCTTTTCTCTCAATTTCTCTCTGTCCTATCCAACAACAACAGCAATGATAACAATAATGATGACAACAACAAGAGCAACAAAAGGGGAAAAATGGCCTCTAGGAGCAGTGGATTTGTAGTGCAGGCACTGAGCCCCAGCAACAACCATGGAGACGAAAGAAAGAAAGAAAGAAAGAAAGAAAGAAAGGAAGGAAGGAAGGAAGGAAGAAAGAAAGAAAGAAAGAAAGAAAGAAAGAAAGAAAGAAAGAAAGGAAGGAAGGGAACTCTGGGAAGTGCTAAGGGGATATCTGCTTTGGTACTATGAAGGCTGAGTCCTTAGGCACATGGAGAACCATGTAAACATTGGAAACAGGAATCTGGAATGCTGGCATAGAGTGAAGGGATTTGTTCTTTTTTTTTTTTTTTTTTTTAAGATTTTATTTATTTATTAATGAGAAAGACAGGAGGAGAGAGAAAGAACCAGACATCACTCTGGCACATGTGCTGCCGGGGATTGAACTCAGGACCTCATGCTTGAGAGTCCAAAGCTTTACCACTGTGCCACCTCCCAGACCACAGGGATTTGTTCTTTAGACAAATGCCTCTCAGCTTATCAATAAGCTCTAGACAGAGAACTGAATGATGGGTATTGTGTGTGCATTCTTAACCCTTTTCTTTCTCCCTTTCTTTTATTTTTATTATTTTTTAAATAAATTTCTTTATTGGGGCTTTCTTTCTTTCTAAAACATGAACAAAAAATTGAAAGAAAATACAGGAGCAAGGGGCCAGGTGGTGGCTCACCTGGTTACGTGCAAGTATCACCATACACAAGGACCCAGATTTAAGTCCCCGGTCCCCACCTGCAGGGGGAAATCTTGAGTGGTGAAGCAGGGATGCAGGTGTCTCTCTCTCTCCCCTTCCATTCTTCTCTGTTCTATCAATTAACATAAATAAAGTTAAAAAGAAAGAAAATACTGGAACTAAACAGACGGGACCTCGAGCATATGGTAAGACACTGACCTTTGTCAGTGGAGACATTTCACAAGGACAGCGAAGCAGTATTTAAACATATGGGTTGGTAGTAGTAGCACTAAAAGATCTTGCCATGGGGGCCAGGTGGTAATGCAGCAGGTTAAACACACATGGTGCAAAGTGCAAGGACCGGCTTAAGGATCCCGGTTCAAGTCCCCGGCTTCCCACCTGTGGGGAGGGGCGGTCATTTCACAGTTAGCTTAGTGACCGGCTTAAGGATCCCGGTTCAAGTCCCCGGCTTCCCACCTGTGGGGAGGGGCGGTCATTTCACAGTTAGCTTAGCGACCAGCTTAAGGATCCCGGTTCAAGTCCCCGGCTTCCCACCTGTGGGGAGGGCAGTCATTTCACAGTTAGCTTAGCGACCGGCTTAAGGATCCCGGTTCAAGTCCCCGGCTTCCCACCTGTGGGGAGGGGCGGTCATTTCACAGTTAGCTTAGCGAAGCAGGTCTGCAGGTGTCCATCTTTCTTCCTTTTTTTTTTTTTTAATTTTTAATATTTATTTATTCCCTTTTGTTGTCCTTGTTTTATTGTTGTAGTTATTATTGATGTCTTTGTTGTTGGATAGGACAGAGAGCAATGAAGAGAGGAGGGGAAGACAGAGAGGGGGAGATAAAGATAGACAACTGCAGACCTGCTTCACCGCCTGTGAAGTGACCCCAATGCAGGTGGGGAGCCGGGGGCTCTAACTAGGATCCTTATGTGGATCCTTGTGCTTGGTGCCTCGTGCACTTAACCCGCTGCGCTACCAACCAGATTCCCAGGCGTCCATCTTTCTATCCCCCTCTCTTTCTTCCCCTAGTCTCTCAATTTCTCTCTGTCCTATCCAACAGCAAAAACAAGGACAAAAAAATGGGGGGAAGAAATGGCCTCCAGGCAGGGGGTAGATAGCATAATGGTTATGCAAAGGGACTCTCATGCCTAAGGCTCCATAGTCCCAGGTTTAATCCCCTGCACCACCATAAACCAGAGCTGAGCAGTGCTCTGGTAAAAACAAAGAAGCAAGCAAGCAAACAAAAAAATCTAAAAGGGCTGGGGAGATAGCATAATAGTTACACAAAGAAACTCCATGCCTGAGGCTCCAAGGTCCCAGGTTCAGTCCCCAGCACCATCATAAGCCAGAGTTGAGCAATGCTCTGGTCTCTCTTCCCTCTCTCTATATCTCTCATTAAAATAAATAAATAATGGTCCGGGAGGTGGCACAGTGAATAAAGCATCGGACTCTCAAGCATGAGGTCCCGAGTTCAACCCCTGGCAGCACATATACCAGGGTGATGCCTGGTTCTTTCTCTCTCCTCCCGTGAAGAGGATTTTAAAAAGTAGAGGTAGGGCTGGAAGATCACTCACCAGTAAGGAGTATACAAGATGCCCCATTTTGAGCACCTAGTACCAGATAGGGACACTAAGGCACCAACACTGGTGAAATGTCCATGGATGGTGGCACAGTGACTTGGTGTCTCCCCCTCCTTGCCCTCTCCTCCAAATTAAAAAAAAAAAAGAGGGTGTCAGGCAGTAGCGACAACAATAATAACTACAACAACAATGGCAACAAAAGGGAAAAAAATTTAAAAAAAAAAGAAAGAAAGAAAATATGCCGTAAAGCAGTGAAATACAGTGTGTGTAAGTTCTGGTGCTGCCACTCTGTCCCTTCCCTCTCCCTGTGCCCCCTCCCTCCCCCCAAAAAAACAGTATAGAAAAACCAAGGTATATGGTCCGGGAGGTGGTGCAGTGGCTGTGGCACTAGACTCTCAAGCACAAGGTCCCGGGGTTCAATCCCTGGCAGCACATGTACTTGAGTGATGTCTGGTTCTCTCTCTCTCCTATCTTTCTCATTAATAAATAAGTAAAATCTTTAAAAAGAAAACAACAGAAAAGAAAAACTAAGGTGCTACTCAATATACGTAGCAAAGTTTGGTGGTCTGCAAAGTCCACTGTTTCACTGTGGAATACTTTTTTTTTTTTTTTTTCCTTTTTTTTTTTTTCTCGGTGCCTGCACCATGAATTCACTGCTCCTGGAGGCCATTTTTTCCCCCCTTTTTGTTGCCCTTGTTGTTGTAGCCTCATTGTGGTTATTGTTATTGCCATTGTTGATGTTGTTCATTGTTGGATAGGACAGAGAGAAATGGAGAGAGGAGGGGAAGACAGAGAGGAGGAGAGAAAGATAGACACCTGCAGACCTGCTTCACCGCCTGTGAAGCGACTCCTCTGCAGATGGGGAGCCGGGGGCTCAAACCGGGATCCTTACGCTGGTCCTTGCGCTTTGCACCACATGTGCTTAACCCACTGCGCCACCACCTGATCCCCCCTTTTTTTGCCACCAGTTACTGCTGGGGTTCAGAGCCTATACTATGAATCCACTGTTTCCAGTGGCCACTTTTCCTTCTTTTTAAATTTTATTTGACAGGATAGAGAGTAATTGAGAGGGGGAGAGGAGGTAGGGAGAGAGAGACACACCTGCAGATCTGCTTCACTATGTCTCTGCAGGTGGGGAGTGGGGGCCCAAACCGGGGTCCTTGAGCATGGTGCTATGTGAGCTTAACCAGGTGCGCCACCACCTGGCCCCCCACTGTGGAATATATATATATATATATTTTTAGAAGTGGCTGGCAGTTTAAACTTTCTGTCTCATTCAACATCCTTTCCAGCAGTGCGGGTGATAGTAAAGTAGCAAAGCACAAGGGGACTTGTAGGGGAGATGTCCCAAGTTCCATCCTCAATACTGTATATGCTCCAGTGATGCTCTTGTTTCAACTTTGGTTAATAAAGTAAATCTGAAGGGGGTTAAACGCACATGGCGCCAAGCGCGAGGACTGGCATAAGGATGCAGGTTTGAGCCTCTGGCTCCCCCCCTGCAGGGGAGTCACTTCACAGGCGGTGAAGCAGGTCTGCAGATGTCTCTCTTTCCCCCTCTCTCTCTTCCATTCCTCTCTCCATTTCTCTCTGTCTTATCCAGCAACGACGACATCAATACCAACAATAACTACAACAACAATAAGAAACAAGGACAACAAAAGGGAAAATAAATATTAAAAAATAATAAAGTAAATCTGAAAACCAATAAAAAAGCCTTTCCAGGAAATATGGTTCATGATCCTTAGGAAACACAGACAAAGACAAGAAACGAAACCTGTAAATCTTGGGAAGAGTGACTGCATTACTCAGCCAGCAAAGAGTTGGGCACCTATTGTTGAAGGGGAGTTTAAAATGTGCATTTGAATGGTGGAAGGTTGGATTTTCACTTCAACACTTTTTTTATGACAAGTATTTTCACAGCAACACTTAGAACTGTCTAGCCAAGAGACAGCAATGAGAGTGCTGAAAATAGGAAAAGAACGACGTCTAATTTGTGAAGTGTGGAAGATGTCTTAACATCCAAGAAAAATGGAATCTGATGCCTTCCAAAGGAAATAAATTGACAGATAAAAAAACACTATACATAAAAGAAACATTGTATTTCCAGTAAAAGCTTAACCTTCCCTTTTGTGAGGTTTAAAATGTTTCATCTAAAAATGCATATTAAAAATAACTCGTGTGTTGCCATAAATAGTAAAGTTCTTAGCAAGAATGAACTAGAGGGGCAGGCAAGATAGCTCAGTGGGAAGGGTGCCTGATTGACTGTTTGTGACCCAGGTTTGAGCCCAGTTACCACAGTGGGCTCACAGTGGAGTCTCTCCCTGATAGTCTGTTTGGAGCCCTGTGAAGCCACTCACACTGAAGACAGACAAAAAACAACCAATCGACAAAACAAAAACAAAAACAAGTGGTCCAGGAGGTGACGCAGTGGCTAAGACACTAGACTCTCAAGCATGAGGTCCTGAGTTCGATCCCTGGCAGCACATGTACCAGAGTGATGGCTGGTTCTTTCTCTCCTCCTATCTTTCTCATGAATAAAAAAATAAATTCTTAAAAAAAAAAAGACGAACCAAGTAAGAACCTGATATATATGCCATGTCAGAAAAGCACCAAGATACTAGAATACAGAAGGCAAAACTCTCTCTCTTTCTTTTAAAGATTTTATTTATTTATTATTGAGAAAGGAGGAGAGAGACAGAAAGAACCAGACATCACTCTGGTATATGTGCTGCTGGGGATCGAACTCAGGACCTCATGCTTGAGAGTCCAGTGTCACTGCAGAGTCCAATGTCTTTCCACTGTGCCGTCTCCCCGACCACCAGAAGGTAAAACTATCTCCGTTTTTCTTTTCTTTTCCTTCTTCACCAAAGCACTGCTCAGCTCTGGCTTATGGTGATGCAGGGGATTGAACCTGGGACTTTGGAGCCTCAGACAAGAGAATCTCTTTGCATCACCATTATGCTATCTCCTTAATTTTGCAGCCTAATGCAAAAAGCACCACACTTTGTTGTTATTAATCCCAACAACGCTTTGACAGTAAAACCCAAGGAGAGACCAGGGCTTGGAACCACACTTTACAGGTTGGTGTGGAACCCTGGCTTCAGACAAGTGACTGTTCCAACGCTTTTGCAAGATGATTATGTAACGGGGCTGCTTACCAAACTGAAATGGCCTGCAGTTAAAACTGAGGAACGAATACCTGGCCCTGCTTTTGGGGTCACAGCTGTGTGGGCTCATTTGGGGCAAATCGTGGCGCTGTCACGCCCTTACCCCCACCCGACCCCCGGCTCGCAGGGGCCACGAGTTTCTTAGAGAACCTTTGCCTTCCAGCCTGAGGACGACATTTAGCGGGTGTGGGTGCCCATCCAGCCTGCACCAGAGAAAAAAACAAAAAAGGGAATTAAGTGAAGGAGAGGCACTGACTCGCATTCCCTGCGCCCCCTTCCACCTGCCCGCCTACTTCCCCTCTCTTCCCTTCCCCTCCCGGGTCTTTGGGCAGGATCATGGCTCCTCAGCGATCCCTCTTGTCCCAGAGTCCCCTCCCCAACCCAGACCATCCCATCAAACCCCGAGTTCCAGCAGATACTGAGAAACTCGTTGAAGAGAGGAACAGATTCATCAAGACTGTTTTACATAAAGTTTTCGCAATCAAAAAAAAAAAAAAAAAAAGGGGGGAGTGGGGTAGGTTACTGACTTGCCAGAGCGCTGGCCAATGGCTGAAGAGACCGAAGCGCATCCGCCCACTGATTGGCTAATCCAGAAGCCTGTCTGGCCTGTACCACATTTCTGGGCGGGGGAGGTCTGCTGACTTCCAATCGTTCCTTGCTTATGTTTGAGTCGGTCTAGGCCACGCCTACAGTTATTTACTTATTTCTTTTAAGCTTCTGACGACTAGACTATGTACTGATACTAAGACTGGAAAAGAGAAGATTCTCGGTCATCTCCCTAGTTCTGACTCTCTCATTTAAGGCCAATCTTCCTCACCCAGTCGGCTGCGGAAGCCTTGGCCTTGCGCGCGCGTGCTCGTTTTCTCGCGTGCGTACGGCGCTGTCTTGCCGCAGCCAATCGGAGCGCGAGGTCGCTGCGGTCGCCGGGGTTCGCGCGCACGTTCCCGAGCGGCGTAGGGGTGGGGGCTGTGGGTGAATGGGCGAGTGAGCGAGTGGCGGGGGCGGGGCAGCGCGCGGCGGCGCGAGCCGCATGAATGAGAGAAACGTGCCCCGCGTGAGACGTCGCGCGCGCCCGAGAGTGGGAGCCAATGAGAACGCTGGGAGGGCCCGAGACCCGGCACTGAGAGCAACGGTCGCGCGCCGGCTCGCAGACGAGCGTCGCCGGGCGGGAGCGCGCGGGCGTGGAGCGTGCGGGGGCCGCGCGCTGCCTCTCAGAGGCCGGACGGCACTGCCGGGAGGCGGCGGCGACGACAACGACGGCGGCGGTGACGGGGCTCCACGCCGGTGGGGGGGTGAGTACCGGGGGACACCGGCCCCTGCGGAACCGGAAGTGCCGGGCCAGCGGGGGTGGGAGAGGAGAGTGACCTCTAGGGAAACGGGGGGGGGGGGTAGAGGGGGGCGCCCGGCGAGGGGAGGCAGTTTGAGGGCCGGCTCAGCCCGCGGCTCCCGGGGACCCGAGCCGGTGGCCCCCGGAGGACTGAGGGCGAGCTGGGGACCCGCTGCCGCCGCGCCCGGCCGCCGCCCCTTCCGCACCCCGGTCCCCTCAGCCCCCCGGCGGGCCTGCGGGCTGGGTGTCGGTGTCGGTGTCGGCGGCGTCCACCCCACCCAAGGGTGCTGTGGCCCCGGGGACCTCCTGGCATTTCGGGGTGTGTGTGTGCGGGTGCGGGTGCGGGTGCGGGGGGGTCGGGGTGTCCTCCTTTCGGTCCGAGACTTTTCTGGAGCCCAGGCCTCCTGCTGTTGGTTACCTGTGCTCTGCTGGGTCCGCGCCGGCCCCGGCCCCGGCTGTCAGCACTCAGGACTTCTTCTTCTTCTTCTTCTTCTTCTTTTTTTTTTTAATTTTTCTTTTTCTTTTTTAATGTCTCCTCCTTACCCCAAGCTGATGGGACGCGTTTGCCAATCTTTATTTTATTTTATTTATTTTATTTTATCCTTCTTCTTATTTATTTATTTATTTTTAAAGCCCGAGGAGGCGGTGGGGCCAGGGAGGTGGAAAATGTCCGCCCCTCCTTGGTGACATGCAAACAGTTTGCAACCCCAAGTTAAGAGAAGCGACTCTAAAAAAGAAGCGAGCACGGCGCCTCTGTGTGTGTGTGTGTGTGTGTGTGTGTGATTATTTTTTTTTTGGGGGGGGAGGTTTATTTTTTATTTTTATTTTTTTTCCTTTCACTTCCTGGTGAGTGGCACCTTGTTTAGGTGGATCTAGGATCCGCAGTATCTTCCCCCACCCCACGCTTCTGCCTTAACCTGTCAAGTCTTTCCAGAAAGTTGGTGGATACCTGTTTCTTCTTCTCCTCCTACTTCTTTCTTAATTTCTTTCTTTCCTTCTCTCTCTTTCTAAAAATACCTTATTTATTTATTAATGAGAGGGATAGGAGAGAGGAAGAACCAAACATCACTCTGGTACATGTGCTGCTGGGGGTTGAACTCAGGACCTCGCGCTTGAGCCTTCAGCAGCTTTATCCACTGTGCCGCCTCCCGGACCACTCTCTCTTTGTCTTTCCAAAACTTCGTTTATTCACGAGGAAGATAAAGAAGCAGACATCACTCTGGCTCGTGTGCGGCAGGGATTGAATTCGAGAGGAGACCTCCTGCTTGAGAATGTAGCGCCTCCTCTCACACCACGGATCCCTGCTTCTATGTGTACATATATATATATATATATATATGTTTATATTTAAACCAGAGCCTTTGCTCAGCGCTAGCTGATGGATGGTGGCACCTGGGATTGAACCCAGGACCTTGGAGCCCCGGGCTCACTAGAGGCTCTTTGCATCACCACTGTGCTGTCTAACCCACCCAGAGTGCGGACTGCTCCTGGTGCCCCGTCCTCTGTGACGCCTGGGGTCTGTGCCCGTCCCACACGTGTGGGCTCTGCTTTCTGCTGCACGTCTCAGCCAGGGTCTGTCCACCGGACTGACCCCACCACACCTTCGTTCCTGCCTTCAGATCCCCCTGCCCCACCGCTTCCTCCCCACACAAGGTGCCGGTGCTCCTAATCCCTCACCTCAGTCCCTCACCCTGAAAATGGGGAGCTGCTCCTGCTGCTCCTTGGCTAAAGCCGAGGGGTTCCACCTTCTCTGCTGGAGATTGCTCTGTCCCCCGTAAGCCACACGCGTCCTCGGGCCGGGCCCCTTTCTCGCACAGGCACCCGTGCCCGGCCTGCGGTCTCATCTCCACTGCCCGACAGCGGATCCTTCTGCTCAGGCCTGGTGCCTCTTTATTATGCCCTGGCTGCCTCCAGTAAAGCCTTTTGTCTTGTTCCCTCTAGAACACATCCCTAAGCATCTCAGATGCCATCTCTTGTCTCAGTACGGTACTCCCTAAATTGCATGACCTTTTTATGACATCACGTTGCCTGGGCAGTATTAGCCCGTGTAACTTTTTCCCCATGTCAGAAAATACAGTCTGGCATAATACACGATGGCTAAATCATCCAGTGTAGATAAACTATGAAAGTAAGCAGTTTATTTTTCTTCTCTCTCTTTCTCTCTGCCAGCAATCAAAACCAGAACCCCATGTATAATTTTGGCATCTTGAGGGGAAACTGTCAGCAGGTCCATTTATTGTTAATGCTATTACTTAGGCTGTGGTCCGGGTGGTGGCACAGTGGATAAAGCACTGGACTCTCAAGCATGAAGCCCTGATGAGTTCAATCCCCGACGGCACATGTACCAGAGTGATGTCTGGTTCTGTCTCTCTCCCCCCATCTTTCTCATGAACAAATAATAAATTCTAAAAAACAAGCACACAAACAAAAAACACTATTACTTAGGCCTATATTCAGAGAGTTGGGCTTTGAATCCTCTAGGGAACTGAGGGCTAACCAATCATAAAGCCTGGGCCTAGTGTTTCTTTTTAGAATTAACTACTTTTTGTACTGTTACTGGGTGTTCACTACATCCTAACACTGACGTTTGGCAATAGTAGCACTAATGTGTTAGTACTGCTGTTCACTGTGTTCTACTAGTTATTTTATTTCCATTTACCAGCGCACTGCTCTGCTCTGGCTTTTGGTAGTGTGGGGATTGAATTTAGGACCTCAGAGCCTCAGGCATGGGAGTCTCTCTGCATAATTATTATCCTGTCTGCCCCTCACCCATTAGTTATTTTTTTGAAAAGAGATAAATATATCTTGATGGAAAGCACCTTTGCCTTCCTTGCCACAGGTAAGAAGTGAGTTGGGGATGCCTTTGCATTTCACTTTCCTAACATTCTAGCACTTTTAACGTCTGTCATTTTAAGGGTGTTGTTATGATTGCTTTTGTATAATAAGACTATTCCTAAAACGTAAATGAAGACTTTCTTCTGCAGATTCCAAATTGTAGTCTCCGGGTAGAGAGTCTAGTGGGCAAGTGGAGGTGGAAAGGCTTTGAGTTGGCAAAGGGCTATGTGAACTCTGAGTTCTGGAGCTGGCTGCTCTAATGATTCAGTGGCTTCGCCTCAGGCGCTCTCTAGCCTTCAATTTTATAAAGTGGGATAAGGGACTATGTCACCAGATAATGTGAGTTAAGTGCTTTGAGATCACTAGATGAAAAGCATCCTATAAAATCCAAACTGCTGGTGTTATTCTGCTACTATACATGAACAGAGATAATTGTTACTCTTAATCATATCGGGGAAGGTGGAGCTCAGTGGACTTCCTAATAGGCCTGTTCCAGTGTAGGAATAAAAAGTTGTTAAATTGGGAAGAAAATCTGGGGAATGTTATGCATGTACAAACTATTGTATTTACTGTTGAATGTAAAACATTAATTCCCCAATAAAGAAATAAATTATTAAAAAAAAAAAAAAAAGAACCAGAGCATCACTCTGGAACATGACTAAACTCAAGACTTCAAAAAAAAAAAAAAATTTGGGAAGAAAAGGGCCATCCCATATAGGTGACTCACTATCTTGAAGAGAACGCCACACCTTTTGTTCAGGTCTCTTCATGGACTAAAAGATCAAAAGTTCAGTGGTGTTTTAGAGCTGTAGCTAAAAAACATAGAGGCATAAGAAGGGACAAATACACTGAAAAGTGAATCTCACTATCCTACTTTTAAAGTTACTTTCTGGTTTTTTTATTGTAGCAATAGACACTGTCCAGCGAGAAATTTCTAGGACTGCCCTTCACTGCCCTGTGCTTGTTTTTATATTTGTCACTACCCCATTGAGAGTAGATGAGATGTCCCTTTACAAAAACTAGTTTTCTTTTCCATATGAGTAGCACTTAAAAGAGTAAAAGGAGCCTCAGTTTGTACATATTATTTTAAGCCATAGAACTGCTCAACTCTGGATTTTGGTGGTAGTGCTAGGGATTGAACTTGGGATCTCAGAGCTACAGACATGAAAGTCTTTTGCATAATCATTATACTCTCTTTCCAGCCCATGGAGTCCCAGTCTGTCATCCAATTCAGAATCCTTTCTCACATTCACATAAGAGACATAGAACATCGATATTTTTTCAGAAATTTTTTTTTTTTTTACCAGAGCACTGCTCAGCTCGGGCTTATGGTGGTGCAGGGGATTGAACCTGGGACTTCAGAGCCTCAGGCTTGAGAGTCTCTTTGCATAACCATTATGCTATGTACCCTTGCCCAAAGTCACTTTTTTTTTTTTCAAAGTCAGCCTGTGGGGTTTTTAGTCTTCATGTTCTACTTGTTTATTTATTGGATAGAGTCAGTGAAATAGAGTGAAGAGAGACACACCTGCAGCTCTGCTTCACCTCTTGTGAAGCTTCCCCCCTAGAAATGGGACTGGGGGCTTGAGTGTGATGCTTGCTTGAGCGGGTATGCCACTACTGTCCCCTAGCCCCCAAGATTTGTCTATTTACTCCCCCCCCTCCCCCCAGCACTGCTGTGCTTTGGCTTATGGTGTGTGGGACTAAATGGGGACTTCAGAGCCTCAGGCATGAGTCCTCTTTTTCATAATCATTAAGCTATCTCTCCCACCCAGTCTTGATGGTCTTAGGAACTGCCCTAGAGGAATTCCTCTGATAGAGATGTTTGTTTTCTTTCAGGTAAGGCATTGTAACTCAGTTGAACTCTGCATCCAGAAACTCCCAAGACTGAAGATCAGAGACCGTTGACTAACCTGGAAACAGGGACCTCTTTGGAGCCTTGATCACATCCACAGTAACCCTTTTTTAAAAGTTCCAAGTGGAACTGAGTTCTTCATCTTGCTTTGCTCACTGGGAAGAATATGGCTTCGGGGATTTTACATTTCCCTTTAGTTTTGGATGGATTCTACAGGAAACAAAGCCCTTAAAGGGTTTGGGAATAACAAGAAGAGATTGAAGACT
This sequence comes from Erinaceus europaeus, assembly GCF_950295315.1. Taxonomy (NCBI): domain Eukaryota; kingdom Metazoa; phylum Chordata; class Mammalia; order Eulipotyphla; family Erinaceidae; genus Erinaceus; species Erinaceus europaeus. The sequence continues at coordinate 7,575,906 of NC_080178.1, forward strand.
GACAACTCGCACACTCTCTGTTTCCCTCCCCTTCAAAGAAAAGGATTTACAACTCAACCTTGGGAACAGCTGCTGCCCAGTGCTAGCCATCAGGAGAAAAGAAAACCAAACTACCATTGCCAGACTATAAGCCCTGAAGTCAAGGTGTGGGAGTGGTGGCACTGAGGAGACCGGGGACCCTGACCGAGGACAAGGACTGCAGTGAACACAGCTTCACCTTAAAGCTAGAAAGGGCCCCAGGTTCTTTCAGGATCGAAATAGAACCACAGGACACACCTTCCACATCTTGTGGAAGTGCAGCAGTTGTGGGACTATTACAGTCTCCTCAGAAGGCCTTTTCCTTGGCCTGAAGTGTTGCTCCTTGCCCTGAGCCTCTCCCCTTCTTTCCTTTCAAAGACCTGCCTCCATCCATGATCTGTCCGACTGCCCGAGTTCTCTGCCTACGACCACTTGTATGCGTAGCGTACAGTCTCCGGACCGTCTCCAGTTTTTAAACTGCACCAGCTGTGTTTCTTAGTCTCTTCTCCTGCCTTGTTCAGTGGAGGTGGTTGCTCGTCGTTGAGAATCACCTTTCCCCCTCCCATGTGCTTTCCTTCATTTGCAATCTGTTGACCTTTGGTTTCATTTGGGAGGGGGAAGGGTGATCACCGAACATTTTTTTTTGGTTTCCTTCTGTACTCGTCTCTCGGTTGTTCCCCTAGTCCCATTTTCTTGTGTGTCCTGCCGCCGTGTGGGCCTGGGCTATGCGGCAGGGCAGCTCTTCCATCAGAGCTCCAACATGCCCTCAGAGTCTGGAAAGAGATTCAAACCCAGCAAGTACGTTCCCGTCTCAGCAGCCGCCATCTTCTTAGTGGGAGCCACGACGCTCTTCTTTGCCTTTACGTGAGTTTTCTTTCCCAGCAGGAGTGTTTGGGGGGGAGCGAAGGTCTTCCTAGTTTTATTTTATTTTTTTTTCCCCTGTTGTGTTTTGTCATTTGCGAAGCCAGATGGCTTATAGTGTTCCGTGTCCGGTCTAGGTAGATCCAGATCCCAGAGAAAGGGTAAGGAGAGAGAAAACACATCCTCTCAGCCTTGTTGCAGATGTTGTTCCACCGAGTCCTTGGCCGTCGCCGGCCCTCCTCCTCTTGGAATTATAGATGTGTTCATTATTTTCCTGCCGAGCTCCAGCATTAGGTGATCCTGAAGTAGGAAGGAAGCGGGAGGAAACCACGGCGAGGCTTGACACCAGTTTACGTTTGATCAATGGGAGGGGAAAGAGAACTAGACTCACCGAGAGGTATTTCAGGTAGTGATAATTTTCCCCAGGATATCTGAAGTGGAGGTTTGAGAGCGTGGGAACCGAGAGTACTGGGGAACTTCAGAGCTGACCTAGAAGGCATACCAAAGAGACTGTTTTCGTGTGGGTGTGTTAGATGGTTTTCTCCGTTCTCATCTAGAACTGAGGCCTAAAGAAGTGAAGGCCACTGGGAAAGGGCGAGTTTTATTTAGAAGACAGTCCTAAAAGGCGCTCTGCTTTAGATTCTGCAGAAGGAAATGGCAGAAACACCGCCACCCCCTTTAGGGAAAGCAGGTGCTAGTGAACGATTTCCCTCCTGCAGGATAAAGACTGTTTGCTGATTGACTTGAAGGGGCTGGCAGATTAATTCGTCTCCCTGTCTCTAGATTTCAACTGTCTTAGCACCAGGCAAGCATGTTGGCTACTTACCTGTTTATGAGTTAACAGGTACGAGAGTTCTCAGCCTTTCCCTGTTGAGTCATTGAGTCAGTTGTTCCTCCTGAAACAATGAGAGCTTGCTGGATTTTCTGGGCAGGTGCTTTGCCATCATTCAGGCTCAAACTTAATTGTGAGGTGCTTTATTTATTTCATGAGAGAGATTTACATGACAGGAAAGAAGGAAGCCAGAGTGTCAGTCATTCTGGTACGTGCAATCTTGGGGACCAAACAAAGGTGTGTAAGTGCTGCAAAACTCTTACCAGTTGAGGGCCCCCCCCCCCCCCACACACACACAGCATTTAACTTATTTATTTGACCAAAGCACTCCTTGGTTCTGGTTCATGGTGGTGCCAGGGATTGAGCCTGTAACCTCTGGTACCTTATTAGAAAAATATGTTGTTAGGCCACTATGCTATTTTCCTTGCCTTGACTAAAACAAAAAAAAATAATGGAGTTACAGGGCAAAGAGAGACACTAACACCCAAGCACTGCTCAGCTCTAGTTTGTCATGGTGCTGGGTATGGAACCTGGGCCCCGAGAGCCACAAGCATGAAAGCCTTTTTGGATAACCATTACGCTGTCTCCCCAGCCCAGGCCTGATATTTTTCTAAATCTTTTTTTGCTTGTTTGGTTTAGATTTATCTATTGCATATGAGAGTATTTCACATGAGGCAGAGGGAGAGAGAGAGGGAGAAGCTGGTGCTGGGGAACCTCGGGCATGTAACCACCATGCTCTTCCAGTTGGGCTTTCTTTGCAGCCACTCTGTTTAGTTTTTAAACACACAAAGAATGGATGCATAATCTAAGATATGGGCATCGTCCCACTTGCTGTATGTTCTTCAGTCACCATCTCTCCAGCTTGAGCATGTCTGCTAAATCCCTCAGGAATCAGGAACCACCCTATTCTTTTCTTGAGTTTTTCCTTTTCTTCAAAATCCTTGGAGACAGACAGACATCAACATCGGTCTTCAATGAACCTGGCGCATACACATAGCAAAGCAGCACACTAAGTGCGCTGGCCCCATTGTCTTTTTCTTTTGCTGAAATTGAACAACTTCAGCGTTGAGTTTTTTTAAGCATTGACTATCAGTGAGGTTGAGAGAGTTTGTACTGTGTCAGACTTGGTTCATCTGTTATTTATTTTTTTTAATTTGTTTGTTCTCCCTTTTGTTGCCCTTGTTTTATTGTTGTAGTTATTGATGTCGTTGTTGGGTAGGACAGAGAGAAATGGAGAGAGGAGGGGAAGACAGAGGGGGAGAGAAAGACAGACACCTGCAGACCTGCTTCACCACCTGTGAAGCGACTCCCTTGCAGGTGGGGAACCGGGGGCTTGAACCAGGATCCTTACGCCGGTCCTTGCACTTTATGCCATGTGCATTTAACCCGCTGCGCTACCGCCCGACTCCCAGGTTCATCTGTTCTTTATGGCAGTAAGAATTAACATTTTAACCCAGAAACTTTTTTTTTTTTAATCAGAGCACTGCTCAGCTCTGACTTATGGTGGTGCAGGGGATTAAACTTGAGACTTCAGAGCCTGGGGCCTGAGAGCCTCTGCATAACCATTATGCTGTCTAGCCCTGCCTCCCAGGAACATTTTTAATTTTTTTTTTTTTAATCGAACTATAGTTTCCCTGTAGCAGTTGTGGTGGAGGATATGTGCGTGCCAATTTGACACACTCATATCTGCTAATTTTGAGGCAAAACTTTGGAGAAGCTGAGAAAGCCAGGGCACTGACTAAGTGGTTTCTCTCAACTCATCTGCTCTTGAGATAGGGCAGCAAAATTATTGTTCATCACTTGCTAATCTGGAACTGTTGAAGTGCTTAGCTGGTTATACCAGTTTCCCTACAAAGAGTTGTCCTGACATAGGCATTTTTTTTTTTTAACTGATAGTCAAAGCCATTTAACCTACATTCTCAGTCCCTCGTGCCAGGAAAGTAGGGTCTGTGTTCCATGGTTGCTCAGCCCCAGAAAAGGAGAGTTAACAAGGACAGCATTGACTCAGTTTGGAGGTGTTGCCTCTAATCCACGGCAGAAGAGCCTTGAATCCTAGCTGGCTTCCTTCCTGTGGGTGGTTTCCTTACGAGTGATTGCTGTTCTTTTCCTTCCTACTTTTCACCTGTTTATCACATGGTGGCATAGAGAAGTCAGTTTGAACTAGACAAAAGTCAGCAGCCTCTCTTAGAGCCAGCTCTTCTTACTTGGTGTTCCGTGACTGATGAACTCCAGTGACCACTGTGCCATGCTCCTATTCTTTTTCACTGGGCTACAGAGACCCTTTTCTAACCTCTCGTTTGCTTCAGGTGTGACTACTCAGACCTGGCGGTGGGGCGATGCTGCAGGTGTCTCTTTCTCCCCCTCTCTTTCAGAAAAAGAAAAATTGGTAACCGACTGCCTCAGAGATGCGTAACCACAACAAATGAGGCCTTTCCCCTCGCATCCTGATTTTGACTAAAACCGAGCAGGTGGATTATTGGGAGGCCTGTCTTAGTTCGTTTTTCCTTTTGCCTGCTTGGGAAGAAGACGGTGGCCGTGGTTGCTGGGCCTGGATCTCGCTGTCTTCGTTCAGTCTCCCTTTGTGACCCATTGACAAGGGGACAGCGCCAGGTTAAGAGGAAAAAGCGCTGTGTTTGAGAGCCAGGAGACCGAATTTGGTGAAGTCGGTTTACCTTTGTGGGCCTGCTTCTTTTCCCTCTAATGAGAAAGCTGACCTAGAGCAGTTTATTCTAAGCATCATGACCCCCTTTTTCAAATGAGGTCTTGTGTGGAACCCCCCCAGTATGTATTGATGTGAAGAGCTGGGAGACTGGCTGGCACGTGGAGTCCTGGCCACTTGGTCACTCCTCTCACCCTTCATGTGGGCCTCTGAGACTTCAGATTCTTGGTAGCACCATCTGAAATTAACTGAATTGTTTCCTTAAAGTCTCCAGCTGTGAGTGAATTAAGTTAGCTAGTGTCTGATTTTTGTTTCTCAAGTTGATGAGGGAGGATGTGTTTCTCTGTGTGTGTGTGTGTGGGGGGGGGGGAATCTCTGCTACTTCTGATGTTCTATGGGGAGGATAGAAATCTGGGTCGTGCAGAAACTCGTGAAGGTCTTTTTCAGTGTCCTGACTATCATAGAGCTTCCTTCCAGCTTCTTCCTCTGGCCCCTCCCAACCCTTTTACCCAGTGAGGGCTCCTCTGGTAATTTTTTTTTCTCGTTCCCTTCTCATGGCTGCAGAGAGGCGCTCAGCACCTGATTTGAGTGGGAGCAGCCTTAGGATTTAGGACGTTAATTGAGCAATGGCTGTTCCTTTTTCTTCCCACGGTGTTTTCTCATCCTGGAAATTGCCCGGGTTTTTCTGGATCTTGGTATCCAGCTGCAGAAAAGTTGCTTAACAGGCCCCACAAAGCAAGTGTTTATTTTAGGAGAAGGCTACCTAGAAGAGGAGACCTGTTTTCCCATAGCATCTCAGAGATTCCTGGGGGCAGGAAGTGGGATATTCATGCTAGCCTGGCCTTGTCAACAGGGGATCCTAGTCATACAAACTGGGTGCTAGGTATGGGCGGAATGCGTTTACCTATTCTTGAGCTGAGTGCACCTGTTTAAGAGTCCTTAGTAGAGGAAGTGGAGTTACGGATGAAGGTGGAGCTTAAATTATAATTGATGGTAATTAATGTATTCTATATGTGCTTGCCTTCTGTCCAGCTCAGTATCTAGTCAGGAGGTTTAAAAATAATCGCAGGTTGCACTTCTCAGCTCTGGCTTAACATGGTTCCAGGGATTGAACCTGGGACATCAGACCTCAGGAATAAAATCGTTTGCTTAACCATTGAACTGTCTCCCCACCCAGAAGTCCAGGTTTTTTTCCTGTCTTTTTATTAAATATTTTTGCTTAATTTATTTTGGATAGAGTCAGACATTAAAAGGGAAGGGGAAGAGAGAGTTGGGCAGTAGTGCAGTGGGTTAAGTGCATGCGGCGCGAAGTGCAAGGACGGGTTAGGATCCTGGTTCAAGTCCCCAGCTCCCCACCTGCAGGGGAGTTGCTTCACAGGTGGTGAAGCAGTTCTGCAGGTGTCTTTCTGTCTCTTTTCCGATCTCCCCCTTCTCTCTCAATTTCTCTCTGTCTATCCAATAACAAATAAATAAATAAATTTTTAAAAAAGAAAGGGAAGGGGACATAGGGAGAGAGACAAATCTGCAGCACTGTTACACTTCTCACCTAGCTTTCCTCCTTCAGGTGGGGACCAGGGACTTGAACCCAGGTCTCTGTGTTGTAATACGTGGGCTCAACCAGGTGCACCACCACCTGTCCTTGCAGGTTCTTTTCAAATAGTCTTACTGAGTTTCTTATCTTCTGTTGCTAAAGGAATAACCAACCCCGTGGGTGGCCTAATTACAAGGCAAAACATGGCTCATGATAGGATGACAATCCAAAGCGTTTCTGACTTACACTTTTGCTTAAAAGGAGCATACGTTTGTTTGTTTGTTTTTTCTTCTAATACACATCTATAGGAAGAATTAGGAATGACTAGGAAGCACATCTTCAGGAGCGGCGACTGAAACCTACTCTGACAATTTAGTCAGCCTTGAAATGAAGGAGGGCAGAAAGGGTGGGCAGAAGGACCTGTTCTTCCCAGGGCCATACAGGCCGGAGAGTCTCCTCAGTGAGTCAGCCAGCCTTCTGGGCTACCGCCGCTCCCTGTGCTTGTGGAGCTCTGTGATTATTGCCGTAGGCTGAGAGCGAGCCTCAACAACTCCTCTCTTCAACCAGGCCGCATCTCCTCCCATCTCAGGTAGCAGATTGAGACAGGCCACTTGGGGTGGACACCGAGGCATCTGGCTGGGTCCCGTGGCAGTGGCAGAGAGACTATGAGGTGGCAAGAACAGGCCCTGCTCACACATGCCTCTCTCCAACTGGAGTGCTAAGGTGGGAAGGATGCCACCTCATCTTTGGTTGGAATCTAGGAGCCAACAGTGCCTGTGCCGCTGTTTGCATCATTTCTAGATACTGCCACTGTGGGGGCAGGCTTGATCTTGGCAGAGATACTGGGACTCAGTTCCAGGATTGATACAGCAAGAAGGTTGTAGTGCTAGCGTTCATCGTCCAGGGGTGGGTGGTTGGCAGGATTCCCAAGAAATGTGATAAGTTTGCTTTGTTTGGCAATGCAGAAGTTGAAGAAAGAATGAGGTTATAAAGATTGACACCTGGGCCTTGTGAGGGGGCTGATAACCTTATTCTCTCACTCATCTTAGTCTTTCCTTTGGAAAGGAAACCTTTTTTTTTTTTCTTCTAAAACTATAGAGAGCCCACCATGGCAAATTCTAAGAATGAGACTTTTTAAAATCATGGACAACTCAGTGTTCTCAGGATTTAATTCCTTCCCCCCTTCTAATTATCTTCCCAGGCTGTAGGAGTCAAGTGAGTCACTCTTTCTCTGCTTCCCCAGGAGGAAATTGAAACAGCTAAATGCTAGGGAGGGGCTGTGACCTGGTTGACTGGTTTGCAGTTTCCCTCCCTCCCACCTCCCTCCTGGGGAGTCCAGGAGGTCAGGCTTTGGGTGGGGCTGTCTAGGGTCCCTTCCTTCTTGCTTGTATTCTGCCACAAACCCTGCCAAGGTATACAACCATCTGTTCTGAACTGAAGAACCCTAGAGGAAGATAATTCCACAGACAAGTGGTCAACTAGGTCTGTGACTGAAAGTCTCTGCCTGAAAAGCAGTTTCCTCCCTCTAGCTTCATTCTTTTGTATCACAACTGTATACTAACCCTTCAAAAGAAGGAGTTCCTTGGTATTTATTGATACTATCTAGAAGAAAGCCTAGCTTTCCTATAAATACCTTATTTGAGGGGCTGGGCAGGGGCGCAAGTGCTCAGGGACCTGGGTTCAAGCTCCCACTGCCCACCTGCAGTGGGGGAGCGTCACGGGTGGTAAAGCAGTGCTGTGGGTGTTTCCACCTCCTTCTCCCTTCCCCATCCCTATCAATTTCTTTCTATGTATAGCTAATAAGTAAAGATGAAAAAAATATACATGTATTTATTTGAAAGAAAGAGGGAGCGAGTACATACAGAAGAGCTCAGAGAACCAGAACATTCCTCTGGGATACATATACAGTGTCGGGAAATTGAACTCAGGATCTTATTATGCTTGTGAGTCCAGCACTTAATCTGTGGTACCACCACCTGGATCACACTCATATTTTTAGTGGATGACTAGAATTTGAATTCTAGGTGATAGTGGCAAAAGTTAGGAGATGCTTTGTGGCAGTCAGCTATCTGCTTTTCCTCTGATTCTGAAGTATTACTCATTTGACAAGTGGTTGAGCTAGCTTTCTGTTTTTATTCTGAGGCCTCATTCCTTTTCTTGTTAAGTAAATATTTGTGTGTGTGTGTGTATGTATATATATATGTATATATATAATGTTAGCTGCTACGTGTGTTTTGATTATGTTTATGGGGGGTAGTAGATTACATTACAGTTGTTTGTACAGTTTCTCAGAGGGGGCTTAGGTTGGGGTAAGCATGTTTTTCGTTTTCCTGGAGATAGACTCTGTCAGGCTCCAGCAGTGCTGTGGATTAATTCTCCAGGTTTATGCTGCCGTCTTGTTCTCCTGACCCTTGTTGTCTTCAGTGAACTTTTTCCCCCTCCTGACTGGTCTAAATAAAGGGTTCAGGGACAGATGTTGTCCTAATTCTGGAGCTTAAGTTTTCAGCCACAAAGCAGATTAGGGTCTTTAGCTACACCTTGTAACGGGCAGTTCTTCCTGAGCTAAGGGGAGAGAGGGGGATTTGGCTGCCACTGATAAAGCTAGCAGCACATCAGATATTCTTCCAAGACTTTCAGCTCCCAGCGAATCATCAGAAACAGGGCACATGGAGCATTCCTCCTTAGACTTCTAGAAGAGATTATGGTATTCTTTTTTCATATTCCAAAGAAAAGTCAATTCTGGGCTTGTACCCTATGCATTGTTGACTGTGTGTGGTCAGGGTCTCTTTCATACAGGTATTTAGGGCTGTTAGGGTCATACATTTTCTCCCTCACTCTTCTGTTCATATATTTTCTGCTAGAGGTTCTGGTTCTCTGTCATGATACCTCTCCTGATCTCTTTTGTGCTTTTTCTTGTCCACATCTTGAGAAGTATCCTCTACTTGAATAAAGCACCAGGAATATCTGACCCAGTGAAGACATTATTGAAGTGATTCAAAGCCAACTGGGAAGAGAGAATGGGGGTCAGAGAGGCAGGTGGTATCCCAGGTACTTTGGGCCAGGGCACAGGTTAGTGGGGCATGGCTGCTGTCTATTGATAGAAGCCACAGGCCGCTCAGAAAGTTGAATGCAGTTGGTGTTAGTTACATGTGCAGTCTCTGGCTCTTGTGCCTATTGAGAGGAGAGGAAATGGAGAGGAAAGGAGCACCTAGAACTTGTCAAGAGCCCCAGAGGAAGAATACAGATCTCTGCGCTAGGGATTATCATTGGAGAGTCTGGGACCCTGATCTAAAATGGAGCTTGAAGGAACTAGATCCACTTTTGGGGAAGAGTAAATAAAAAACAATTGCAATAGCAAAGATGAACACAAGGTTTGCTGTATGTACGATCTATATGATGTGTGCGCGTGCGCGCTCAGCCTTTTATAAGGTTGGTGTCTAAGGTGCAGAAGGCAGCCCCTCATTATCCTTTCCTTATTGTCTGTGCAGCTGTCCAGGACTCAGCCTCTCTGTGTCACCTGCAGTGCCCATCTACAATGCCATTGTTTTTCTCTTTGTCCTGGCCAACTTCAGCATGGCCACCTTCATGGATCCAGGGATTTTCCCTCGAGGTAAGATTGATTTCACTTTCTCCCTCTTAGAAACTCATTAGCCTTGGAAAACAAAGATTTGGAGGCAGCCACACTTTCCTTGGGTCTTGTGAGTCCTTGAGCTTTAGGAGGATACTGGTGCAACCTGAGATGAAAAGCAGGTCAGGTGGTGATGCATCTGGTTGAGTGCACGCATTCCCATGTGCCAGAACCTGGGTTCGAGTCCCCTTTCCCTTCCCCTCCCCTCTCAATTTTTCTCTGTCCTATGAAATAAAATAAGGGAGAGAGAGAAAGAAAGGATAGCCGCTTGGGAGTGGTGCTTTTATAGTGCCAGTACCAAGCCCCAGTGAACCCTGTGGCAGTAAAAAGTGTGTGTGTGTGTGGGGGGGCGGTGGTGGCACACTGGGTTGAGCATACATGTTACAGTGCAAAAGGACCCAGGTTCAAGCCTCCAGTCCCTACCTGCAGGGGGAAAGCTTCACGAGTGGTAAAGCAGGGCTGCAGGTGTCTCTCTGTCTGTCTCCCTCTCTATCACCCCCTTTCTTCTCAATTTCTGGCTAGCTAATAAATAAATAAAGATAATTAAGTAATTTAAAAAATAAATGAATAAAAAGATCAGGGTCTACAGGAATGCACACCATATGATTCACTTTAGGTCATAAAGTTTAATATCTCTTTAGTTACTGTCTGGCAGAATGTAATTTCAAGCATATAGGTTAGGTGTTGCTGTTAGATCCAGTAGTACCGGAAATTAATTAGGCAGTTATAATAGTGGACACAGAACATAGAAAAGGACACGATTCTGTCTGCTCAGATAAGTTGGGGAAATAATGCTGACGATGGGGAGGCAAGCCTTGACCAAGTGGAGGAGAAGAAAGGAAGGAAGGACAAGACAGACTTGACTAAGAGAAGAGTGGAGGAGAGAGAACCTTAGCAGCACTCTGGCATATATGTGACCCAGGGAGTCAAACGAGGGACCTCATGCTTGCATTCTGCCTAATGTGTCACTTCCTGGGCTTAAGGATGTAGAAACTTAATTTTTTTTAATTCATTTTTTAAATTTTTATTATCTTTTATTTATTTGATAGTGACAGCCAGAAATCAAGAGGAAGGGGGAATATAGAGAAGGAGAGAGAGACAGACAGACACCTGCAGCACTGCTTCACCACTTGTGAAGCTTTCCCCCTGCAGGTTCAACCCCCAGGGGCTTGAACCTGAGTCCTTGTGCACTATAATGTGTGCAATCAACCAGATGCGCTATCACCCGGCCCCCGGAAACTTAATTTTTTAGTCTCTGTGCCATTGTTTTAAAAACTCCTTTCCCACATGTACTCTTCTCTAGGTTACTAGTATAAATTGTATTATATAGGCTATATGATAAGGCAAATAATAGCCTTGAAGTTTGAAATGGGCTGGGGGGAATTTCTGGTAGCTGCAAATTGAGAGACTCAAGTAAAGAAAATGTCTTGAGGGGCCAGGTGGTGGCACACCCATTAAGCACACATATTACAGTGCACAAGGACCTGGGTTCAAGCCACTGGAGGGGGAAAGCTTCACAAGTTGTGAAGCATTGCTGCCGGAGTCTCTCTCTCTCTCTCTCTCTCTCTCTCTCTCTCTACCTTCCCCTCCCCCATATCAATTTCTCTCTGTCTCTACTTCTTCCCCCATATCAATTTCTCTGTTTCTCCAATAAATAAATAAATAAATAAATAAAAATGCAAAGAAGGGGTGGGGTGGTTGGCGTACCTGGTTAAGTGCACGTGCTGCAATGCACAAGGACCAAGGTTCGAGCCCCCAGTGCTCACCTGCAGGAGGAAAGCTTTGTGAGTGGTGAAGCAGTGCTGTAGGCATCTCTGTCTCTCACCCTCTCTGTTTCCTTCTTCCCTGTTGATTTCTGGCTGTCTCTATCAGATAAAGAAAGACAAAATATATATAGAAAAATAAAGAAAAGAAAATGTCTTGAGCCAAAAAAACAGTACTGAAATATGTATAGCGGGGAGTCGGACGGTAGCGCAGAAAAACAGTACTGAAATATGTATAGCGGGGAGTCGGGCGGTAGCGCAGAAAAACAGTACTGAAATATGTATAGCGGGGAGTCGGGCGGTAGCGCAGAAAAACAGTACTGAAATATGTATAGCGGGGAGTCGGGCGGTAGCGCAGAAAAACAGTACTGAAATATGTATAGCGGGGAGTCGGGCGGTAGCGCAGAAAAACAGTACTGAAATATGTATAGCGGGGAGTCGGGCGGTAGCGCAGAAAAACAGTACTGAAATATGTATAGCGGGGAGTCGGGCGGTAGCGCAGCGGGTTAAGCGCAGGTGGCCCGAAGCTCAAGGACTGGTCTAAGGATCCCGGTTCAGGCCCCGGCTCCCCATCTGCAGGGAAGTCGCTTCACAAGCAGTGAAGCAGGTCTGCAGGTGTCTATCTTTCTCTCCCCCTCTGTCTTCCCCTCCTCTCTCCGTTTCTCTTTGTCCTAGCCAACAATAGTGACATCAATAACAACAACAATAAAAGAACAATAAGGGCAACAAAAAATGAATAAATAAATTTAAAAAAAAAAGAAATATGTATAGTGAACTAGGAAGTAGGAGGGAAAACCTAGGAAATGAGTTTATACATGGGAATGATATTTTATTTATTTATTTAAATGAGATAAAGGCGGGGTACAGAGAAACCAGATCACTGCTTAGCTCTGACTTACAGTGATACAGAGAATTGAACCTGGGACCTTAGAGCCTTAGGCATAGATTTCTTTTGGATAGTTATTACCATTACGCTGTCTCCTTTGCCCAAGAAATGATATTAATTCTTGAATTGCCATGGTCTACTTAGGTATTTACCAATGTTGAACTGTTAATGCAAACTTGAGGTTTGATTTGTAAGTCTTTAAGAATATATTTATAGTGGTCCAGGAGGTGGCGCAGTGATTAAGCATTGGACTCTCAAGCATGCGGTCCTGAGTTTGATCCTGGGCAGCACATGTGCCAGAGTGATGTCTGGTTCTTTCTCTCTCCTCCTATCTTCCTCATTAATAAATAAATAAAATCTTTAAAAAAATTATTAAAAAAGGAATATATAATGTGTAAACCAAGCATATTAGCATACCAGTATCACAGCTACCTTGGAGGAGTGTGTGTTCTATGATTTATTCACTCACGTGAGGAGGAATTAGAACATATTTTTGGCACAGTTGATGCTGGGATCAAACTCAGGACTTCATGCTTGAGTCTAGTGCTCTGTTCACGTTGCCACCTTCCAGACCACCGAGTCATGTTCCGTAGAAGAAATGTCTCCTTGACCTTCATTCCTGTAGTGTTGACTACTAGCCTGACCTCACAGAGACTAATTCCTAGTCTCCTCCATCAGGGTGAATCCCTGGTGGCATCTCTGGTACCGAGGACCCTTCTGTCACATGGTGGGTGCCAGAGACTGAATGCAGGGCCTTGTATGTGCGTTCACATTGTACGCTATGACACAGTGTCTCTGACCCTGTCTTTTTTCTTTTATATCCCCCCCTTTTTTTTTAATCTTTATTTACTGGATAGAGGCAGCCAGAAATTGAGAGGGTAGGGGAGATAGGGAAAGAGAGACACCTGCAGCCCTGCTTCACCACTTGTAAAGCTTTCCCTCTGCAGGTGGGGACTGGGGGTTCGAATCAGGTTCCTTGAGCACTGTAACGTGCTCAACCAGGTGCACCACCACCTGGTCCCCTTTTGTCTTTTTTTAATTGTCTGTCATTGATGGTGCTCCACTGCACTTGAGATTGACGTTTCACATAGAGAGACAGAAAGATACCACAGCTCAAAAAGGCTCCTTCAGCACAGCAGGGACTGGCCTTAAACCTCGGTCATGCACAGGACAAGGTGACTGCACTGCTATCTTGCCAGCCCTCCCCCCCCCTTTTTTTTTGTTTTGTTAAAAACCAATTTTATTTATTTCTTGCATTTGAAGTATTCCTCGATGACATTTTTGGCCTGAGATTCTTTGCCATAGTCCTTAACTACTACACAACTGCAACCCACGACCTTACGAGGTTTGCCCTCTCTGTCAGTTTTACAGAGGCCTACCCATTCTCCAAGCTTCTTGTTGTCATCAACCTTAATTAGGTTGACATGGTGTTCAGCACAGAGGGCCTCTACCAACTTGACATACACAGGCTCATTACAGTTGGATGCAAGCACACAAAGATGGGCTTGGCGCTTGTCTAAGGCTTTGGCAGCTTCGCGAATGCCGCGTGCTAGGCCATCGTGAATGAGGGCGGTCTTCAGCACCTCTTGGAGAGCGGTATTCACGTCCATTACACCTCCAGCAGCAATGCCTTCCTCGGCCATGGCGGTGGGTTAAGGATGGAGCCGAATCTTGAATACACCCGAGCCTCCACCTCCGCGCGTCCTGGCGGCGGCAGGGAAAGCGCCCCCCCTTTTTTTTCTATAATAAAGATTTATTTATGGGCAAAGACAAAGGAGAGCTAGAACATTAAGTCCAGAATTTTATTGCTGTTCACTTGCTAGGCCACTGGTATAGGTTTTTCAATTGACTTTGCCCTCTCTGCAGCCGAGGAGGATGAAGACAAGGAAGATGACTTCCGAGCCCCCCTTTACAAAACGGTGGAGATCAAGGGCATCCAGGTGCGCATGAAATGGTGCGCCACCTGCCGGTTCTACCGTCCTCCTCGATGTTCCCACTGCAGCGTCTGTGACAATTGTGTGGAGGTAAGATCACTGAGGAGGGGAGGCATTGCCAAGACCTCAGGTATCTTGTAGTGCCCTGTAGTACTAAAGATACTCTGGAGTGGGGGTAGATAGCATAATGGTTATGCAAAGAGACTCTCACACCTGAGGCTCCAAAGTCCCAGGTTCAGTCCCCCAGCATCACTATAGGCCAGAGCTGAGCAGCACTGTGGAAGGAAAAAAAAAAAAAAACTGTATTAACAGCCAGTGAAATAGCTCTCATGGATAGCGCACTGCTTTGCTACATGCAGAAGCCAGGTTTGAGCCCAGCCCCAACCAACAAGCTTTCACTCTTGCTCTGCCTCTCTGTATCTAAAAAACACAAAAAGGACCCGGGTTCGAGCCCCAGCCCTCACCTGCAGGGGGAAAACTTCACGAGTGGTGAAGCAGCGCTGCAGGTGTCTCTCTGTCTCTCTCCCTCTCTGTCATCCCCTTCCCTCTTGATTTCTGGCTGTCTCTATCCAATAAATAAAGATAATTTTTAAAAAATTTAAAAAAACAGCACAAAAAGTCAAAGACCAAAAAAAATATATAAACAAACAACTAGAACTGCACAAATAGGCCAGAGATTACTTGCCAGGTAGGGTGCTTGCTCTGCCATGCCTACAGACCCAGGTTTTTTGTTTGTTTGTTTGTTTTTTAATTAATGAGAAAGGAGGAGAGAGAGAAAGAGCCAGACATCTATCGTGCTGCCGGGGATTGAACTCAGGACCTCATGCTTGAGAGTCTAGTTCCTTAACCACTGCGCCACCTCCCAGACCACGCAGACCCAGGTTTGAGCCCTGGCGCCACACGGGCTGCTCTGGCAGTAGAGGACGCTTCTTTGCTGTGCTGTCTTTTTCACTGAGAAACCTTCAAAGGACTGAAAGTCCATCTGGTGGAAGGTGCAGCTACCCACTTTCCGCCCCCGGCTACTACATTGGGAGCACCTTCATAGGGGAGGCTTCACAGGCGGTGGGATGCAGCTTCTTCACTTTTTAAAAATTTATTTATTCCTTTTGTTGCCCTTGTTGTTTTATTGTTTTAGTTACTATTGTTGTTGCTGATGTTGTCATTGTTGGATAGGACAGAGAGAAATGGAGAGAGGAGAAGACAGAGAGCGGGAGAGAAAGAGAGACACCTGCAGACCTGCTTCACCGCCTGTGAAACAACTCCCCTGCAGGTGAGGAGCCGGGGGCTCAAACCAGGATCCTTACACTGGTCCTTGCGCTTTGTGCCATGTGCGCTTAACCCGCTGCGCTACCGTCTGACTCCCAAATATTTAGTTTTTTAAAATTTTATTTATTACTGAGAAACATAGGAAGAGGGAGAAAGAGCCAGACATCACTCTGGTACATGTGCTGCTGGGGATCAAACTCAGGACCTCATGCTGGAGAGTCGCTTTTATCCATTGTGCCACCACTTTTTTAAAATTTATAATATTATTATTAGGGAGTCAGGCGGTAGCGCAGTGGGTTAAAGCACAGTTGGCGCAAAGCACAAGGACCGGCCTAAGGATCCCGGTTCAAGCCCCTAGCTCCCCACCTGCAGGGGAGTCGCTTCACAGGTGGTGAAGCAGGTCTGCAGGTGTCTGTCTTTCTCTCCCCCTCTGTCTTCCCTCCTCTCTCCATTTCTCTCTGTCCTATCCAACAATGATGACCTCAATAACAACAATAATATCTACAACAATAAAACAACAAGGGCAACAAAAGAGAGTAAATAAATATAAAAAAAATTTTTTTAAAATTATTATTGATTTTTTTATTGCCAACAGGATTATTGCTGGGATTTAACGACTGCAAGACGAATCCACTACCCTGTTGGCCTGCTAACTAGTTTACTTCCTTTTCTTTCTTTTATTATTTTTTATGTATTTATTTGAAAGATAGGAGGAGAGAGAAAGAACCAGACATTACTTTGGTACATGTGCTGCTGGGGATTGAACTCAGAAAGGACCTCCCTCATGCTTGAGAGACCAATGCTTTATCCACTGTGCCACCTCCGGGACCACTCTTTCTTTCTTTTTTTTTTTTTTTTAATTTAGAGAGAAATTGAGAGGAGTTGGGGAAGGGAGAGGAAAAAGATACCTGCAACACAGCTTCACTGATTGTTGTGTGTGTCCCTCCCCCCCCCAACCCCCCGCAGGTGGGGACCAGGGCCTTGAACCCAGGTCCTTGCACATAGCAATGTGTGTGCATACCAGGTGTACCACTGCCTGACCCCTCTCCTTCACTCCTTTACTCTCTGTCTCCTGCCCTCTACCAGAAAAAGAAACAAAAACATTCTACCTGGAGTTTGAAACCCCTGGTGACAAAAAGAGAAAAGGCAACCTGAAGTGGTGAAAACGCATGTGCAGGGCCTGATTCCACAAACTAGGCACAGCAGAGCCACACAGCAAAGGGGTTTTACCATGTCATGCCTGAGGACACAGGTTCAAGTCTGCCCATCACCACAAGGGAGTTTTGTGCATAAGAGAAACTTTACTGGCAACAGAGCAGTGTCTGTACTCTTGAACTATCTTTATTTATTTATTGGATAGAGACAGCCAGAATTTGAGAAGGAAGGGGTGATAGAGAGGAAGAGAGACAGAGACACCTGCAGCACTGCTTCACCACTCTCAAAGCTTTCTCCCTGCAGGTGGGGACTGGGGGCTTGAACCTGGGTCCTCGTGCATTGTAACAAAGGCACTCAACCAGGTGCACCACCACTCAGCCCCTGCAGTATCTGTACTCTGTCTCTTATTTTCTAGCTGGGAAAAAGAGACCAAAAAAAATGGAATTGAACAGATGTGAAGTCCTAGTGACATCCCTCCCCAGTACACACGCATCATACAGATGTGGTCTGGGTGTCTTCAACATATTGGAAGGAAACATTACAATCTAATAATTAGGTCAGGGCTGTGAGTGTTAAGTGATCATTATTTTTGCACTCTTTGCATAATGAGAACTTACTGCTGTATTCTTGGCTAGCTGTCTGTTTAAAGTATTTGAGCTCTGTCAAAAAAGCATTGGTATGAGCTAGGTGATAGAGTACATGCTCCCTGTCTTGAGGACACGTGTCTTCACTGATCCTGGCCCAACTTTTGAGATGGAGAGAGGAACCATAGCACCGAAACCCCTCCAGTGCTGGGGCTAACATGCATGGCTAACATGCACGCTTTCTCCCCAGGAGAGCTAGCTTACTGGAGGCCCTAACAGATCCAACACTTTTTATTTACTTTTCAGATTTAGCATTGATGTGTACATGAGAGGGAGGATATGAGTGTTCTTCTGCAGGAGCGACAGCAGTTGGGCGTAGACCTTCCCAACAAACAGGATTCCTGGCTCCAGCTTCTCCCATTCCTTGGCTCTTCATTTTGGTTCTTTATTCTGATTTGGTGGTTTGTTTTTTTTTTTGTTTGTTTGTTTTTTGGCTTACACTGCTTCATGCTGTTGCATTCAAAATTTTGTTACTGTATTTTTTTGTTACTGTTATTTTGTTCCTGCCGGTTCTTCTGTACCTCCTTGCCTTTTACTTATTTTTATAAGATTAATGTAATGATCGCTCGACTGATGTGGTGATGGTGTAAAATAAAAAAAAAAGAAAAAGATTAATGAGGTAGAGATTAGAGTAATACTCTGGCATGCACAGTAACAAAGATTGAATTTGGGATTTTCAGCATCTTAAGTCTGAAACTTACCACCACCACCCCGCCTCCTGTGCCGCTTTTAACCTTTTTTTTTTTTCACTTTTTTTTTTTTTCCTTTTTTTTAAAAATTTATTTCTTTATTGGGGAATTAATGTTTTACATTCAACAGTAAATACAATAGTTTGTACATGCACATGCATAACATTCCCCAGTTTCCCATTTAACAATACAACCCCCACTATGTCATTTATCATCCTTCATGGACCTGTATTCTCCCCACCCACCCACCCCAGAGTCTTTTACTTGGGTGCGATACGCCAATTCCATTTCAGGTTCTACTTGTGTTTTCTTTTCTGATCTTGTTTTTCAACTTCGGCCTGAGAGTGAGATCATCCCATATTCATCCTTCTGTTTCTGACTTATTTCACGCAACATGATTTTTTCAAGGTCCATCCAAGATCGGCTGAAAACGGTGAAGTCACCATTTTTTACAGCTGAGTAGTATTCCATTGTGTATATATACCACAACTTGCTCAGCCACTCATCTGTTGTTGGACACCTGGGTTGCTTCCAGGTTTTGGCTATTACAAATTGTGCTGCCAAGAACATATGTGTACACAGATCTTTTTGGATGGGTGTGTTGAGTTCCCCAGGAGAGGAATTGCAGGGTCATAGGGTAGGTCCATTTCTAGCCTTCTGAGAGTTCTCCAGACTGTTCTCCACAGAGGTTGGACCTTTTAACCTTTCTTACCGTGATTTTTACATGGCTCTAAAAAGTTGCCTGTTAGGTTTTTTTCTCTTCTGACCTTTTCTCATGAACCATGATTTTTTGCAAACCCTTTGGCAAAGGTTCCCTGCAGATTTCCTTAAAAGTCTCATAAAGAATAAACTTTGAGGGGTGGCACAATGATTCGAGTATCAAACTTGAAGCATAAGATCTTGAATTTGATCCCCACATTGCATGTGTCATATGATGCTCTGATTCTCTCTCCTCTCATGTTAATGAATAAACAGACACTAAAAAATATTTTAAGAGCTGGCCTTAGTCATTCATCAGCTTATGGAAGATCTCACAGAGCAAGATACGCTATGAGATTTGAAATGTTCCTAGCTAAATGGTCAACATGGTCACAAATTACTAAAAGTGACTTAGACTTAAGCCTGCAATTTCTTCCTCTTCTTGACAGGAGAGATTTAGTGCTGTGGTCTAAGGATGACTCAGTCTGTCTCTTTTTGTCTCCAGGAATTTGATCATCACTGCCCCTGGGTGAATAACTGCATTGGTCGCCGGAACTACCGTTATTTCTTTCTCTTCCTCCTTTCCCTGACAGCGCACATCATGGGTGTGTTTGGCTTTGGCCTCCTCTATGTCCTCTACCACACGGAGGACCTCTCAGGGGTGCGCACTGCCGTCACGTATCCTTGGAACCTGTGGGTTGCAGGATTGGGGAGGAGGGGGGAGAATGGGACGTTGAGGGCTGAGGGACGTGAAGTTGTGCCACTATAGCACTTTCCTTGACTGTGTGACTTCAGTATGGCAGTGATGTGTGTGGCTGGCCTATTCTTCATCCCTGTAGCTGGCCTCACGGGATTTCACGTGGTGCTGGTGGCTAGGGGACGCACAACCAATGAACAGGTACGGGGAGGAGTGGTGGGACACTCCAGGTGAGCAGGGCACGTCTCTCAGCCTTCTGGGTAGAGATAGTGGTTAGCACAGCAGGCCTGCAAGTGCTCAGGGCGAGCCAGAGCCTCAGCACTCAGGCTTGTGCTATGCTAGGGATTGAACTCGGGACTTCATGTCCACAAGTCCAGTGCTTTAACCACTGTACCACCGCTTGGGCTGCTAAATGCTTTTTTAATGAGATGTCCAATTCCTTCCTGTAAGCGTGAGAACAGAGGTCATAGTATTTAATAAATATTTACAGAATACTCAGCAGATCCCTGGGTAATTTAGACTGAGTCTATAGACACTAAGGCAGGGACCAGCCACTAAGAAGCTTGTAGTGCTTGGCGTCCGTGGAAAATCACCCTCAGCTTTGACCTTGGTGGTGGGGGAGCTCCATCGCCCAAAGCCAATGGGGCCTTTCAGCTCACTGCCTGGCCCAGTGCACGCAAGTGAAACCCAGGCCCTGACACACCCCACTGTATGTAGCCCACTATACCTACCTTCTAGCCTCCCTGGCTGCTGGGGTGCACCCTTCTGAGGCTGCCACCTCTGGGGTGGTGGGACAGAACTGATCACCTGCTTGCATCTTTGTCTTTGGAAGTCTGGATCCTGTCATCTGACTGGTCCATTTTTTCCCTCTAGGTTACGGGTAAATTCCGGGGAGGTGTGAACCCCTTCACCAATGGCTGCTGTAATAATGTCAGCCGCGTACTCTGCAGTTCCCCAGCTCCCAGGTACGTCTTTCTGATCACCCTCTGGTCTAGAGTTCAAAACTCTTGTCTTATTTGAACTTTTCTGGTAGAGAGGAGGCTTGGGAAAGATTGCCTTTACATCGGGAAATGACTTCGTGGAGGGGGATGGCATGCCGTTCTTCGTTCACTGGTCTTTGGAGGGCGGAGGATGGAATTTGTTCCAAAATTCCTTGAGCTAAATAGCTGCCCAGAGGCCTCCTCCTGCTGTTCTCCACAGAATCATAGGCTTCAGTTTAATGTTAACTAACCACCTTGGCAGGACTCTCTCATGTTCTTATAAAGATGCTCTCCATAATAAAGGAGGTAGTGAGTATTTAGATTGGCTGAATGAAACTTCTCTCACTCTTCCCTCTCAGGTATCTGGGGAGACCAAAGAAAGAGAAGACAATTGTAATCAGACCTCCCTTCCTTCGACCAGAAGTGTCGGATGGACAGATAACTGTGAAGATCATGGATAACGGCATCCAGGGAGAGTTGAGGCGAACTAAGGTGAGGAATTGAGGGAAGCCGAGTTTGGTGACGGTACTTACACCAGGACGGAGATACTGTTTGTTTCTGTCTGTTATCCCTGGTTTGTGTTAAAAATTACTTAGGTTGCTTGTAAATTTTTTAAATATTTATTTATTTTCCTTTTTGTTACCATTGACGTTGTCATTGTTGGACAGGACAGAAAGAAATGGAGAGAGATGGGGAAGACGGGGCAGGGGGAGAGAAAGATAGACACCTGTAGACCTGCTTCAACGACTGTGTAGCGACTTTCCCTGCAGCTGGGAGCCAGGGGCTCGAACTGGGGTCCTTACGCCAGTCCTTGCACCATGTGTGCTTAACCCGTTGCGCTACTGCCTGACTCCCTGTAAAGAAATTTTAAGCAGTACTTAGTACCTGTCTTCCTTTTCTTTCATTAGATCTTTATTTCCTTGGTAGTAGGTTCCTTTCATTTAGATGTCTGGACAGACGGGAGCTTACAGATGCTAGCAGCTTATCAAGTACTTGGTGGTGGTGGTGATGATGAGCAGCTCTAGTTGCGCTTTTCTGTGCCTAGTACCATCCCCAAACTTTGCCTGCCCTTTGTCTCCCAGTCCCAGTTTAGGAATATATGGTGGTCGACCCTTTAAAAGGGACACCCCCCCAACACTGGTTCAGTACTTTGATTTGCCTGACGGCCCAGCACACGAGGCCTTATTTTCTTTCATTGATTCAGTCTAAGGGAAGCTTAGAGATAACAGAGAGCCAGTCTGCAGATGCGGAGCCTCCGCCACCTCCCAAGCCGGACCTGAGCCGTTACACGGGACTGCGAACACACCTCAGCCTGACTGCTAATGAGGGTAAGGGCAGCTGCCAGAGTGCAGAGGTGACCTGGGGCTATGCCAGGCCGGGACTGGGTGGGAATATTTGTGCTGGAGCTGAAAACATTCAACAGGTGGGACTTGCTGTTTTTCTGAACACTTGGGGAAAAGGAAATGCCACTTAGCTGCTAGCAGTGAGTTGGACATTTGTGGGGGGAGCTGTTCAGTCCTAGACAGGCCACAGGGCATCCTAGGACCTGTGTGGTGGTACACATGCCCCCCCCCCCCCCCGATTACTGCTCAGCTCTGGCTTATGGTGGTGCTGGGGATTAAACCAGTGTCTCAGATTTGAGTGTTTGCATAACCATTAGACTATCTGCCCAGCCCATGACTCTCATTCTTAAGTTCTAGACTGGTATGAATCTGCAGTCTTGATTTCAGCAAAAGTTTATTCCTAGAACTTTTATTTTAATCTTAGATCTGTCCCTAACCAGGTATACTTGGGGTTCCAGGTAAGTGAGGAGAAGGGCTCATGATCAGGTGGTGCCATCAGTTCTCTTCTCCCCACAGATAGCAGCCTCTTGGGCAAGGACGGCCCCCCCACACCAACCATGTACAAGTACCGACCCGGCTACAGTAGCAGCAGCACCTCAGCCGCCGTGCCTCACTCTTCCAGCGCCAAGGTACCAAAGACTTTTAAAAAGTAGGCTGAGAAAAATGTGTGGACAGTTGTGGAAAAACAGGAAAATTGTGAGGGGGATAGAAAATAGATGCAGAGGGTAAGAGAAGAAAACTCGAGGCCCTTTACTAATTGCAGGTGTTGCTATGCTCTACTTTCCTTTTTTTTTAAACTTCTTTATTGGGTGATTAATGCATGTGTTGCTATGATCTACTCTCCTTTTCTTTTTTAACTTCTTTATTGGGTGATTAATGTTTTATAGTTGACAGTAAATATAATAGCTTGTACATGCATAAGATTCCTCATTTTTCCACATAATACAACCCCCACTAGGTCCTCTGTCATCCTTTTCCATCTACTCTCCTTGCCAGTAAGTTTGTCATCAGAGAGAGGGGGCAAGATAGCGTGGGAGTTCAAATCACCGATGCCAGCATCAGATCAGAATTGAAAACCTAGTGCCTGAAGCCAGGAGACGGCACCCCTGTTAGAGCACGCATTTCACCTTGTGTGAAGACAACAGGCTCAAGCTCCCGGCTATCACATGGGAACACATGCAAAGGGGAAGCTTCAGGATGGGGGGGGGGGGGTCAGTGTTGTGATTTCTCTCCCATTCTCCCTTCCTTAAAAAAGAAAGTCAAGTGAAGTAAGGGTTTGCTGGGAGCAGTAGAATCCTGCATGCATGAAAGTCCTAGTGGAGAAAAAAAGCAAAAGCCCATTGCTGTCACTATGGAAAGTTACTTCTTTCAGGCCTCATTTTCTGCATCTAAAAATGTGACATTACTTATTTCAGTTCAGAATTTACTTTGGGGCCTTAACAAAATGCAGTGCATCTAAGATCTCTGAGCAGATCTCCAGTACATACTGCTTGAGTTTGTAGTTTTAAGGAAAAATGAGGAGAATTTAATAGGCAGCATACTTAGTCACGTGTGTACCTCTGTGTGTACATTGGAGAAACCCTGAAAAATTGGGCAACTCATCACAGCCTTAGCTGCCATCTTTTAATTAAAAAATATATTTATTTACCCTTTTGTTGCCCCCCCCCTTTTATTGTTGTTATTGATGTCGTTGTTGGATAGGACAGAGAGGGTCAGAAAAAGACAGACACCTATAGACCTGCTTCACCCCTGTGACTTGACTTCCCCTGCAGGTGGGGAGCCGGAGGCTCAAACCGGGATTCTTACGTTGGCCCTTGAGCTTTGCACCACATGTTGTGTTACTGCCCGACTCCCAGCTGCCATCTTTTTTTAAAAAAATATTTATTTTATTTATTCCCTTTCATTACCCTTGTTTAATGTTGTAGTTATTATTATTGTCATTGGATAGGACAGAGAGAAATGGAGAGAGATGGGGAAGATGGGGTGGGGGGGAGAAAGACAGACACCTGCAGACCTGCTTCACCGCCTGTGAAGCGACTCCCCTGCAGGTGGGGAGCCGGGGGCTCGAACCAGGATCCTAACGCTGGTCCTTGTGCTTTGCGCCACCTGCGCTTAACCCGCTGCGCTACCGCCCGACTCCCTCAGCTGCCATCTTTTTAACAGCTGATAACAGGACATTGGGAAGAAGCAAGAGTGAAGTCACTTGGGGAGATTGTCTGGACAGGTACAGGTAATGCTGCGCACAAACCAGATTGGAAGCAGCCCTGCTGCACTGAAGGAAACGCTAAGGGCGTGTTTTATTGTCTCCCTTAGTTGAGTCGTGGGGACAGCTTGAAAGAACCAACTTCCATTGCAGAAAGCAGCCGCCATCCCAGCTACCGCTCGGAGCCTAGCTTGGAGCCCGAGAGTTTCCGTTCTCCTACCTTTGGCAAAAGCTTTCACTTTGATCCACTGTCCAGTGGCTCACGGTCTTCCAGCCTCAAGTCAGCGCAGGGCACAGGATTTGAAATGGGCCAGTTGCAGTCCATTCGTTCAGAGGGCACAACCTCCACCTCCTACAAGAGCCTGGCCAACCAGACGCGCAATGGAAGCCTGTCTTATGACAGTTTGCTCACTCCCTCAGACAGCCCTGATTTCGAGTCCGTGCAAGCAGGGCCTGAGCCAGACCCGCCTTTGGGCTACACTTCTCCCTTCCTGTCCGCCCGACTGGCTCAGCAGCGGGAAGCTGAGAGGCATCCACGTTTGGTGCCATCCGGCCCAGCACACCAAGAGCCCTCGCCAGTTCGCTACGATAATCTGTCTCGGCATATTGTGGCCTCCCTCCAGGAACGAGAGAAGCTGCTGCGCCAGTCACCCCCACTTTCGGGCCGTGAGGACGAAGCAGCCTTGGGGGACTCAGGCATTCAGTCAACACCAGGCTCGGGCCATGCCCCTCGCACGAGTTCTTCCTCAGATGATTCAAAGAGATCGCCTTTAGGCAAGACTCCACTGGGACGCCCAGGTGTGCCACGTTTTGGCAAGCCAGATGGGCTGAGGGGCCGGGGACTAGGGTCTCCTGAACCTGGCCCAGCTGCCCCCTACCTGGGCAGATCTGTATCTTACAGCAGCCAAAAAGCCCCACCTGGTGTCTCTGAGGTGGAGGAAGTAGCCTTGCAGCCATTACTGACACCCAAGTAAGTATCAAGTATTACATGCAAAGCATGCGCTTCACCACTGAGCTACCCTAACTTGTCTTCCTTGAAGGTGTTTGGGGACTGGGGTGATGGCAGCATAATGGCTATGCAAAAAGACCTCCAGGTTTAGGCTCCAAGGCCCCAGCTTCAATTTCTTTCTTTCTTTTTTTAATATATTTATTTCATTTTTGTTGCCCTTGTTGTTTTTATTGTTGTTGATGATGTCGTTGTTGGATAGGACAGAGAGAAGTGGAGAGAGGAGAGGAAGACAGAGGGAGAGAAAAGACACCTGCAGACCTGCTTCACTGCTTGTGAAGCGACTCCCTGCGGGGGCTTGAACTGGGATCCTTACGCCAGTCCTTGCGCTTCGTGCCATGTGCGTTTAACCCGCTGCATTACTGCCCAACTCCCCCCAGGTTCAATTTCTGGCATGGTCAAAAGCCAGAGATGAGGGAGTCGGGTGGTAGCACAGTGGGTTAAGCGCAGGTGGCACGAAGCATGAGGATCCTGGTTCGAGCCCCTGGCTCCCCACCTGCAGGGGAGTCGCTTCACAGGCAGTGAAGCAGGTGTGTAGGCATCTGTCTTTCTTTCCCTCTTTGTCTTCCCCTCCTCTCTCCATTTCTCTCTGTCCTATCCAACAACGATGACATAAATAACAACAATCAATAACCACAACAATAAAACAACATGGGTAACAAAAGGGAGTAAATTGATAAATATTAAAAAAAAAAAAAAAGCCAAAGCTGAGCAGTTGTCTGGTGAAATAGTGTTTACTTGACCAGCAAAATAGTTCACTTGGATAGTGCACTGCTTTGCCATGTATACAAGCCCCATTCCCACACTGGAAGAAGTTTTGGTGCAGTGGATTATTATTATTATTAGCTCCTGGAGGCCATTTCCCATTTTGTTGCCTTTGTTGTTATTATTATTATTGTTGTCATTGTTGTTGGATAAGACAAATCTGAGAAAGAGAGGAGAGACGGGGGAGAAAGATAGACACCTTTACAGACTTGCTTTACCACTTGTAAATCAACTCCTCTGCAGGTGGGGAGCTGGGGGCTCGAACTGGGATCCTTAGTCCCATCCTTGCGCTTTGTGCCATGTGCACTTAACCAGCAGTGGTACTGCTTGACCCCTGGTGCAGTGTATTCTTTCTCTTTGTGTAAAAGTCCAAGTGGTGAAGCCCCAAAGGTGACCAAAGAAAGTTTTTATCTGAAAGTAGGCATATTAAGAGCTTCACTTAGAGACTAGGAGTAAATAGGGGAAACACGTAGTAGCCTTGTTTTACATAAGGCAAAAGGGGGGGGGGAGTATATTTGGATAAAAAATTCTGGCGTGTCTCTCCTCCCCATATTGTGGTTTTTATTTTGTATTTATTTTTATTATCTTTATTGAATAGAGACAGCCAGAAATCGAGAGGAAAGGGGGTGATAGGGCGAGACACCTGCAGCCCTGCTTCACCACTTGTAAAGCTTTCCCCCTGCAGGTGGGGACCAGGGGCTCGAACCTGGGTTGCACATTGTAACGTGTGCTCAACCAGATGTGCCACCACCCAGCCCCTATTAACTGTGTTTGTTTAATATTTCATGTACCACTTCCTGATACCTCTTTTCTTCTCTTCCCAGAGATGAAGTACAACTCAAGACGGCCTACAGCAAATCCAACGGCCAGCCCAAGAGTATAGGCTCAGCCTCCCCTGGCCCAGGCCAGCCACCTCTCAGTAGTCCCACAAGGGGAGGAGTCAAGAAGGTGTCAGGGGTGGGTGGTACCACCTATGAGATTTCTGTGTGAACCGTTGGCACCTCCCTCCCTTGCCCACACCTCTACGCCTACACCAAAGGGCCCCAGGCGGCCACTTCTCTTTCCTTAAGGGGCTCCCCTCCCTTGCATGGACAAATTATAAATCGCCGATTCCAAGAGGATGAGGGGCGTTTATAAAATGCAATGGAGTTGGGGAGTGGAGTGTTGGGGCCCTAAAACTGGGGTAGCAACCCCCTTCACCTTTTAAGACCTGCCCTCCCTTAATCCCTGGACCAGACTCAGTGGACACTTGTGCAATTGCTCGCCCTGGAGGGAACCAGATCATTTTTAAACCAGAAATAATTTTTTTTATTATTGTTACGGATTCTATTTTTTTCCTCTTCTACGTTACCAGGTGTGTGTGTACATATATATATATATATATATATATACATATATATATTATAAATATCAAAGAAATTATATATCTATCCTGGTATGGGAAAGCAAGGGAGGGCTATGTATAAGAAGGGGGAAATCTTCCCATCCCTTAGACCAGCAGGAAAAAAAGAGGAGGCCTTTGTGTTTCTCCACATTTCCCTCTTTTGTCCCACCTACCAACTAAGGAAGTAGCACCCCCTTGCTGTTGGTGCTAAGTGATCAGGAAAGAAGAGAGGGGAAGAGGTGAGTGAGTTTGTGGTCTGGCTGAGGAGGGAAGGATTTGGAAAAGAGCTATTCTAGGCGCATTGGCACTTAGCTTCCCCTGCAGAGGTTGGCAGAGGGGCTGTAACCTCTTGACTTTGGTGGTGGGAAGATCAGGAAAAGAGCTTGTCTGGCTCTAGAAACAATATTAGAGAATTCTCCCTTGTTGGGGAAGAGGGCTTAGGGCGGGCTGCTTCAATTAGCCCCTCAAAGCCTTCCCCCAACTCATTAGTTAGCATTTTAAATCCAAGGCCGGGAAAGAAGAGTCCAAAAAGCAATATTTTTCATCACATGCCAAAAAAGAAAAAAAAAAAAAAAGGGATAAAGAGGAGAAGTGGCAAGAGTTGGGCCCTCCGATTATCCCGTGGGGTTACCTCTCAGCCCACCTCAGTATGGTGCTGGGTAGAGGGGACCTGGGTTCTGACCTAAATAGGGGAGATCCCAGCCTCTAGACAGAGGCCCTTTTATTTTTTATTCTGATTAGCCATTTTAAACCAACAAGGAATAAAAAGAAATCCTGATTTAACCAGCTCCCCCGACTTGTGTTGTTGTGTCTCTGAGGCAGGGTGAATGGTCTCTGATGGGGAGTCACGAGGAAAAACTCACACACAAGCTTCTCTGCTGATTGGTTTTTAGGTAGAACTGTAGTGCAGATAGCAGGTCATTTTTATCTGTGAAATTCTGGAAAACAGCCTTTTGCAGTCAAAGCTGTCATTTCAAAACTTAGGAACTCTTAACTGTTGTTCCTTAATACTGAATTTTGTCTTGGAAAGTAAAGCTCCTTTTGAAGGTAGCCAGGGAGACTTAAGTGGATGATTGAGGCATGAAAGCCTGTTAGAGACAGATAGATATGACTGGATATGTGGGTGGCAGTTCATTTTTATAGTTTATATAAATTATATAGAGGCCTGGGAGTCGGGCAGTAGCACAGCAGGTTAAGTGCACAAAGACTGGCATTAAGGATCCTAGTTCAAGCTCCCGGCTCCCCCCCTGCAGGGGAGTCTCTTCACAGGCGGTGAAGCAGGTCTGCAGGTGTCTATCTTTCTCTCCCCCTCTCTGTCTTCCCCTTCTCTCCATTTTTGTCTCTGTCCTGTCCAACAACAGCAACATCAATAACAATAATAAAACAAGGGCAACAAAAGGGAAAATATATAAATATTAAAAAATTATAGAGGCCTAGGAAGTGGCACAGTGGATAAAATAACTGAACTCAGGCATGAGATCCTGAGAAGTGCATGTACCAGACTGATGTCTGGTTCTCTCTTCTTACCTCTCAAAGTTTTCCTTTTTTTTTTAAAAAAAACAAGACATTTTATTAATTTTAATGAAAGACTTAGAGAAAGACTAGAGTACTGTTCAGCTCTGGTTTATGGTGGTGCTGGGATTGAACTTGGGATCTCTGGGGCCTCAGGCATGAAAGTCATTTTGCATAACCATTATGCAAACCCTCAGTAAGTTGTTTTTTTTTTTTTTTTTTTTTTTAATGAGGAGGGAAGCATGACTGTGGTACATACAATACTGGGATTCAACTCAGGACCTCCTCTTGAGAGTTCAGTGCGCCGCCTCCTGGGATGTATGTTGTTTCCCTACTAGGGTTGTTGCTGGGGCTCGGTGCCTGTACTAATGCCACTGCTCCCAACAGCCTTCTTTTCCCACTCCTTTTTTGATAGAGGGTGAGAGAGAGGAGACACAGAAGGAAAGGTACCTGCTCGACCACTCTTATATCCAGCCCCACTACTACCACCACAGGTGAGAACCAGGGGTTCAAACCCAGGTTTCATACAGTGGCCAAGCACGCCACTGCCCAGCCCTTGTCTCAAACCTCTCTCTCTCTCTCATGATTTTACTTACAGAGTAGAAGGAGTTAGGAGGATAGAGAGAAAGAACAAGACATCACTCTGGTACATGTGCTGCTGGAGACTGAACTCAGGACCTCATGCTTTGGAATCCAATGCTTTGTTCACTGCACCACCTCTCAAGACCACCCGTCTTAAATAAAGTTGCTCTGTGGGCATCCTCAGACATGAAATCCCAGGCACACGACCTTCATTTTCACTGTCAGGCGTAATCACGAGCTCAAGGGTGATTTCCTATCCACTGATCTAGGAATTTTGATTTGTAGCAAGTTCTTAACTGTCAGATTTAAAGTACGATTATAGTGATGGAATTTTACATTTTGCTAGCTTAGGTTTCTTTTTGTTTTAAATTTATTTGAGAGGTGTAGAGAGAGAGAGACAAAGAACCAGACCTCACTCTGGTACATGTGCTGCCGGGAATTGAACTCAGGACCTCATGCTTGACTGTCCAGTGCCTTATCCACTGCACCAACTCCCGTACCCACTGGCTTAGGTTTCCTTTTGATGCTAAGAAGCTTGGAAATACTTTCACATAAGCCAGATAATTCCATTGTCTCAAGGAAGGATGTGCAGGCCAAAAGTTCTTAAATAGACGACAGAAGCATTTACTTTTGCTCCTCAGAGGTTTATTTAAAAAACAAACACAATCAAGCTTGACTGTGAAATTCACTGGTGACCGTGGATTCTTTTGAGCCAGCTATTGTTTCAATACAGAGCTGACCTAGAAGATACTTGCCCCCTGCAGCTCCTTAGATGGAAGCCGAGGTCATCCAGGTACTCAGTTCTTTCTCAGCATCAGGCTGTGCTCTCTGATCTTATTTTGGTTGTTTCCCTGCCTGCTAAGGAGCTAACAAGACCCAAAGCCCTTCACATTTTATCCTCACTTGGTTTAAACCCTAACTCAAAGAAAGGCACTTACCTTTTAACAGGTGCCAGACTTAAGCCAGTTTGATAAATGTAAGACAGAAACAAAATTTTTTTTTTCTTTTTAAAGAGAAACCTAACATTAAAATCCCAAATCAGAGAAATTGCACAGAAGTGATGAACAGAAGGAGGGGAACAGATGTCCATGAGAAAGTCAACTGGGCCGAAGCTTACAAAAAGTACGGCCCTGCTTACAATGGATCGATCTTGACTGAAGTTCAGTAGGAGCTGGCTTCTGGCCCAGCAGCAGGGGATGCTCCCAAAGGCAGCCCAAGAGCCTGGAAGGCAGCTTTTGCCAGGAGGTTCAGTGTAGCAGAAAGTCCTTCCAGGACGGTCCAGCAGTCCTGTTAGCGCAGGCTGCTACTGCTGCTGGCCTGAGAGCTGCCCATACCTGGGTGGTCTGGACTGTGTCGGCTCTGGGGAAGAACAAAGAAGGTAATGGTGCAGGAGGTGGTGGTGTGGATAAAGCGTTGGGTTCGCAAGTATGAGATCCTGAGTTTGATCCCTGGCAGCACATGTACCACATGGGCATCTGGTTCTCTCCTCCCATTCCTCTCATACATATATATATATGTATTCTTTTGTTGCCCTTGTTCTTTTATTGTTATTGATGTTGTTGTTGGATAGGACAGAGAGAAATGGAGAGAGGAGGGAAAGATGGAGGGAGAAAAAGACAACTGTAGACCTGCTTCACCGATTGTAAAGCGAACCCCCTGCAGGTGGGGAGCCGGGGGCTCAAACTGGGATCCTTACACTGGTCCTTGTGCTTTGCGCCACCTGCGCTTAACCTGCTGTGCTACCGCCCGACTCCCAGTAAATATTTTTTAAAAGAAGATAAGAAAACAACCAGAGCTTCCCAGGGGCTTTGTGCCTGCACACTGCCACTGCTCCCAACAGTCTCTTTCTCCTAAGCAGGAAGAGACCACAGCACTGCTCTGCAGAGCTTCCTGTTACATGATACTTCCCATGTGGTGAATTGGGGGAGGAGGGGTATTCATGCCACATGGTAAAGTGTACTCTATGGGGTGATATCTTACCTTCTTTTTCTTCTTTTCTTTCTTCTTCCTTTTCCTGTCAGGATCTTCTTCTTTTTTCTTTTTCTTCTTCTTGTGATCTGAATCAGATGGTGTTTCTGTAGGGGACATCAGGTACGTATTACCTGTATAGGTCAAAATCTCCTACTGCTCAAAACCAGGCTACAGCAAAGAAGCTGGTCGAGGGCAAGTGCCTTAGAATAGAACTTACCTGGGGGGACGGGATCCTGAGTGCGGCTCTGTTTGTATTTGTGTTTATTCTTCTTCTTGGGTGGCTGAATGTGCATCAGACGACACTGCTCTGGCAACTGGAGAAAACAAAGGAAGGTCCAAGTGAATAGAGGGAAGACTTGCCCTGTTCCCACCGTCTGTCTGGAACCAGCTCTGCCTTTCACGATGCCCTCCCTATTGGCTTTCTTCCTTCCCGAGAGAGGACTCACCGGACCAGTATGGAGGCGGAAGCCAGCCAGCATGGTCCCTGTGATAGGATTAAATGAACCACTAAGGATAGGGGGCTTCTCAATGAGGGAGCGCAGGCTGCTGTTATCGTGGGAACCAGGCAGATCAATCATCCCTGGCAGGTCAGGCAGGAAGTTACTCAGCTTCTCTTTCACTTTCTTCCCACAGAATTTGCTGTAGGTGGCTTCCAGGTTGTAGTGTGTGATCAGATTGGTGCTGCCCGTCAGCTCTGTGCTCCCTAGAGGACAGAATGATGATAAAAGCGCTGTTAGTCTGAAGGGTAAAATTCTTGTGGGGAGACTGGAGAGGTGCTCAGCATGTTAGAGCATTGAGCTTGTATACGTGAGGTCACTAGTCCAATCCCTGGCCCTACCTTATGCTCCTGTGTTTCCTCTCACACAAAACGTAAATTTTATTTTATTGCTGGGGCTCAGTGCCGGCACCATGAATCCACGGCTAGCAGCTAGTTGTTCTTTTTTTTTTTTCTTTTTTCTATTTTTAGATAGGACAGAGAAGTTGAGAGAGGACCGGGAGACAGGAGGAGGGAAAGACAGGCACCTGCAGACCTGCTTCACCACTCAGGAAGTGGACCCCCTGTAGGTGGGGAGCAGGGGCTTGAACCCAGGTCCTTGTGCTTGGTTAATATGTGTGCTTAACCAGTTGATGCGCAACTGCCCAGCCCCTCTTTTTATTTATTTATTATTGGATAGAGACAGAAATTGAAAGTGGACAGGGAAGCAGAGAGGGAAGAGCCAGACTCCTGTAGCTCACCACTCGTGAAGCTTCCTACCTGCAGGTGGGACTTGAACCCAGGTCCTTGCATACACAGCTGGCAAGCAATCTTTACCACTTTTAGAAAGAAAAAAAAGTTTTCTAGCTATTGTTGCTTTAATATATATGAGAGAGCCCAGAACACTGATCAGCTCAGTCTTATGGTGGTGCTGGGGATTGAACCTGGGATGTCAGAGCCTCAGGTTAAAGTCTTTTGCAGAACCACTATGCTGTCTCCCTGGCCCTACTGCCTTAAGTTCTGTTACCACCTTTGGTCTTCATGATCATACCAGTTATGACTCTCTGCCAGTGAAGAAATGAATGTTTGATTACAAAGTTGAACAGCTGCAGCCCAGGAGGTGAAACAGTGGATCAAGAAGTAGCCTTTCCAGCACGGGGTCCTGAGCTTGATCCCTGGCAGTGTTCTGGCTGAACGGCAAACACATACTCTCTCAAAATAAGTATTTAAAAGACATGTAAGTTAGATCATATCACTCTCTTGTAGTGAAATAGGTTTCCTTAACCTTAAAGCTAAATACTCTGCCTCCTTATCAGTCTTGTTCACAGCTGTAGTTCCAGTGTTTAAAGCAGTGCTTTAAATTTATCAGAAGGACATGAAGACACTGATGCTGAGTTTAATCCCCGGCAGCACACGTACTAGAGTGATGTCTGGCTCTTTCTCTCCTACTATCTTTCTTCTTAAAAAAATAAATAAAATCTTAAAAAAAAAAAAAAAAGCCCGGTCCAAGCCCCCAGCTCCCCACCTACTGGAGAGTCGCTTCACAAGCGGTGAAGCAGGTCTGCAGCTGTCTTTCTCTCCATCCCCCTCCCCCCATTTCTCTCTGTCCTATCCAACAATAGCAATGACAACAACAACAAGGGCAACAGAATGGAAAAAAGGTTCTCCAGGAGCAGAGGATTCCTAGTGCAGGCACTGAGCCCAGAGATAACCCTGAACTATACTCTATAGTCGTGTAAACCACTGTTCAATATATTTCCATTCCTGAGGCCTAGCAACAGAAAGCAAAGTTGAGCAGTATGTTTTAATACAAATAACTGTGGGGCCAGGTGGTGGCGTACCTGGTTGAGCACACACATTACAGTACCAAAGAATCCAGGTTCAAGCCCTGGGTCCCCACCTGCAGGGGAAAAGTTTGACTAGTGGTGAAGCAGGTGTCTCTCTGTCTCTCTCCCCCTCCTCCCTCCCTCAGTTTGTCTCTATCCAATAATAATACAGTTTTTAAAAAATTTGGTACACTGCTTTCAT
The DNA here is from genome assembly GCF_950295315.1 of Erinaceus europaeus. Taxonomy (NCBI): domain Eukaryota; kingdom Metazoa; phylum Chordata; class Mammalia; order Eulipotyphla; family Erinaceidae; genus Erinaceus; species Erinaceus europaeus. Next base: position 7,609,417 of record NC_080178.1, read on the forward strand.
TCTTTCTGGAATGAAAGAAACTGATTCAATTCCAGCCACTTGAAACTGACGACAAGATGTCACCCTGAGCAGGCCAACATGTTTTGATTTTTTTTTTTTTTTTCCTCCAGGGTTATTGCCGGGCTCGGTGCCTGCACCACGAATCCACTGCTCCTGGAGGACATCCCCCCCCCCCTTCTTCTTGCCCTTGTTTTTATTATTGTTGTGGTAGTTACTGTCGTTGGGTAGGACAGAGAAATGGAGAGAGGAGGGGAAGACAGAGAGGGGGAGAGAAAGACAGACACCTGCAGACCTGCTTCACCGCCTGTGAAGCGACTCCCCCTGCAGGTGGGGAGCCGGGGGCTCGAACCGGGATCCTCACGCCGCCGGTTCTCACCCTTCTCGCCACCTGCGCTTAACCCGCGGCGCTACCGCCGGATTCCCCATGCTTCGAATTCTACTGCGAGCCTGGGGCAACTTTTAGAACCAAACCACAGGTCCACAGAAAATGCTAAGCCAGGTCTCTCCAGCTCTGGTGTCAGTCCGTCATCTGCAGGGAGCTTATAAAGCACTGTCTGAGGGAGTGGCCATTCCCAGGACCCCCACCCAGGTCATCATCTATCCCCTTAGGATCTGCAGGCATCCTGTCCTCGGACCCAGTTCCCGGAGCTCCCCGCACGCGTTGCCTAGGTTACCTCGCACCTCACAGAGCATCCAGCGAGCCACGCCCACCCTACTTCCTACATCTGATTGGCTGGCAGCGACCAGGCCCAATCCTCACCTGGCAGCTCCCGCATCAGGTAGAAGGGACCACAGCCAGCCGTCGATTTGTCGGCGCCTGGAGGGGCCGTGGCCGAGGCGGAAGCCGGGGCCGTAGTGGGTCCCCCGCCCGGGGGAGGTGGAG